>NC_067160.1:53208197-53549030 GCF_903995435.1 Acomys russatus
CACAGGCATGCTGTAACATATGTACCCTCCACATAAATAAACTACAATTTTAGAGATTCTAAAATCCAACAAATCAAGTAATGTGATGTCTGTACACATCACCAAGCAGAGAACCAAACAAAAACTGAGAAGAAGAAAAGAAAAACGAGAAAGAGGCCCTGGGAGCACCTGGATGGCTCCTTTTCCACGGCTTCATCCCTACTCTCTGCATGCATAGGTATACATATCAGGGGACCTTTCTTTCTGTATTATTTTTTAAAGATATGGTGGCATGTGGCAAGGCTGGTCTCGAGCTCACTGCGTAGCTGTGCATGCCCTTGTGCTCCTCCTGCCTCTCCCTTTTTAAATGCTGAGGTGACTGGTAATGTGCCATCATATCTGGTTATACAGTGCTGGGCATTGAACCCAGGCCTCACAGGAGGCAAGCACTCTACCCATGGAGCTACAGCCCCAGCCCTAGCGTATTTAAGAAAAAATACTTGTAGCCAGTGGTGGTGCTGCTGGCACACGCCTTTAATCCCAGCACTCAGGAGGCAGAGGCAGGTGGATCTCTGTGAGTTCGAGGCCAGCCTGTCTACCTAGCTAGTTCCAGGACAGCCAGGGATACACAAAGAAGCCCTATCTTGAAAAAAAAAACAAAAATAAAAATAAAACAAGTCAAATATAGGGGCTGGAGAGATGGCTCAGTGGTTAAGAGCACTGGCTGCTCTTCCAGAGGACCTGGGCTCAATCCCCAGCACCCACATGGCAGCTCACAACTATCTGTATGTAACTCCAGTTCCAGAGGATCCAACACCCACACACCAATGCATTAAAATAAACAAATAAATAGAAAAGTAATAATTATAAAGAAGAAAAACTAAAATATCTGCTAGCCAACATACCAAAGAAAATCAGCCCTGACATTGTGGTTATAGTGAGTCTGTCTCAGCACCTCCTCTTATGAACTCTGTGGTCTACATTGTGAGGCCTAACTTATGACACCATCCAGGATTCAGTAGAAGGGCAGGGCACAGAGCTGGCAAAGATGCTATGTGCCAGGCCCCAACTGTTCCCATCCCTAGGAATGTGAGACTGCTGAGAAGCCTCACACGTCACACATGAATGGCTCGAAGTTTCTGTAGGGGCAGGGCCTGGTGCCAAGGTTGTCGCCACAGCCACTGTGACAGGATGCTTAGCAGTCTCTCCTCTCAGCCTCTGTGTGCCTTGTGTCCTCACGTGCTGGGTGCATATGACCTCTGCTGGCTGCTATGACTTAGCAGATCTTGACACACAGTCATGATTTTTTACTGGCCACGGCAAGTGGCCTCCGTGGGAGTCTAGCATTGTTCCCTCCTAGGCCTGAAGTCAGTGGTCCTGAGCCTTAGTCGTTTTGTTGCGTGACCTTGAATACATTACCTCTACAGCCCTCCAAGCTGTCATCTGTACAAGGAACCCAGGCAGATTATGCCAAGTGTATGGACAAGCCTAGGAAGCCCTTCGCCCACGCTAGTGACCGTTGCTTCCGGCACCATCATTCTGCCACCCTCACATTCCTATTCCTTAGGCCTTCTGGGGTCATCTGTCACCCGGCCATCAGGGCTCAGGACACCCAGGGTTAGGACTGCTAGACTCCGCCCTCACAGCCTCTCCCTCAAGTGGGTGGTAGAGGTTGGACTGGTGATAGGGTGCCACAGGAAATCAGCAAGAGTAGGCTTGGAGAGCAGGCTCCAGCCAGCCTGGCTCCCTGAGCCTGGAGTTCCATTTCAGGAAAGCAGAGGGTGGGGCTGTGATGTTAAAGCCACTGCCTGGGGTTGCCCACACACCACTCTAGGAAGATTCTCACACTGGACTTCCCTTCTCTGTAACCAGCTCACCATGGCCAAACAGCTGCCGGCTCGAAGGCTGGATGGGATCGATCACAACCCCTGGTGAGCTAATGGGCTGGGGGGCTGGGTGTCCCTTTTCCCATGGGCTAACCATCCCTGACATGTGACTCAGTGTACCCAGGATGGGTAGTGACAGCCACAGCAGAGGACACAAGGTAGTGGGCTAACCTCAAATCTCAGTGTCCCCCACTTGGCTGGGCAGGAGACACTGGTACAAAATGGAGGTGGTTTTATCTCCTCAAAGGACCTTGGGGACTAGCAATAGATCAGGCAGCAAGTGATGGCTCCCACGGATGATAACTGATCCTCCACTCCATACTTATGGCTTCCACTTATCTGGGGAGTCAATCAATTGGAGACCCAAAGCATTAAAAAAAAAAAAAAAAAAAAATCTGGGCGTGGTGATGCATGCCTTTAATCCCAGCCAGGACAGCCAAGGCTACACAGAGAAACCCTGTCTCAAAAAAAAAAAAAAAAAAAAAAAAGGCATCACTGTTGAGGCTGCAAAGATGATTCAGCTGGTACAAGTACCTGTGGCATTTGCTGGAGTCCTGGGTTCAAATCCCAGCACATATCTTTTCAAAAAGCTGGGCACAGAAACCAGAGGGTTGCTGGTGCTTGCTGTTCAGCGCCCTAGCTCCAGGTTCAGTGAGAAACCTTATCTCAAGGGAATAGAGTCATAGATTAAGACACTTGCCCACTTCCTCTGGGCTCTGCATGCACGTTCATGAGTACATACACCAAAAATACACACATGCTATATATACACATGTACACACACAGAGAAAAGGAAACTGCACACCTTTACTGAACAAAAAGACAGTTTTTTCTTTCTTGCCTTCAGTCAGTGAGCAGTAGAGTGTGACAGCTGTTTCCATGGCATGTACAGTGACTGGGAAGGAGTAATCCAGGGATGAGGTGTATGGGAAGGGCCGGGGTGTACCTCAGTGCACCAGGGCCTGTCTGGCTTGTGCCACGCTCTGGGCTTCATGCCCAGCGTGGGGGAGAAAGAGAAGAGGACGTAGGAAAAGGGTTTAGATCATACACAAGTGTTCATATGCTTAGATCATAGGCCTATGCAAATAATCTTATTTATTTATTTATTTGTTTGTTTGTTTGTTTGTTTGGTTTGGTTTTTCAAGATAGGGTTTCTCTGTGTAGCCTTGGCTGTCCTAGACTTGCTTTGTAGAGCAGGCTGGCCTCAAACTCACAGCGATCCGCCTGCCTCTGCCTCCCGAGTGCTGGGATTAAAGGCGTGGCCGCCACGCCCAGCTCATATTCTTTTATCATACTCAAATGTTACGGCAAAGGGCTTGATCTTCTGCTAATCTGGATATCCTGGCCGGAGGGCATCTGAAACCCGCTTCTCCACAAATACTCGGGGTCAGCCTTTACTTTATGTCATAGGTGCTTTGGAACGAGGTAAGCTAAGAAAGCATGAAACAGAGGCTGGGGAGAGGCGTCCGTGCTTAGGTGCTTGCCGGATCCCCAGAAGCCATGTAAATGCCTGGTAACCGTGCCTCCCTCTCTATAACTCCAGCCTTGAAAGACAAAAGATAAGGGATCCCCAGAGCAAAGTGGCTAGTGAGGGCAGCCATATTGGCAAGCTCTGGCTGTGTCTGAGAGCCCATGTCTCATTGAATAAGATGGAAGAACAGGGGGCTGGAGAGGTGGCTCAGAGGTTAAGAGCACTGACTGTTCTTCCAGAGGTCCTGAGTTCAATTCCCAGCAACCACATGGTGGCTCATAACATTCTATAATGTGATCTGGTGCCCTCTTCTGGCCTGAGCACTGTATACATAATAAATAAATCTTTTTTTAAAAAAAGATGGAAGAACAATGGAGAACTATGCTCAACAGTAAGCTTAGTCCTCCACCTGCACACACACACCCATGACAGTGGAAAAGAAGAAGAGAGTCTGATACCAGGCAATATTTCCTCCTCTCCAGGCTAGCGCTCTAACACACGTAGGAGGTGGAGGACTTAGATCCTCCACACGTTGCAATTAGTGTTACAGTAAATACATGGGAAATGTGTTCAAAGAGTTAATAATTTCCCCCCCTCTCCCTTTCTTTACATTAAGCCAGGCGCATAAACAGAGCTATTTACTTGAAACAGTTACAGAAGTGCACATATTCATTAGGGGGTCTCTAGAGGAACAAAACTGGTAGAGTGTGTGTGTGTGTGTGTGTGTGTGTGTGTGTGTGTGTGTGTGTGTGTGTGTGTGTGTGTAATTTACTAGAGTGGCTTACAGGCTGTGGTCCAGCAAACCAACACTGGCTGTCTACCAATGGAAAGTCCAAGAATCCCTAAGTTTTTTTTCAGTCCGCAAGGCTGGACATCTCAGCTCATCTTCAGAATGTGCCAGAATCCCAAAGAAGCAGGCTGTGATCACAGTGAAGGAATGGCCTTGCCAGGGAGAGCAAGAGCAAGCAGGCAACAAGCAGAAGCTTCCCTCCTCTTTGTCCTTATGCAGACCGCCACTAAAAACAGTGACCCAGATTAAAGGTGGATTGTCCCGCCTCAAATGACCTACATTAAAAGTGGGTCTTCCCACCAGGTGTGGTGGCACTGGCCTTTAATCACAGCACTTGGAGGGGTGGATCTCTGTGAATTCCAGGCCAGCCTGGTCAACAGAGCGAGTTCCAGGACAGCCAAGGTTACACAGAGAAATCGTGTCTTGAAAAACAAACAGACAAAAAGAAAGAAAAGAAAAAAGAGGCAGGAGGATGGTGAGTTTGATGCCACCCTGGGCTTCATAGTGAGTTCTAGGCCAGCCTGGGTTGCATAGAGACATCATCTGGGGGCGGGGGTAGTGATTTTAGTTTTTAGGTTTAGAAAACTCCTGTTTGTTGTTATTGTTGCTGTTTCCAGACAGGGTTTCTCTGTATAGTTCTGGCCGGCCTGAAACTCATTCTGTTGACCAGGCTGGCCTGGAACTCAGAGATCCGACTGCTTCTGCCTCTTGAATGCTGGGTTAAACGCCTGTGCCACCACCTTTCTTTAAGACTTCCCTATGGGCAGCATTTGTATTTTACAAAGTTCCTCAGATGCCCTGTGGCTGGGAACTAGGGAGCCATGCCTGGGGGCACCTGCCAAGTCTCCCTGTCCTCTGCAGTCATGCTAGAAGTGGCTGGGCAGGTACACAGCTGAAGTTAAAGTGAAGTCTTCCTTTGTAAGACCACAGAAGAGTCACAGAGCCACTGTCCTCTCATCTGTGGGGGACACACACTAAGTAGTGACATAGCTGATTCACACACACACACACACACACACACACACACACACACACACACTTGTGGGAGACACGCATCAAGCAGTACCGTAGCTGATTCTCCCACAGACACCCATTAGATCCCCTCTGCAGTGCGCCTGATGGGTTCTGTCCATGGCCCTGCCACGCCCCACACTATCAGAGCTTAGACCCACAGCACCGTTCACCACACAGAGCCAGTCCCTGACACATGCCGTAGTCTGTGCTTGCAACTATTTGCCTATTAGTTTGGGGCCTGGAAGGAAGGTGTACTTAGAAATGTGGTGGCCTCCCAAGCGTGAGGGCCTGAGTTTGGAGTGGCTAGTTGTGGAAGCACTCACGTGTAATTCCTAGAGTCAGCTGGATCCCTGGATGCACTGCATCCAGCTAGTCTAGTTTACTTGTTGGAATTCCAGACCCACGAGACACCGTGCCTTAAACCAAAAGATGGAAGAGGCATGAGGAGAAATGACACCTGAGATTGTCCTCTGACTTTCCCTTGCACACCAACACACACACACACACACACACACACACACACACACACACACACATCCTGATTCCCACAACCTCCTCCTGGGGTTGTTTAATTCACCACGCAATGCACAGGACCCGCCAAAATATAAGGAAATAGCTTAGCACTCAGCTCTGTGCCCTCACAGTGGCCCAGGCCACCGGGAGGTGATGGAGTGTTTCACACTGTGCTGGGGACAGTCATAATAGGTTAGGCAGTCCTTTTGGCATCACCAAGTGATGCATCACCACATCCCATTCAGCAGGTATGTCTCTAAAGTATAAGGGCAGCCAGGGGCCATGGCTTGGGGTGGAGCTTTGCCTGGCTTGCCCTCCAGTGCCAATAGGGAAAGAATGACAGCAAGACTAAGGGTAAGAGAGGACAGACTGTTGGGTGTGACACCCCAGTCTCCTGCTTACCAACTAGTTTTGGATATAGATATTTTTACCATGGGTCATGGTCAAAGTTTGAAGTCTCCTGGGATGAGCCATATAATTGGTGCAGGGCCCGGACACCTTAAAATGTGGGACATGTTGGGGCAGGGGTGTGTTATCTTTCTAGAGTGACCTCATGCCTGCTCACCCTGCCCTTACACACAGGCAGATGTATCCCTAGGAGAAAACAGGTGACCTCCCTGGGGCTGACTTTCTATTTGTTGCCAGGGTGGAGATTACCAGACTGGCCAAAGAGCATGACGTTGTGAACTTGGGCCAGGGCTTCCCCGACTTCTCCCCTCCAGACTTCGCTGTGCAAGCTTTTCAGCAGGCCACCAGCGGGGACTTCATGCTTAACCAGTACACCATGGCATTTGTGAGTCTCCCGTCTCTCCTGGTGCTCCTGGGGAGCAGACCCTGACACCCGAGGGTCACGGCTGATGGGGCAGAGCCCAAAGGGTTGGGTTCAGCACCTCAGATCCCAGTGCAGAAGGCAGATCAGGTACCTTCATGACCAAAGCACCTGACCCAGACTGTGAGGAAGTAGAAAGTGATACATGGTAGTGGGAGGGGAGCTTCCAGGAGGAGATGGTGTCTCAGCCAACCCCGGAAAGATGTACATCGGACTAAATCCCAGCTGCTCTGTGAGGGCCACACAGTAGATGCCAGCACTGGACTAGAACAGTGCTTTTTTATTTTTTTTATTTTTTTTTCGTCTTTCGAGACAGGGTTTATCTGTGTAGCTATTCTGGGGCTCACACTGTAGACCAGGCTGGCCTCAAACTCACAGAGATCCACCTGTCTCTGCCTCCTAAGTGCTGAGACCAAAGGTGTGTGCCACCTCGCCCGGCTGAGCGGCCACCTTCTTAAACTTTACAGTCTCAGCATTCCCTGGAGGGAATTTCCCAACATTCTTTGCAATGCTTACTATTCTTTAACCTGAATAGACTCATCCTGTATGGAATATAATATAACTTGATTATGCCACTATAGAAAGCATCCTAGACTTCCTTCCAGTCACAGCCTCAGTCCTTTTTATCTTTTTAAATGCCCCAGCCCAGGGCCCCGGGGATGCCAAGCACTTACTCTCCCACTGAGCTACAATGCAGCTCCTCACTTCTTTAGAATTTCATACCTCATCGTTTCCCCCTCCTCCCTCCGCCTCTTTCAACTCCTGTGCCCCAGCACTCCCTCTCAAAGTCATGATCTCTTCTTCTTCTTTAATCATTATAGTTAGAATGTGTATAAATAGGGGCTGGAGAGCTGGTTCAGTGGTTAAGAGGACTGCCTGTTCTTCCAAAGGACCAGGGTTCAATTCCAAGCACCCACATGGCAGCTCACAGCTGTCTGTAACTCCAGTTCCAGGGGTCCTGTCACCCTCATACCAATGCACACAGAATAAAGTAAAATAAAATAAATAAGTGTATAGAACCTGCTTGTATGCATAGTGATTAGGACTAACTACTTGAGATTAGATAACCTATCAGGGTGGAGAAGACTGAGTCTCCCCCTCTCAGCAGCCAGTGATTGGCTCTTCATTCATCTTGGGGCGGGGCCTTGTGAGATTTTTCCACATCCGTATTGTTAAGCCACCTGGTTTTGGTTTTGTCATTGTGCAGGTTTTGTTCAGATAGCCATATTGTTGAAACCCCATGGTGTGGCTTCCCTGTTGTGTAGAGAAGACATTATCTCTCAGCAGACATCCTGGTTCCGGCTTCCTCATACTTTTTAATGACTACTTAGTTCTCTTCCATCACCTGGATGGGCCATGTTTTAATTACCCACCCACATTAGTGGGCTGCCTCCCACATCTGTTATGGACATTGCTAGCTTATCTTTAAGAGCATGTATTTCTTTGATATATTCTTTTTAATATATATGTTTGTTATTTTTAATTATGTGTGTGCCTCTATATGGGTATATTCATATTGGTACAGGTGCCCTGGAAGGCAAGAGGTGGCAGGTGCCCCTGGAGCTGGAGTTACAGGTGGTTGTGAGCTGCCTTATGTGGGTGCTGGGAATTGAACCCAGGTACTCTGAAAGAACAGCCTGTGCTCTTAACTGCTGAGCCCTCTCTCCAGCCCTAGGCAGTATTTTCTAACCTACTATCAAGCAATAAAAATACAGACACCTGTTGCATTTTAAAATAGCCTTGGTTCACCTGGGGCAGGGCAGATATTAATCCCTTAAACTACCTTCCATATCTCCCTGCCCCAATCCCATGCCATCTGCTTCTGATAATGTTTGATAATCGTGCTACCTCCATTCATAATCCCAAATACTTGCTAATGTTCTTCATCTGGGCCAAATCCTCCATCCACACCAGCCACGTGCTTCTCCTCCACCTAACCCATGGCAGCCTCCTTCCTTCTCCTCTTCCTCTCTTTTCCCCTTCCCAAGATCCTCTTCTGGTCTCTGCTTCCCTTCTCAAGAACTTCTGTCCCAAAAGCCTGCGAACTTTTGCCACACCAACCTTCCTCCAGCCCTGCCTCGAGTAATGGCTTACTTTATTAGTCCAACAGGGAGTTGACACACGCCTTTGATCCCAGCACTTGGGAGGCAGAGGCAGGGGCAGGCGGATCTCTTTGAGTTTGAGGCCAGGATAGCCAGGATTGTTATACAGAGAAACCTGTCATGAAAAAAAAAAAAAAAAAGAAAGAAAGAAAGAAAAGAAAAAGAAAAATGCTATTCTTGCACCTTGTTCTGTGACCTTGGACAAGACAATTAATTTCTTAGAGATTTTATTTTGTAGTGCACCCCAACAAATAATTCTTGGTTCCAGGGCTGGGGGTGGGGTGTCAGATGAGCACAAACTTTAAACACACGAGGACATGTGAGGTTTCTGCTGCCAGTTCTGTGTCAGGTTCTCCCGACACCCCAGCTCCGGGTCAGACCCCATGGCCAAGGCTGCTGGAAGATAGGACAGTTCAGCCCAAGAAAGCTGACTTTGCTAGAAAATGCTAGATGTCCTGGGGTCAGCCAAGTTGGAGGAGTCTAGGCTGACCCTGGGTGCCTGACCTTGCTCTCCTGGCAGGGTCACCCACCACTGTCAAAGATCCTGGCAAGTTTCTTTGGCAAGCTGCTGGGGCAGGAGTTGGACCCACTCAAGAATGTGCTGGTGACAGTGGGTGCCTATGGGGCCTTGTTCACAGCCTTTCAGGCCCTGGTGGATGAAGGAGATGAGGTGAGAGGTAAAGCCTGACTAGGGTGGGATGAGCCGTAGCTCAGGGGAGTGCTGACCCTAGCTATCTGACCGTCGCCCCAGGTCATCATCATAGAGCCTGCTTTTGATTGTTATGAACCCATGACTCTGATGGCTGGAGGTCGCCCTGTGTCTGTGTCCCTGCGACAGGTAAGGGATGCTGGCTGGTTATGGGTGGGCTGAGGCTGCTAAGAGATATTGGGTGGTCATGGGTAGGCCAAGGCCAGTAAAGGGATGCTTGGTGCTATGGACTGACTGAGACCAGAGGTATGAGCTGGGCTAGATCTTGGGACATGGGACATGGGACAAGGAACAGTCCTCTGATCTGGGAGGGTAGAGTCCTGAGATGAGAGGAGACTGGGGCAGAGAAGATGGGAAGAGACGCATAACGAGATGAGTTGCTGTCAGGAAGGTAAACACTGCTGCCCCCCTCCCACCTCTTCTTGCAGAAACCTGGTCCAAAGGGGCAGCTGGAATCCAGCAGTGACTGGCAACTGGACCCCACAGAACTGGCCAGCAAGTTCACGCCTCGCACCAAGGCCCTGGTCCTCAACACACCCAACAACCCCTTGGGAAAGGTACTTGGGGGTCCATTCAGAGACCTCTGCAGGCTGAGTCTCCCTTCTCATCTGGAGCATGCTCTCTCTCTCTCTCTCTCTCTCTCTCTCTCTCTCTCTCTCTCTCTCTCTCTCTCTCTCAGGCCTATTTCCCTGTGTGAAGTGGGCGGGCTGTATGCCTTCAACTCTGAGGACCAACCCTCCCGGAGTTGTGAAGGCTTAGGCACATGGGCCAAGGACCTCACCACTTCCTGGGAGCTTTGGAACAGTGGGATCTCTGTACAATGGGATCCAGACACAGCCAAGTCTCACAGGGTCAGAATTACAGAGCTGGATGCCATGCTGACCAATATTGCAAAGAGATGGTCCAGAGAAGCCCTAAGGCCTGGTCTTGTACTCTGAGCAGGCTCTGCACTTGGGGACAGTCCCCGAGGCACACGTGACCTTGGCTCCCACAGGTGTTCTCCAGGCAGGAGCTGGAGCTGGTGGCTGAGCTGTGCCGGCAGCACGATGTCCTGTGCATCTCTGATGAGGTCTATCAGTGGCTGGTCTACGATGGGCACCAGCACGTCAGCATCGGTGAGCCGGGCCTGCCGCAGCTTCCCCTGAACAGGGCTTGAGTCCAAGCTGGGAGCAGCCTAGATTTGGTGATCAGGACCCAGTTTCCCTCCCTGAGGTCTGAGGAGTGCAGTAGCATCTGCTTCCTGTCAGGAGCAGGAAGTGAAATGGGTCCTGGGTCCTGCCAGCAGCTCCATGGGTACCAGTCCTTGGCCCTGGGTCCCCTCCCTCTACCTCACCCATTTTAGCATTTGCTCTTCTTGGCCTTCTGCAGCCTGCCTCCCCGGCATGTGGGAACGGACCCTGACCATCGGCAGCGCAGGCAAAAGCTTCAGTGCTACGGGCTGGAAGGTAAGTGCGGCCACTTGGCAGGTGGCAGCAGTGGGAGGACTGAGCAAGGGCTCCTCTGGCCCCAGGACCCTACTGACTGTGTCCTGCTCCAGGTGGGCTGGGTCGTGGGCCCAGATAGCATCATGAAGCACCTGCGGACTGTGCACCAGAACTCTATCTTCCACTGTCCCACCCAGGCCCAGGTGAGAAGGGCGGGAAACCCCATGGTCGGGGAAGGCAACAGAGAAGGGGGCACTGAAAGAAAGACCTGTTTGTCCATCTGTCCGTCTGCCCTGACCAGGCCGCAGTGGCCCAGTGCTTTGAGCGGGAGCAGCAACACTTTGGACAACCCAGCAGCTACTTTTTGCAGTTTCCCCGGGCAATGCAGTTAAACCGAGACCACATGATCCGCAGCCTACAGTCAGTGGGCCTCAAGCCTTTAATCCCCCAGGGCAGCTACTTCCTGGTTGCAGACATCTCAGACTTCAGTGAGTGGGACTGGCCATGTCACTCAGGATTTGGGAGGTGTCAAAGTTGACTGGGACTCAGCATGACCTCTTCTGTTGCCCCAGAGAGCAAGATGCCAGATCTTCCTGGAGCTGTGGGGGAGCCCTATGACAGTCGCTTTGTCAAGTGGATGATTAAAAACAAGGTAGGCGGGGTTGGGGGAGTCTTAGCTCAGTAGTAGAGCACTTGCCTAGCAAGTGCAAGGCCCTGGGTTCAGTCCTCAGCTCTGAAAAAAACAAAGCCAAAAACAATAGGCTGGGCCTCTTGCCTGGGCCAATAGACATAGTTGCACAGGCTGTGTACTGTTCACGGGTGTTAAGAGCCAGCAGCCAAACCTTCTCCGCGGCCCCGGGTACAAGGCTGACTGCAGAGCGTCTGTCTCACTTGCACTAAGAAACCATGTTGGCTCCAGGGGTCCCTTGCCCTTCCTTTCTCCTGTACAGCGAGACTCTAGCCCTTTGCTCTCAATCCCTCCCCCCCCCGCCCCCCTCAGGTCCAGACTTTGTTCTTCCCCAGCTCTGCCCTGGCATGTGGCACATCCCCCCCTATACTACCTCTCTCTGCACCCTGGGAGGAGAAACCTAGTAGGATGCTCTGGGACTTCCCTCCTGACCATCACAGATGCCAGAGATGCCTCAAGCCCTTACTCTCTGTCCCCTGAGCGCATGTCTTGAGTCTCAAGGCTACGCAGTCATGGGCTTCCTCCTCCCCAGGGCCTGGCGGCCGTCCCTGTCTCCATATTCCTCAGTCAACCCCATAAGAAGGACTTTGATCACTACGTCCGATTCTGTTTTGTGAAGGTGAGAGAAAGCTGGGAGAACTTGGAGGGGCCTGGCTAGCCACCTGGCAGAACAAAAGAAGGCTCAATGGGTCTCTTGCAGGATGAGGCCACACTCCAGGCCATGGATGGGAGGCTGCAGAAGTGGAAAGGAGAGGCCCAGCCGTGAGGCCACCTTCAGCCCTGCCCCACACATGGAGGTCTCAGCTGCTCCTCATCACAGGGATGGCATTGGACGACCAGCTGGGTGACCAGGCATGCTAGCAGGAAAGAGGCCGAGGCCGTTTATTTGGGGGTTTGGACAAACTTTTCCCGCAGTGTCTGCACAGCTGTCTGAGCCACATTCTACAGGTTGTGGCCTTGCTGCCCGGGGCGGTGAAGGATGGGTTTCAGGCCTGAAGGCCCGCCCCAGCCCTCCCTGCCTCAGCCGAGTTGAGGCTCAAGGGCTTCTCCCCTTCCCGTGAGACCTCAGGGTGTTGCTTCTGGTTTGACTGCTCTGTTCCTAATAAAGTTTTAAGTTATTGGAACCCTCAAGGCTGCCGCTCTCTTCGTTCGCCCTCTGCTGCACAGGGCTTGCAATAGTTAGAAGGGACCCCAGAGAACCCCAGACCCTACACCTTCCTTAAGGGGGGAGGGGGGCCTGGAAACTTGGGAGTCATCTGAAGTCACAGGCTTGGCATGGCATGGCAACTCAGATTCAGACCTGAGCTGTCTGCTATGTTCCTCCCCCTCAGAAGATGCAAGCTCCAGGCTGGGTTAGGATGTTCGTCTTGAAGGCATCTTCACAGGGGTTCAAGAGCAGCCTGGTATGTGCACAGAGGTAGGAGGCATCCGCGATCGGCCCCACTGGTCCACACTCCCGTGCAGCCCCAACAGCCTGCTGAGGAGGAAGTGTGGGAGGGGCGGTGTTGGGGTAGCCATCCTGGCTGGAGTGTACTTGGCTGTCCTGCTGCACAGTGGCCGTTTAAAGTGACGTTTGATTTGAGCAGGGGTTTTAGACAGGCCTGAAACTCAATGTGTAGACCAAACTGCCTCAAATTTGTGCTCTTCCTGCCTCGGCTTCCGGAGTACTGAAATTACAGCATGCTCCACACCTGCCTTAGAAGTGGGATTTGAGGGTTGGAGAGATGGCTCAGTGGTTAAGAGCACTGCCTGCTCTTCCAGAGGTCCTGAGTTCAATTCCCAGCAACCACATGGTGCCTCAAAACCTGTCTATAATGTGATCTGATGCCCTCTTCTGCAGATAAAGCACTCATATACAATAAATAAATCTTTTTAAAAAAGAATACATTAAAAAAAATAAGAAGTGGGATTTGATTCCTCCCCCCCCAAAAAAAGAAGTGGGATTTGATCCCTAGTTATGTGTCCCATTAAAGCCACTGTAGGCCCCAAATGCCTACAGAAGGCCATGCTAGGAGCCAGGTTTATATGTGGAGCAAACTTGGGTGTTGGGGGTTGGTCTGATATAATTTGATGCTAATTAATAAAAGGCCTTCACACCTGGGCAGGGCAAATGGGATAGGCATGGCTAAGGTTTCTGGGCTTGGAGAGACAGAGAGAATCTTGGGAAGAAGAGAGACCAGAGGAGAAGAGAGGAGAAGAAGGCTGCCACAGGTTAGATGGAGGATTTGGCCCAGATGAAGAACATTAGCAAGTATATGAGGTTATGGATGGGAGGTAGCTTGATAGAAATTATTAGAACCATATGGCATGGGATTGGGGCAGGTATACCTGCCCCACTATGGGAAGCAGTTTAGAGGATTGATATCTGCCCTGGCCCAGATTAACTAAGGCTGTTTTAAAATACAACAGGTGTCTGTGTCTTGATTGATTGCCAGCGGGTTAGAAAATACTGTCGTAATAATAATTATAGGGGGCTGGACAGATGGCTCCGTGGTTAAGAGCACTGCCTGCTCTTCCAAAGGACCCAGGTTCAATTTCCCAGCACCCACATGGCAGCTCACAACTGTCTGTAACTCCAAGATCTGGCACTTTCACACCAACGCACATAGATTAAAATTAAATAAAATATTTTTAAAAATAATAATTCTTATAGGCCTAATAATACACAAACTTGGGAGTTTCGCTCATGCTTTTTCTTGAACCTAGAGAAACCATGGGGACATAAAGTATGAGAACTTTTAGAAATGTTTCTCCTGGTACAAAATTCATAAAACATTAGGCTTTGGCTGAGCGTGGTGGCACACGCCTTTTTTGTTATTGCTGTTGTTTTGTTTTGTTTGTTTTTCAAGACAGGGTTTCTCTGCGTAGCCTTGGCTGCCTTGGCCTCACTTTTTAGACCAGGATGGGCTCGAACTCAGTGATCCATCTGCCTCTGCCTCCCGAGTGCTAGAATTAAAAGCATGCGCCACCACTAAGAGCCCAGCACTGATGTTACGAGCGGATATCCCACATATGCCTTTAACCCCAGCTAGGAGTGTGCTGGAGACAAGAGCATCTTGGTGGCTTTCAGACTAGGCAGCAGCCATGAGCCTCAGCATGAGTTTAATCACAGTAGAAATGCAATGGTGAAGCTGGCTGCATGGTGCACACTTGGTTTTATTTTGAGACAGGGTTTCTCTATGTAGCTCTGGCTGTGTAGCTCTGGAACTCACTGTATAGACCAGGCTGGCCTTGAACTCACAGAGTTCCTCCTGCCTCTGGAGTGCTGGGATTAAATGCATGAATTGCTAAACCCAGTTTATGGTGCATATTTGTTATCCCAGCACTCACGAGGCTGAGGCAGGGGTCAAGGCCTGTGTGAGCCTCTGAGTCCATGCCTCCTCAACCCCCCCCCCCACCTTAAAGAAGTAACTTGGGATTCTGTGGTTAAGTGAACTGGCTGTTCTTCCAGAGGACCTGGGTTCAAATCCCAGCACACACCTGGTGGCTGTAACAATCTACTGTTACCTCAGTCCCAGGGGATCCAGTGGCCCCTCAGGCACCAGGCAAGACTATGGTGCAGAGACGTACGTGCAAACAAAACCCCGAGAGTATGGTGCAGCAGCAGGCCTGTGATTTCAACACTTGGGAGGATGAGGCAAGAAGATTGACACTAACTCAACAAACAAAAGCAAAGCAAGCAAAACAAAGAGACAGTATAACTGGAAAGAGAGAACCCTGATGTGACTGTGTTTGGTTGATGACGTGCCGGTATTGTTCCTCAACTGTGACAGTAATACAAGGAGGTGTGGTGGCACATGGCCTTGATCTCAGCAGAGGCAGGTGGAGCTCTGTGCGTTTCAGGCCTTCCTGGTCTACCATAGTAAGTTTCAGGATAGTCAGAGCTATATATTAAGGTCCTGTTTCAAAAACAATAACAAGGGGCTGGGAGTGGTGGCACACGCCTTTAATCCCAGCACTTGGGAGGCAGATTGCTGTGCATTCGAGGCCAGCCTGGTCTACAAAGCGAATCTAGGACAGCCAAGGCTACACAGAGAAATCCTGTCTCAAAAAAAAAAAAACAAAATAAGGGCTGGAGAGATGCCTCAGAGGTTAAGAGCACAGGCTGCTCTGCCAAAGGTCCTGAGTTCAATTCCCAGCAACCACATGGTGGCTCACAACCATCTTTAGTGAGATCTGGTGCCCTCTTCTGGCCTGCAGGCAGAATAAGAAATAATCTTAAACAAACAAACAACAACAAGATGGGCATGGTGGCACACACACCTTTAATCTCAGCACTCTGGAGACAGACGCAGGCAGATCTCTGTGAAAAAAAAAAAAAAAACAACAAAAACCAAAAAGTTAACACAAAACTATCAGGCAGAAAAGTTTAGGGGGTGGGACCTGCCAGTATTCTGGAGACACTGAAGGGTATGTTTAGGTTTCTCAGCAGCAGAAAGATCAGCCTTTCACAAAGGCACTTTTATCAAGTCAATTTCCTTAATACCAAAACCTGCTGTCTTATCTAGGAGTTGTCTGAAGGAACTATTACCTTTAAGCAATTCTCAGCCACACAAGGCGTCCTGGTTTACCAGGTATGTCTCCCACTAAGTTATGCAAAGGCTCTGAAAGGAAAAGCAACCCATAAAACCTCAGATAAAGGCCTGGAGAGATGGCTCAGAGGCTAAGAGCACTGACTACTCTTCCAGAGGTCCTGAGTTCAATTCCCAGCAACCACATGGTGGCTCACAGCCATCTATGATGAGACCTGGTGCCCTCTTTTGGCAGTCAGGCATACATGCAGGCAGACCACTATACATAATAAATAAAGAATCTTAAAAAAAAAATCTCAGATAACAATCACTAACTAGGAGGCTGGAAAGATGGCTCAGCAGAAAAGAGCACTGGTTGCTTTTCCAAAGGACCCAGCTTCAATTGTAAGCACCCACATGGCAGCTCACAACCGCCTGTAACGCCATTCCCAGAGGACCTGACAGCCTCACACACACACCGATGCACATTAAAAAAAAAAAAAAATTGAAAAAAAATTGAAAAAGAAAAGCACTGACTGTTTGCAAAAGTCACTTCAAAGCCTAGGTGGCATCACTCTGGAATTCATGCCAGATACAATGCCTCTGCTAAAATTCTGCTACGGCGACCACTACAGTCCTACCTTCCCATTTCTGTCTTAAACATGAAATTACTTTAAAGTGGGCAGAGAATGTTGGTAGGTGGTAGAGGGCTTGCATGCCAGAGACCTTGAATTTGATCCTCAGAACTGCCAAAAAGTAATCACAGCACTCAGGAGGTAGACGGACAACAATTTTGAGTTTGAGGTCAGTTCAAGCTACATAGTAAGACCCCGTCTCAAATATATATGTATATATATATGTGTGTGTGTGTATACATATATATATATATATATATATATATATATATATATATATATATATATATATATATATATATATATATATATACACATATATTTTTTTTTAATTTAGAGAACCACACACAACTAAATTGAGCAGGGTTGGGAATGTAGCTCATTGGTAGAGCACTTAATTTAGCTTGTTTCAGGCCCTTAGATGGCTCAGCGTAAAGGCTTTTCCAGCGGTCCTGAGTTCAATTCTCAGCTACCGCATGCTGCCCTCTTCTGGTGTGCAGGCATACACGTAGACGGAACATTGATTATGTAAAAAAAAAAAAAAAAAAGTGTTTTTTTTTTAAGTGCAAATTAACCAACTGAAGCATTGGATTAAACTACTCCTAAAGTTAATTCCAGCAGGGTCTCCTTACGTGGAAGCCAGGGTACCGATCGGAAGGGTCTTACAGGGTTCCGGACAGCACCTGTAGCTAACTCGTTGCCCTGGAAACAGGGTACCAGCACTGCAGCCTAAGCATCCGCACCTGGAGTTTTCAGCGCTCGACTTCAGCCTGGCTCCTAGGCCACGCCCTCACTTACCGCTGGGCCCCCGATTGGCCAGCTCCGGGGAGGTGTGGCCGGAAGAGGCAAGGCTGATTGGCAGGCGCGTGGTGCCCCGGGAAACATGGCGGAACGACCGAAGAAGCGACCGTGTGGCCCGGTAGGTGAAGGCAGGTGGGGTCCCGGCTAGGCTGGGGAGGTCCGGCGGGTCATCGTGGTGTCAGCCCGGGTCTTCCGCTCCCTCCTCGCTGCTTGCTCGAGGCTTCAGCTCGCGAGGTTAGCTTGGCCGGAGCTGCATCCCTCAGGGCGATGGTGCTCACGCTCCTGAACCCTCTCCTGGTGAAGGAACCAGCCTCCTTAAGGACCCCCACTAAGCATTAAGGCCAAAGCCTGGGGAAATGTAAAGGCTGCCCTACACAGTCCTCCCTTTAGGACCCCCATTAAAGCCAAAGTCTGTATCTGCTTAAAGAGTCCAGTTTGTCCCAAAGATAGCCCGCCTGTGCTGAGAGTCCAGTTTAACTCAAGAACAGCGAGTTTGTGTTACAACTTGTGTTTAAAATTTCCACTTTCCCAGGAATGTCCTACCCCTCCCAACTAAGAAAGTCCCTAACGCCCCCTGTGACTGCTTCAGCCACTCTTCTCCGTAGGTCAACTTGTCCCTCCACCCATCACCCAACCACGAAACGCCAAGGCTTGTAACTCCCTGCTTATGCCTATAGCACTTAGAGCTTTAAGGGCCATGCCTCTGCTTCTCGAGAGCTGAACAGACCTCGACGGGTCGACTCAATAAATTCCTATGCGTTTGCATCGACAACGGACTCCGTCTCTTACCGGGAAACTCCGGGAATAGACTAGAGATCTCTCTAGAGGTCTCAGTCTTACACTGGCTTGATTGCCGATTCCTAGGGCGACTTTGTGGACAGACCTGTCTTCTCCTTGCCTCGGTTTCTCCTTTTGCCCCATGAGAATTCACTCCCTAACTTCCCAGTTGCTCACGGTGCCGACCTGATCTCAGGCTTTGGACACAGCAAGTCCCCGTGCACTTTCTTCCTGCCTGCTTTGGGAGAGTCTTACGGCTGGAGCCCAGCAGCGATGCTCCCCTCCTAGCTGTGGCCGTTAAGCCTCTCAGTCTTCTTTCTACTCTGCCAGGGTGAACATGGCCAAAGGGTTGAATGGCGAAAATGGAAACAGCAAAGTAAGTAACAGCTGGTGCCGGGCTGGGGAAGAGTCCTGAACCCTCCCTTCCCACAGACCACCTAATGCCCCGCCAAACCCTCTCCCAGCCTCAGTGGAGCTGCATTAACAGCCCATCCAGAGCCCAGGCTGGCCCAATGAGAAGGTACTCTCCTCACTATGCCAAGGCCCTCTCCCTCCATCAATTCTTTTTTTTTTTTTTTAAGTTTAAAGATTTATTTTAAAGCCGGGCGTGGTGGCGCACGCCTTTAATCCCAGCACTCGGGAGGCAGAGGCAGGCGGATCGCTGTGAGTTCGAGGCCAGCCTGGTCTACAAAGCGAGTCCATGATGGCCAAGGCTACACAGAGAAACCCTGTCTCGAAAAACCAAAAAAAAAAAAAAAAAAAAGATTTATTTTATTTTTTATGCAGTGTTCTGCCTGAACGCCAGAGGGCGCCAGATCTCATTACAGATGGTTTGTGAGCCATCATGTGGTTGCTGGGAATTGAACTCAGGACCGCTGGAAGAGGGCAGACAGTGCTTTTAGCCACTGAGCCATCTTTCCAGCCCCCTCCATCAACTCTTTTCCAGAGAAAGAGGAGAAAAAGAAGTGGAAGGATCTCAAGACAATGAAAAAACTGGAGCGGCAGCGTGCCCAGGAGGAACAGGCTAAGCGCCAGGGGAAGGAAGAGGAGGAGGCCACTGCCCAGAGGAGCAACCTAGGTAAGCAGCACCCCGGGAGGACACAGTCGTGGCCTGCAGCAGACCCTCCCAGCTAACCTGCCTTGGTTCCGCACTCCTCTCTCTCTCTCTTTTTTTCTTTGATTTCTCTGCCTCCCTTTTTCTGCCCCCCCCCCTCCCCCCCGTCTCTGTCTCTGTTTCTCTCTCTCCCTTTTGTTTCTTGCTTTCCAGTGAGGGGCTAAAGATGAAATCCAGGGCTTTACACACAGTAGGCAAACATTCTCTCACCAAGTTACCCAGAGTGCTCGAGTTTTGTTTTCACTTACTTTTTGTTTGTTTGTTTTTGTTTTTCAAGACAGGGTTTCTCTGTGTAGCCTTGTCTGTCCTGGACTCACTGTGTAGACCAGGCTGGCCTCGAACTCACAGTGATCCGCCTGCCTCTGCCTCCCAAGTGCTGGGATTAAAGGCGTGCGCCACCATGCCCGGCTGCCCACTTACTTTCATAATGGGAAAAAATGTCCTTATTTTCCCATTATGTCAAATATATGCTAGAAATGGTACAGAAAACGATGAAGAAAAACTGAGCAGGCTGTGACTGTGGCTTGTTCTAACATTACAACCAGTGGGAGAGTGAGTCCTGGTCATATGAGAGCTGCGTATGTACGGTGTGACAGCACTGAGTCCTGGTGGTATGAGAGCTGTGTACATACAGTGCGACAGCACTGAGTCCTGGTCATGTGCTTCTGGGCCTGGCATTCCTGGCCTCACGTCATGGCCCGAGTGTTCTGTGGCAGCACATTTATCCTGTGCTGACACTCACAGCTATCATCTCAGCACCCGGGAGGCTGAGGAAGGAGGACAGAGAGTTCGAGGTTAGTCCAGGGCAAGTAGTGAGGCCCTATCTTAAGCAAAACAGAAGTATCTTCTTTTCAATGGCAGATGGGTGCGAGTGATATCATTGTACCCTTGTAGAGCCCAGTAGGCATTGGGAGTGTGTTGCCCACGGAGGCACTTGAAGCATCCATCCAGGGACCCTGGAAATGTTGTCCAAGTGTCACCTTCTTCTGATAAAGAAACCACAGGAGGGAGAGGATGTGGCAGATCCTCCACAACCAGGCCACCTATCTCATACCTCGTTGTCCCAGCACCTGTGCGGCTGCAGGCAGAACACATGCATGATGCTTCTGGGTGAACACCATAGTCTTGTGAGTGGCACGCGTGCTGGCTCCAGGACCCTGCTACTTGTCTGGGTTCCATGGTCCGTCGATGCTCATGCCCTTTAGTTGGTGAAGTTTCACATACCCATCCCCCTCCCCACACTAAAAGCCATGTGTGGACCCCCCCCCCCCCGTAACATCTAATACAGTGTAATGCCACGTGAGCACTTGTTACTGTGCTAATAACAAGGCCACGACTCCTGCATGGTCAACACAGGTAAAAGGGGTCTTGTTTGTTTCTTTGTTTCCAAATATTTTCAAATGAGTTCAGCATGGTGCCTTATGTCTGTAATTCTCTCACTCGGGAGGCTGATGCAGGAAGGTCATAGGTTTGAGAGTAGCCTGAGGGCTATAGAAAGACTCCCCCATCTCAAAAGAAAACAAAACCCAAACCACCACACGGTGATTTACACGTGTTGTGTATGTGTGTGCATAAGTACATTTAAATGTCTGTCTCTAACCTTGGGTTGATTAAATCCACAGGTGTGGAACCTACAGGGAGATGGTAAACTTGATGCTTTAGAGCTTTACAGTATCAAATGCCTATTATATTTACACTGGTTTTTCTCTTTAAGATTTATTTATGGCCGGGCGGTGGTGGTGTACATCTGTAATCCCAGCACTTGGGAGGCAGAGGCAGGTGGATCCCTGTGAGTTCAAGGCCAACCTGGACTACAGGAATGAGTCCAGGACAGCCAAGGCTACACAGAGAAGAAACCTTGTCTCAGGAAAACCAAAAAGAAAAATAAAATATTTATTTTTATATTTTACATATATGGATGCGTTGCCTGCATGTACATCTGAAAACCAGAAGAAGGCCTCAGATACCATGCAACTCTGGCTATAGCCGGTTGTGAGCCACCATGTGGGTGCTGGGAATTGATCTCAGGACCTGTGGAAGAACAGCTAGATTTTAGCTGTTCTTATCCACATTTCACAGTAGGTAAACTGAGGTATCTTAGAGCTGAGCCAGGATATGGATGCAGCCAAAGCTGCCAACCACCACCTGGCCTTGCTCTCTGGGTTGTCTTCCTCTGAGAAGCCTCGATGGCATTAGTCCATTTCCTGAAGAGGCTGGGGCCAAGAGAAGGGAGCTGGATCTGGCTTGCTGATCTCAAAATTCCTCCCAGACAGCTCTTTTACTCTGAGCCATAGGGACATGCAAGGGACATGCACCACCTGTCAGGCTGACTAAGGGACACCCCCTGCCCCTAATAGGACGGCCTTACACCCTGAGCGTGGCCCTGCCAGGCTCCATTCTGGACAACGCACAGTCACCTGAGCTTCGCACCTACCTGGCTGGCCAGATCGCCAGAGCCTGCGCCATCTTCTGTGTGGATGAGATCGTAGTGTTCGATGAGGAAGGCCAAGATACCAAGTGAGAGTCCCGGGGAGAGGGGCGGGCCACCAGGGTTGGCTGTGTCTTTGTCCTGCTCCTTGTCCTCTGCCTGGCTCTTTCAAAGTGCCCTGCCTAACCCTTATTTTTTGTAGGGCTCTGCATGCATGCAGAGGACTCTCAGGTGGGTGGGAGGAGCTCAGAGGCAGCTGCACTTGCCTCTTTTTCTCCTTTGGTGCTAAAAGTTACCTCAGCGTAGGCAGGATTTGGGCATGTTGTACCTCTGAAGCTATGAGCCACTCCATACTTGGATCTGGTTTTGGTTTGGGTTAGCATTTATTTATGGTGTTTGTATACACACCGGCATGGTTGTGGAGAACTGAAAGAGAACTTAGGCCAGGCAGTGGTGGTGCACGCCTTTAATCCCAGCACTCACAAGGCAGAGGCAGGCTGATCGTTGTGAGTTCGAGGCCAGCTTGGTCTACAGAGCACGTTCCAGGACAGCCAGGGCTACACTGAGAAACCTTGTCTTGAAAAACAAACAAAAGAAAACAGACAGCTTACAGGTATCAGTTTGGTTTTCTTTCTTCATGGGGTTTCTACACATGGAACTTAAGCTTTCAGGACTGTGAGCAGGAGCCCTTAGTGGGATAAACCATCTCGCCAGCCCAGCACTGGAATCAGGAGCCCTGCCTGTCTTTCCAGGACTGTGGAAGGGGAATTCAAGGGAGTCGGCAAGAAGGGGCAGGCATGTGTGCAGTTGGCCCGCATCCTGCAGTACCTGGAGTGTCCACAGTAAGTGTGACAAGCGGGTGGCGTCACCTCGGATGTGGCTGGAAGGCACGCTCCCCAGGCAGGTCCTGGCAGCTGTGTTCTTCCCTAGGTACCTGAGAAAGGCGTTCTTCCCCAAACACCAGGATCTGCAGTTTGCAGGTATGGCTGCTGCGCCTGGCCTGTTGCCCAGGGCTCGTTCTCAGGCACTGAGAGGTCATCCAGCCCACTCGTCCTGGCAGGGGGACGGGGGGGGGGAGGCAGGCCTGGGAGTGTAGGACTTGGACCTGACATCACCCTACCCCCTGCTCAGGGATCCTCAACCCCTTGGATAGTCCTCACCACATGCGTCAGGACGAGGAGTCTGAGTTCCGAGAAGGCGTTGTGGTGGACCGGCCCACCAAGGCAGGCCATGGCTCTCTGGTCAACTGTGGCTTGAAGAAGGTAGGGACAGGAAGGTGGCTGTGCTACACCTTGAGGACACTGGCTAGCTATGAAAGACAGGAAGGTCATACGAATGGGGAGACCTAGACGCTAGGCCTGCTGGGAAACACCACTTAATGCTAACTGGACATGAGAAGTGCTCATAGGGCTCAAGAGATGAACCCAGAGGGGCTGGAGAGGTGGCTGGAGGCTGGGGGCACTGCCTGCCCTCGCAAAGGACCCATGTTAAGTGCCCAGAACCTGTAGGGTAGTTCTAACCCCCTGTGTTAACTCCAGCTCCAGGGTATCTGGTGCCCTCTTGTGGCCTATATGGGTCCCAGGATGAACACGATGCACAGCCAATGTGTGCAGGCAAAATACCCACACAGATAAAGTAAAAATAGGAGATGAAAGCAGAGCCAAACTCACTGAATTTTTTTTTTTGTCAGTAGTGGTGTGTTTGTTTATTATTTAATTTTTGCTACTGAGATTTAATCATGCTGTCATTGAAGTGTGTTCTCAGCTTTGCTGGTTGTGAAGTTAGGTGACATTTTGAGAGAGAGAGAGAGAGTATGTGTGTGTGTGTGTGTGTGTGTGTGTGTAACTGTGTGGGTTTCAGGCAGTGGTGGCACACACCTTTAATCCTAGCAGTCAGAGGCAGGCAGATCGCTGTGAGTTCAAGGCCAGCCTGGTCTACAAATTGAGTCCAGGACAGCCTGGGCTACACAAAATCAGAAAGGGGTGGGGTGGGGGGGAGACAGAGAGAGAATGGGTGGGTAAGTGTACACATGCCAAGGGATGAGTGTGAGGTCAAAGGACACCTTGGCAGGTGTCAGTTTCTCCTCCCACTGTGCGTGGATTGAACTCAGGTCATTGGGCTTGGTGGCAAGTGCCTTTACCTGGTGACCCTCACCAGACCCAAGAGTAGCTCGTGTATAGTCTGCCATTCAACAGATGAGGACAGCGAGGCTCATAGCAGTTAGCTGCCCTCCTCAGACTCCTACCGCATGCAGGAAGCCAGGATTTCATCTCTGCGTAGGCACTGACTCTCCACAGAGCTTCCATTTCTGACCAGTGCCCCGTGATTATTGCTCTGCATGAATTGTCCTGCTTCGCAGGTCCCACCTGGTGCCAGAAACAGGGTGGTGGGTTGACCGGGCACCGGCGTTCTCCATGGGACCTGCGAACACTGGCCCGTTCGCGGTGTGGCACTCACTCCCCCCAGCTTCTCTGCAGGAGGTGAAGATTGACAAGAAACTGGAACCTGGACTTCGGGTGACTGTGCGGCTGAGCCAGCAGCAGCTCCCAGGTATCTGGACGCTTCCTGCCCTTACGGTGGCCTCGCTCGGAGCCTCCTCGCCTCCCTGTCTCTTTGGTCTTCATAGCCTGGTTTATTCCCCAGAATGCAAGACATACAAGGGAACAGTCGTGTCGTCACAGGACCCTCGCACCAAAGCTGGCCTCTACTGGGGCTACACTGTCCGACTGGCCTCCTGCCTCAGTAAGAACAGACGTTCCTCCCCCGAATGTCCATCTGTCCGTCTTGTAAGACCCACAAGTCCTAGCAGGCTCCCTTCTCTAGTCCTTGGTCTCATCTCTGGTAGCCTGGTCTCCCCAACATCTATGTGAACGCTAAGAACAGGATGTGCTTGGCTCCCATGCATCACTACAGAGGCCAGCACAGCAATCTCACTGCCACTCTGAGACCAGCTTTGGATATGTTAAGAGTTGAGACCTTGTCCTCTCAGGACAAGTATCATGGCTACTGAACACTGTCTGGGACCTGGGAGCTCCTTCCTGCCCACCCTGCATGCTCCCCAGCCAAGCTCAACTTGCCAAGAGCAGTAGATGCCTCCTTTACGTGACCTCTCACCCCACATGACCCTGTGCCATACTGGACTGGGCACATACAGGACCCCACTGAGCCCGCTCCACCCCCAGGTGCTGTGTTTGCTGAGGCTCCCTTCCAGGATGGGTACGATCTGACCATTGGGACATCAGAACGTGGCTCCAGTGTGGCCTCTGCCCAGCTGCCAAGCTTCAGGTGAGTGCTGTGTAGGGCAGGACTGGGCCCTGCTCTGCAGGGGACTGGGTACCTGATGCTCTGGGGACTGCCTCCAATGGAGCCTTAAAGTCAGTGACTCCCTTCCTCTGGGTACCAGGCATGCGCTTGTGGTGTTCGGGGGCCTCCAAGGGCTAGAAGCTGGAGTGGATGCTGACCCCAACCTTGAAGTGGCTGAACCCAGTGTCCTCTTCGACTTTTATGTCAACACGTGCCCCAGCCAGGGCAGCCGTACCATCCGCACTGAGGTGAGCCACAGCTACAGGCACCCAGTTTTTGTAACCCACCCTAGGTGCCTTTTCTAAAGATTTACTTATGTATTTTTTATCTATGGGTGTTTTGTCTGCATATACGTCTGCACATCAGAAGAGGGCATCAGATCCCATGAGACTGAAGGTGTAGACAGTTTGGAACCACCATGTGGTTTCTGGGAATTGAACCCAGGACCTCTGGGAAGAGTAGCCAGTGCTCTTAACCACAGAGCCATCTCTTTAGCCCCAGCCTATATAGCTTGTCTGAAGATGGGATCTTTACCACAGCATAGTGGCAGGAACTGGATACACCAGCTATAAGGATTGTAGTCCTGAGCGACTTGTAGTCCTTTGGTCTTAGGTTAAGGGACTCAGGTGACCTGCCTGTCCCTATTCAGGACCTCTGCTTCCTTGGTGGTATCCTAGGTCCCTCCAGGTGTCTCCAACATTTCCATACTAGGGGTGGGGGGTGGGGAATACCCCACAAGGCCCGGGCATCTGATGGGTGCATCTGTCCCTGGGGCTAGCATGAGATGCTGTTCCCATGAGTACTCTGGGGGAGCTCTGTTGCTCCATCAGCCTCAGGGGTGGGTGGTGCCTATGCAGGGCCCCAGTCTACCTGTCTCTGAGGCCCCGCCCACGTCACTAATTACTGCCTGCCATTTTATCTTTCCTGGCTCTTGAGTTAGGCCCTGCATGGGGCTGTGAAGACAGAAGCTGGGACAGCAGCCTGGGTACCGGGGTCCCAGCCAACTTCTTTTCTTCCAGGAAGCCATGCTTATCTCCCTGGCTGCTCTGCAGCCTGGTCTCACCCAGGCAGGTTCACAGACCACCTGAGAGCGTTATGGGTCCAGGATTTAGAGGAAGCAGCAGGAAATGAAGGCTCATGAGGAGTAGAGATGGTCAAGACTTCTCCAGAAATAGCCAGCTTTAATACAAGCCCGCCCCAGTGTCTTCAGTCCTTTACCATCACTTGCTGCCATCAGTGATGGCCTTGACATTTCCAGTTCGAGCCAGAATATTGGGCACGAACAGCAACCCTGAGGCCCGCTCAATGCTCTCGATGGGAACCAGGAAGCGCTCCAAAGGGAGAGTCTCATCCACAAAGGCATTGGGCATCACGTAGGACCGCAGCTCGATCTGCCCACCGGTAGCCTCCAGGATCAGCACCTTGAAGAAGTGTGTGGGCACCGCCACCCAGTTCTTCCCAATCACCTGGTACTTCACATAGGACTTGCCATCAGCCTCCGTCCTGTGGGTGTGAACAGGAGGCCCCGGTCAGATACAAGGCCACCTCTTCCAGGAAGCCCTCCCTGACCTCACTTCCACCAAGCAGTTTGTGTGCTCTGCCTGGTTGTCTCCTTGGGTCTGGGAACTACGGAAGGTGGGGACCAACACTTAACCTGCTTTTCTGCCCAATACCTGTTCAGACAGAATGACTGGCAATAAATGCTGCCAGAGGAGTGAGTCCTTTAGACCCTGACATTCACCCATGCACACATGTGACTGCCACCTGTGTCCATTGGCAGTACCCCAGACAAGCGCCGGTGCCAGGGCCATGACAGTGGGAACCCCAGCCCAGGGCCTGGTGCTCAGCAGCTGCCCCCTCGCCTGGCTTAGCTGATCGGCGGTTCTGACGTTGTCCACAGGGGCTCATCTCAGTCCTCTGGCTCGACTGAGGTTGGGGAAGTAATGCTTGAAGCTGAGCAACATGGGTCAGAGGGGTGGTGAGGCAGATTCGGGGCCTAGCACCTGTGGGCTACAGTGGCCGGAGCACAGGAGTTGGGGCCCTGGCAGCCACAGGCCACAGGCTCACCTGGGCAGGAAAAGAGGCCCTGTGCAGACGTAGACATTTTGGTAAGTGCGAGTCAAGCTGCGGCTGTACTTTTCCAGGTTGTTCCAGGCAGTCCGATTGAGGTGTGGCACCTGGGGGGAGAAGCAAGGCTCAGGACCTCACCTGGCACCTTCCGCCATTAGCAATGCCCCAGGACCTAAGATGGCCAAGTACGTGAAGGACAAAGGCTCAGAGTGGGTCATTCCTTGTAGGGCTGACCAGTGCTAGCCACGCCCCATTTCTAGGAGCTCTAAATCTCTGCTTTCCCCACCTCAAAGGCGGAGGGAACATTAATCATTCAGAGACCCCAAGATCCCCTGAGCCTCCCAGACCACAGGACAAGCTCTAAAAAGAGGGAATGGGGTCGGGTAGTGGTGGCACTCGCCTTTAATCCCAGCACTCAGGAGGCAGAAGCAGGCAGATCTCCAAGTTCGAGGCCAGCCTGGCCTACAGAGCCAGTTCAGGACAGCTATAGCTACACAGAGAAACCCTGTTGCCGTATCAACACCCTGCTGGGAGCAGGTGCAGCTAACGTATCCAGGGTGATGTGATTGGCATCAACAACCCAACTTCGTGTCAGCTGTTTTCCTGGCAGCTGCTGTGTGCCAGCTGGGTAGATAGTAAGTAGGCCACCTCCTGGGTGAGTAGCTTATTGGCTGGCGTTACGTCAGGCAGAGGGAGGTGGGTGCACTGCTTCCCATAAGAGGCTGAAGAGAGGAATGCGCCCAGGACTCCGAATAAGTTCAAACCTGTCCGACTGAACGGTTCCTCCCTCCCGCCACCGTGCACCTGTAAAGCCAGACCTAGGCGCTGCAGACAGGTGGCCGGGGGCCCGCGGCTACCTGCGGCGCCACGTTGCTCAGGTAGAAGGTGTCATCCATGGCTTTCTGGCTCCAGTGGTGGTTGGCGGCGGCGGCCAGGTGGCCGCGGTCAAAGCCGCTGCCGCGGTAGTCCTCATTGGTGGCGCGGTGGTACGCGTGCACAGAGTCGTCCTCGTGGAAGTGGCAGGCCCGGCGGTCGCCGTCGCCGTGGAGCCGGTCCGGCCGCAGCTGCTCCAGTACCCAGAGCGCACCGCGCGTGCGCGGGTCGTAGCTCAGCAGGTAGGACTCGCGGCTGCGGAGCTGCGCCACACCGGGCAGCCCGTACTTGGCCAGCTCCCCAGTGCCGCCCGCCGGTCCCCCCGGCAGCGCGGGCAGCTCTGCGGCGACCACGGGCAACACTGGCACTCGGCCCAGCAGCCCGGGCTCACTCCCTGCCCGCTGCTGCCACTGCTCTGCCGCCGCGCCCAGCCCCGCGCCCAGCGCCAGAGTCAGCCCGATCCGCAGCGCGCGCATGGCCTACAGGGTACGCCGAGTGCGGCCTGGAGCACGGTACCGGCTATTGCCAAAAACTAGGGTTCCTCCAGCATCCTAGGTGCGTGTCCTTGTGCCCTTCGCGTGCCCTCTTAAGACGCGGCCTGGGGCGTAGAGCCGCCGTACTCGCTTGCCATTGGTTGCTGTCACGTCTGACTCCGCCTCTGCCCTGGGGAATCTAGTTACTTGAACAGGACTTAACCCCAGATCTGTCAGGCCCCTCCAGTGCACCCAACATCGGGCCACCAAATGAGCCAAGGATTCCTCTAATTGACTGGCAGAAGGACGCAGGTGCAGGCTGTAGCTGCTGACAGCCGCCTGAAACCAAAGCTTTCGAGTAAGGTTATAGAAAAAACAAAAACAAAAACCAGAGTAACGGAAGGAAATCATAAAAATACACATATCAAAGTGTTAAACTATTTGTGTTTGCTTTTTGGTTCTTCGAGACAGAGTTTGGCTGTCCTGGGACTTGCTCTGTAAACCAGGTTGGCCTTGAATTTACAGAGATCCACCCACTTCTGCCTTCTGAGTGCTTGGGATTAAAGGTGTGCGCCACCATTGCCTGATCTTTTTCGAGAGAGGGCTTCTCTGTGTAGCCGTGGATGTCCTGGACTGCCTTTGTAGCCCAGGCTGGCCTTGAACTCACAGAGATCTGCCTCTGCCTCTCTGACTGCTGGGATTACAGGTGTACACCAACCACCATGCCCAACTGCCGCCCCCCAAATAATAATGAAGGAAAAAAACCTGACAAAGTTGTGGGTTGGAGATATGGTTCAGCAGTTTAGAGCATCAGTTGTTTTACAATGGACCCAGATTCAGTTCCCAGAACCTGTAACTTCCAAGAATCTAATGGCCTCTTCTGGCCTCCCACACACCCCAAATATATATATGGTCCACAGACACACATGCCCACAGGCAAAACATCTATACAGTTAACAATTTTTTAAAAAAGATTTATGTATTTATTATGTGTACAGTGTTCTGCCTACATGTTGATCTGCAGGCCAGAAGAGGGCACCAGATCACATTATAGATGGTTGTGAGCCACCATGTGGTTGCTGGGAACTGAACTCCGGACCTCTGGAAGAGCAGTCAGTGCTCTTAACCTCTGAGCCATCTCTCCAGCCCATAACTTTGTTACTTAAAGAGCACATACTGCTCTCGCAGAGAACCCAAGTCCAGTTACAGGCAGCTCACAATGTCCTATAACTTCAGTTCTGGGGGACCCCTGCAGTCTAGGGTGAGGGATTCAGTTCAGCCGACCAAGTGCTTGCCTACTGTCCACAAAGCCCTGGGCTGATCTGCAGCACTATACACATCCAGGGTGACAGTGTGAGCCGCAGTGGGGAGGCAGAAGAGTGAAATGTCAAGGTCACAAGGTAGTGGTAGTGCACACCTTTAGTCCCAGCATTCAACAGAGGCACTCTGGCTTTGAGGCCAGCCTGGTCTACAGAGTGAGTTCAGAGCTACACAGAGAAACTATCTTTTAAAAAAACCAAGCCAGGCGTGGTGGCGCGCGCCTTTAATCCCAGCACTCGGGAGGCAGGGGTAGGCAGATCGCTGTGAGTTTGAGGCCAGCCTGGTCTACAAAGTGAGTCCAGGATGGCCAAGGCTACACAGAGAAACCCTGCCTCGAAAAACCAAAACCAAAACCAAACCAAAACAAAACAAAAAACAAACCAAAACAGCCAGGTGGTGGTGGTGCACACCCTTAATCCCAGCACTCGGGAGACAGAGGCAGGTGGATTTCTGTGAGTTCAAGGCCAGCCTGGTCTACAAAACGAGTCCAGGACAGCCAAGGCTACACAGAGAAACCCTGTCTCGAAAAACCTTAAAACACACACACACACAGAAAGAAAAAGCAACCACCCTTTAGAATTAAGCCTCTCTTCTGATAGCCACAGTCCCCGGCCCTGACTAAGCCTGCAATTCAGTTTGAGTTGATTACAAGGTGTAGAGATCTCATTTCTCCCTCGTGTGTTGGTTCCTTTGTCAAACACCAACTGGCTGCAGGGCCTGGAGAGAGATGGCTCAGCAGATAAGGGCACTGGCTGTTATGCGGACCTAGATTCAGTTCCCAGTATCCACAAAGCAGTTCACAACCGTCGTTCAAGTCCAGTCCCAGTGGATCTGGTGCCTTCCTCAGTCCTCCATGGGCACCAGTCACATATAGAGCAGGCAGGTAAGCACTCGTACACATCGTTTGTTTGTTTGTTTGGGGGTTGTTTTGTTTTTTCCCGAGACAGAATTTCTCTGTGTAGCCCTGCTGTCCTCGGACTCACAGAGATCTGCCTGCCTCTGCCACCTGAGTGCTAGGATTAAAGGTGTGTGCCACCACTGCCCAGCTTTTTGTTGTTGTTTGGCGATTGTTTTTTTGTTGTTGTTGTTAAGGACATATTTAAACATGTATACATATGACATATATCTGTGTGTTTGTGTGTGTGACATTCATGTTTTTTCTGAAGATTTTATGTTTTGGCATATACACTTATATTATTACACAGGCACTTAAGTTTTTAAAATAAATCTTTTTTTGCTGGGTGGTGGTGGCACACGCCTTTAATCCCAGCACTTGGGAGGCAGAAGCAGGTGGATCTCTGTGAGTTCGAGGACAGCCTGGTCTTCAGAGTGAATTCCAGGACAGTCAGGGTTTCACAGAGAAACTCTAAAGTCTCAAAACCAAACCAAACACAACAAAAATTTAAAATCAAGCACACGAACTTTGCCTGTCTTGGGCTGTCTGCCCTGTGGTTGGTGTCACGTGTTTCTCTCAGCATCAAGCTGTTTTGATTAGCATAAGCTACTATGGTGGCCTCCAGCTTTGTCCCTTTAGGTCACAATTATGTTGGGTACTGGGATGTTTTATCGTTCCCTAACATTTTTCCCCTTTTTCTGTGAAAAATAACATTGGAATTGGGTGTGCATGCATGTTAGGAACCTAACCCAGGTTAAGCAAATACTTTGCCACTGAGCTACACCTCCATGAAAGAGCAATTTTGTTTCAGTCAAGGCCTCGCTGTGTAGTCCCAGAAGACTGGAACTCACTACACAGACCAGCCTGGTCTCCTATTTGCCAGGATCCTCTTTATGGGGTGCGGGGGTCACAGGTGTATGCCACTACACTTGGCCACACTGGTTTTGTTTTTTTGAGACAGGGTTTCTCTGCTATCTTGGCTGTCCTAGACTGGCTTTGTAGACCAGGCTGGCCTCGAACTCCCACACTGGCATTTTGATAGGGACTACATTCGCTCTATATTAAGTCTGTGACACTTAGTGGTTCTTCCAACCTGAAACACAGAGCATCTTCCTTTCTTTGCATCTGTCACTGTCTCTCAAGCCTTTACAATGTCCAGTATTCTTGGGACTGTGGTTCTGCTCAGTGACCCAGGGCCTGCTCAATGTGTGAGGGCCTGGGCTCTATGACCAGCACAAAACTCCTAAGTACTTTCATTTCTTCTAAGTATTGCAAGTGGCATTTGATTATTTTCAGACTTTACAGTTAGCATATAGAAATACTTGTGATTTTTAGCCCGGTATGCTGGTGCACACCACTAATCTCAGCACTCAGGAGGCAGAGGCCTTGGCCTCAGAGGCTAAAACAGGATGAACAAAGAGTCTGGAGCTAGCCTGGACTACACAGCAAAGCTCTTGTCTCTAAAACTAGGTATTAACCTAAACAGTGCGATGCCAGCAGCAGGTGGGTAGAGGTGCTCACCACCAATCCTGAGGACTTTTGAGTTCTGGGCCTACAGGACTGGAGGGAACTGACTCCATCACGGCTCCTTCACCCACAGGCTGTGCACAAACACAATGTAAAAGGATTAATAACATGGTGTGTGCAGGCACCGCCCCTGCTTCTTAAGCCTGTCTCCTGCTGACTGGGGCGGGGTGATTTGGAGGAGCCTCCTGCAAGCATTTCCTGGCCTTCCTCTTAGATCAGTTTAAGCGACTTTGGCTCTGTCCTTGCTCCCACGGGTGTCTCCCCCTCCAAGTCTCAGGTCCAGCCATCACAGTCCCAGTACACGGTAAAGAACACACGGTTTATTCAAGACAACTGTCATCGGCGCTAGCCTGCTGAGCTCCTGGGGCCGCTCCCAAATGAGCTGCAGGTACCTCAGGCTCTGGTTCCCCCTTAACAACCAACCAGGGCAGAGCCTTCTCTCAGGCAGCATCCAACAGGGGAGCCACCCTACCCAAGACAAAGTCCCGTGTCCTTGGCCTTCATCGCAAGGACCAAGTAAGTAATGGGCACAGGATGCAGGTCTCCCATAGAAACAGATCAGATGCAGTGATTCCAGTAGCATGGTCCCAGGGAGGGAGGGAGGGAGGGAGGAGAACAGGCAAGATGGAGTGTATCAGGGGTCCCAGGCAAGAAGGAGTCAGTGCTGGGGCTGAACTACCAGCTAGCAAGTCCTAGGTTCAGGGGTGACCAGGACGGTGGGAGTGTATGTGGTCTGTGTCTTTGAGTATGTCAAAGGCACCAGCTCTGGCCTCCCTTATACTCACTCACACTAGACTGTGGAGAGCTGGCCGCCCTCCCAGGCAGGTCAGGGGCAGGGTGTTGACCTCAGGAAACAAGACAATCCATACCTCCAACTCCTCCACCTTCCCAGCCACTCCCACCCACCCACAGTCCCATGCCACTAGCCAATCTGCAATAAATAGCTAGCCCATGTCTCAATAAATAGTAAAAAAAAAAAAAAAAAAATCTCCCAAATATTGTATGTTTTGGGGAGAAGGTAGCAAAAAGGCAAGTAGAGTCCCAGCAGCACCTAACCCAAGCTTGCTGCAACAGCCTGGGAAGGCGCCCATTGGTCTTAGGAAGGCTTCAGGTGGCAGCTGCTGCAGCCTCGTTCCCGCTGGCTAGTCTGAGGAGAGTGAGAACCTTGCTGTCATCCTGCCTTTGGGACCCAAACCACCTGACCTCCACATGAAAGGCGGGAAGGGACAAGTCTACTTGCTGAACAGGGAGCAGTTCAGGGAACGAAGCCCCAAAGCCAGGAGACAGCCAAACACATGGCCAGGAAGGCCAGCGCCTCTGCAGCCCCCTGGAGTGGAGGGCAGATGTGGCCCTCCTGCACTGAGAGGCTCCAGGCCTTTGAGTTTATCCAATCCTGGACCCAGAGAGGCATCCTCTGTTCTCTTGCCCTTGCACACCCAGGGCGGGAACATGGCAGCCAGAGTGATGACAGCTTTATGGAAATGCATGGAATCCAACTCACAGGTGCATCACAACTGGATGTCTTGATCTCTGAGATGAGTGAGTCATCAGGGAGCCTCTCCCCTCCCTCCTTTCTCCATTCTTGGGCAGAAAATAAGCAAGAGGCTCAAAGCTTCAGAGGCCACCATTGTCAGCAGCACTCGATCCCTGCGAGCACAGCAGGCCAGGGCCCTCTCTGACTGGGGGACCTGGAAGCCTCGGGCTTGGAGGAGAGCAGATGTCCAAGCCAAGGTAGGCCTCCGGGCTCTTACTAAGCCACACTCCTCATTCTGCCTGCTAGCTTTAGGGAGCAGAGGGAAGGAAAGGGGGACGAGGTTTGGGGTGGTGTGCTCCAAGAGAAGGGTAAGGAGAAGTGGAGAGAGGAGTCGCAAACACCTCTGGCCAAGGAAGAGACAGGCAGAGGTAGAGACAGAGAAGGAAGGCAGGCCTTAGAGGGACTCCAACAGACCCTCAGTCTACTTCCAGGGCATGTGTGAAAACACACACACACACACACACACACACACACACACACACACACACACACGCACGCACGCAGACACGCCCCCACCAGCCATGAGCACACACACCTGGCTGGAGAGACAAAAGGTGGGCCTAGGACTGGCAGCCACTCAGATCTTCTGGGGTCACTTCCTCAAGCAGCTTGAGCACCGACACTCAGAAGTGGTTTCTGGCCCGTTAGCCAATTACCTCCCCTGACCAGGACCCAGGGGAGATGAAAGCACAAAGGATGAGGAGCTACTGGGCAGAGGCATGGCAGGACCCTTGCCGGCCTCCCAACGCCCCAGGAAACCAGTTCAGGAGCTCCAGCCCTACTCAGCAGGGCTGCAGTGCAGGGAGGGTGGCGGGCCAAGCACTGGGGAGCAGCACAGCCCATGTGCTCCAGGAGCCGCCTGGACCACGGGGACCAGGTGGGGAAGACCTGGAGCTGGCCAAGATTGCCGCTTGCCCTCAGGCTGGCTTTCTCACTGGCTCCCTTGTGTCCCAAAAACCAGGGTGCGGAGCGCAGGTGGCCGCTCTTCCAAACCCGGGCTCACTGTCAGGTTACTTCGAGTCTTGGAGCTCCTTGGCTTTCTGTAGGATCTGGCAGACGTCTGTGATGGGGTAATCCTGGACACCGGGGAACCACAATGTGCTCTTGGAGCAGCCCCGCTTTGCTCCGCTCACCACACCCACCACCTTCCCACAGAGACCGGTCACCATGGCATGGCACCAGAGGCAGGGCCCATGGGGCACCAGACACCCAGAGTATCTATCCCACCTGAAACCCTGGGTGCCACTATGGTCACGCCTCCCAAGGTCCAAAGGGTCTCCCAGCCTGTATTAGAACCAGGGTACCAAAGGCCTCAGCCCTCCTATCTCGTGACATGGAACCTGGAGCCACACCCATGAAGAGCATGGTGCTAGTTCAGACAGTGTGGCCTTTATTCTTCCAGTCCCCCAAAAAGGGGTGCTACGATCACAGCCACCTTGCCGACCTAGCTAGTGAGGTTACTGAAAACCAACCATGCCAGGTGTGAGTGAGGACACCGAGGCCTAGAGACAATGTCACTGGCTCAAGTCACATATGGCAAGCAGAGCTGAACAGACATGGACCCCAGGCTGCCTGTCAGACCCACGTGACACACACCTCCCTGGCCTGAGAAAAGTCAGCAACATCTACTGCCTTGATCTTACGGCCCAGAGTCCTGGAGGGCCGAGGACATATACTAATCAAGGTCTGTGAAGACCAGATTCAACTCAGATCCAAGCCAGATGTGCTCCAGGAGTCTGGACCGTGAACCCACAATACATGCTGCTGCCGCCAGCCAGCCCCAGCTGCCAGCATCTGCCAGTGCAGGGTGGGGTGGAGAGCAGCCACCCGGTGCCTGAGGCTGGCCTCCCCTCCAGCGACTGTTACCTGTAGAAGCCGCATGTTGATGGTGAAATCCCCCTCCAGCAACTGCTCCCGGATCAATCTGCAGGGAAACAAGGAGCTGCAGCGCTGGGCTGGGTGCCAGGAGCAGCCCTGCAGCCCGCTGCTTACCCTTCTCCCTCGGCCAGTCCCGCTCCCGGTCAAAGTGTCACAGGCTTCTCTAGGCCCTGCTCACCTTTCAGGCCTGGGCACCCTTCCCCCAGCTCGGCTAAGGACTGGACAGATGGCAGCCCCACTCACATAAGCATGGCACAGCAGACCAGGAGGAGGAAGTCAAAGCGGTTGTCGTCAGCAAAGAGGGAATCCCAGATCCGGATGACATCAGGCAGGAGGAACTCCTGGGACAGCAGCAGCGTCAGCCACCGGAAGGCGAAGAACTGAGGCTTGATATTCTGCTCTTGCTGGGGAGATGCGGGGGGGGGGGGGGGGGGGGGCGGGCGGTTGTTCAGCGGCGTCAACACAGTGTGGTCTAGAGCAAGCCCTGTTCAGGAGCCTCGAAGGGCCGCACACAGCCTGGGGCCTTTTCATTTCTTTAAGACACGCTGGAAACCCTGAATTTTACATCAGCCCTTTAGATTTTGAAATAATGGCTCAAGTCATCCACTTCCTCCTCCTGGATCTGTGGACCAGCCGCAGGCACAGTACCTGTGCTCACCTTACAGAGCCCGTGAAACAACCCCATAAAGGTACAAATCCCCAAAGGCAGGGCACTTTGGTGAGCCACAGAGGGTGTTAAAGAAAGCATGCACCACACAGTGAAAACCAGAAACCCATCTTTGTTTAAAAACATAAGCTTCAAAGCCGGGCGTGGTGGCGCACGCCTGTAATCCCAGCACTTGGGAGGCAGAGGACAGGCAAATCTCTGAGTTTGAGGCCAGCCTGGTCTATAGAGGAAGTCTAGGGCAACCAGGGTAACACAGAGAAACTGTGTCTCAAAAACAAAAAAGAAAAAAACATAAGCTTCAGGCAGGAACCTTCAGTCCTCGCACTCGGGAGGCAGAGGCAGGCGGGTCTCTTACTAAAGTCCCAGGCTTGGCGTTAGGCACCTTTACCTGCTCAGCCATCTTACTGTCACCATTCTTTTTCCTTTTTACATTTTTTTTTTCTTCTTGATTTTCAAGACAGGGTTTCTCTGTGTAACCTTGGCTGTCCTAGAACTCACTCTGTAGACCAGGCTAGCCTTGAACTCAGAGATCTGCCAGCCTCTGCCTCCTGAGTACTGGGATCAATGCCACCACGGCCCATTTTAATTGTTTTGTTTTTGCTTTTTTTGAGACAAGGTTTCTGTTAGCCTTGGCTGTTCTGGACTTGCTTTGTAGACCAGGCTGGCCTTGAACTCACAGCAATCTGCCTGCCTCTGCCTCCCAAGTACTAGGATTAAAAGTGTGCACCACCACGCCTGGCTAACGACCCATTAAAACAAAAACAAAAACAAAAACAAGCCTGTCTATAGTGTATAAGACTATTGGGCATGTAAGACGGCCCCCAATTTTCACAGTTAAAATTTAGTTTGGAATATACTTGCAGTATAAGACTGCCCTTCTTTCAATGCACACCCTGTGTAGCAGACTCCGGCATGTGACTATTTGCAGGCAGGGCACAGTCAGTCAGGTGCTTTATTAAATGCCCGCAGCCAGCCAGTGCCAGCCTACACTGCCCCTTTAAGGCGTGCTGCACACTCAACCCGATGAGTCAAATGGGTGGGTTCCGGTGATGAGCCAATCCAAGCTCACGTTCTCCTCCTCGAGGTACAGGAAGATGTGTGCATTCCTCCCTGCTTCACACTCCCTGCACAGAGTGGGGAATCGGCCACAGCACCCCCACTATATTCGCCAGACATATGAAGCAAGGGGAAGCAAGCTGTAGGTAAATACCCGGCACATAAGACGACTCCTGACTTTGGCACATATTTTTCAGGGTTAAAAAGTCATCTTATATGCCAGAAAATACGGTATTTATGAGTGTTCTGTGCAGGCCAGAAGAGGGCATCAGATCCCATTGTAGATGGTTGTGAACCACCATGCAGTTGATAAGAATTTAACTCAGGACCTCTGGAAGAACAGCTCGTCCTCTTAACTGCTGAGCCATCTCTCCAGCCCTTTTTTGTTTTTTTGAGACAAGGTCTCACTAGGAGTATCTGGCTGGCTAGGATTAAAGCATGCACCATCATGTTCGGCCTGCCCAATACTGCTCAACTGTAGCCACTTTCAGCCTCACATGTTTAAGGTAGAACTAGCCTGTGCGTCCTGCCTGTGTGCTGTCAGTGCGTCCTGCCTGTGTGCTGTCAGTGCGTCCTGCCTGTGTGCTGTCAGTGTGTCCTGTCTGTATGCTGTCAGTGCATCCTGCCTGTGTGCTGTCAGTGTGTCCTGCCTATAAGCTCTGTCAGTGTGTCATCCTGCCTGTGAGCTCTGTCAGTGTGTCCTGCCTGTGTGCTCTATCAGTGTGTCCTGCCTGTGAGCTCTGTCAGTGCATTCTGCCTGTGTGATCTATCAGTGTGTCCTGCCTGTGAGCTCTGTCAGTGTGTCCTGCCTGTGAGCTCTGTCAGTGTGTCCTGCCTGTGAGCTCTGTCAGTGTGTCCCATCTGTGAGCTGTCAGTGTGTGCTGCGTGTGCGTCAGGTCCTCACCAGTTTCAGGTAGAGTTCTACGTCCTTATCCTTCAAGGTGGAGTACACCTTTTCCATCTTGTAGGTGATGCCGCACTGGGAGTCATCCAGGCTCTTGATGAAGTTGTCCCGGATCTCAGCCATGAGGTTGGTGAAGCAGAAAAAGGTGTCTGCTTCAGCGTGCTCTGGGACAGACAGGGGGAGTGTGGGGAGACACAGGGAAGTGAAGTGCTCTTGAGTCCCACCTCACCTCTCACCCATGGGTCCTGTGCCCTACTTCTGAGTGTCACCAAATTGCCCCTGGAGGCTGGACCTGGCCACCGTCCACCTCTATCGCCATCAGCATGTCTACTAGGCACATGGTCCACTCAGCCATCTGTTAAGCCCTCTGCAAATGGTCACATCTTTCTGCTTCTCATGACCATCTATTCTACTGGAAGTTACAAGCATTGCCATCAGTGAGCACAGTACTCTAGAAGGCAGAGCTGGAATGGAAAGGGTCTCAGATTGAATCCAGCCAGCACCTGCACTGACGCGCGGCCCATCAGCCTGGCTAGGGCCCTTCTCTTTCTCTAGGGAGCCAGCAATGGGAAAGTTGGGCAGCTAAGAGCCTACTCACCTTTCCACTCGCTGTTGGGATCAGTGGCAAAAGTGTAGTAGAGGGGGCCTACGATCTCATTCATGCCCTGCACGTAGGCGATGCCAGGGTTGAGCTTGGCGTAGATGAACAGGATGCGCTCCACCACCTCCCAGTGGGCTTCACAGCCGTTGGGCAGGACCTCATATTCATTCAGCGCTGGCGGTGTGCTGTGCTTGTGCGGGGAGCTCATCTGGGGGAGAGGAGAGGCTGTTAGCAGCACAAATGTTCCCGTGGAGCCCAGCTTCACTTAAGGACCTAGCGTATGGGCAGGACGGTGCAGGAAGAACACAGCAGGCCCAAGGACGAGGCAGGCTGATGAGTAGGAAGACATTTCAAGTGACAACTAGGCTAAAAACAGAGGTCACAACAGGAATAACGGCACACAACTCGTTCTGTCCCTGTACTTAAGAGGCAGAGGCAGGCAGATCTCTGTGAGTTTGAGGCCAGCCAAGGCCATACAGTGAGACACTGTCTTACAACCAAATCAAACCAAACCAATCAACCAACCAACAACAAAACATAGGTTACACCAACTGGAGGTGGCACACTCCTGTAATCCCAGCATTTGGTAGGCAGGGACAGGGGGATGTCTGAGTTTGAGGCCAACCTGGTCTACAGAGTGAGTACTATGACAGCAAAGGCCACACAGAGAAACCTGTCCTGGGGGGGGGGGGGGAGATGGGGGTTGGGACGGGATGGGCGGAGTTTACTTCTGAGACACGGAAACGATGGGAAAGGGAAAGAAACAACTTCCTGAACAGTGAGAAATCTTAATCTTGTCTGGTGCACCCACACGAAAAATAAATCTAGCTAAATATGTCAGATGTGGGTTTTTTTGGTTTTTTCAACTTCAGTTGAAAATAAAGGCTTGGCTGATCTCAGGAGACTTTGGTGCCTCGGCTCTGCCCTTGGCCTGCTCCAGCAGCAGCTGCAGAGCTGGGGGGCATGCAGGTGAGACCCTGGCCGAGGCTGCATGAGGCTATCTTAGGAGAACAGGGAGTCCGGGCTGTCTCCACACACGTCACACAGGTGGAAACACATGCACCTCAGGAGACCACACTCCTCCAAACAATCCTACACTCTTCTCTCGTCAACAGAGCCCCACGCAGCCCTGGCTGGACTTCAAACTCATTGATAGCTGAGGCTGGTCCTGAGCTGATCCTCCTGCCTCAGATTACAGGCTTTGAGCCACAATGCCACCTTTGAACATTTCAAGATGCGGAAACTGAGGCTCATGCAAACTTCAACTTGGACTGACTAGGCCAGCATGTGAGCCAAGCCACTGGAACAGGCTGTCTTCAGGAAGGCCCAGAGCCTCCAACTTTCTAAGAATCTCTTTCCGTGACTGCATTTCCTCCTGCAGTTCCCAAGAAGTAACCGTGGCCAGAGTGTGGAGGGAAAAGCGCAGACAGATCAGCTCATATCCTTTGCCCTAAGTCACACATAAGCCTGCCAGTCTTAGGGATGAGGCTTTGGTGGAACCTGGACAGTCAGGAGAGGTCTAAGGTAAAATGGGTAGAGCCTGATCCTCATGAGCAACACTACAGTGAAAAGATCAGGAAGGCTGGGCCTTCATCCAGGCAACCAGCATCCATGCAAGACAGATGCACAAAAAGTGAGCCATGGCTCCTTTACCAAGCCTGGGCTCGGCCCAACTCTGGTGGACCCTGACCCTGTGGCAGGTACGCGGGGGCAGGAGTGACTGCATCTGTTCCCACTGCCCCATCAGCATCTTGACTAGTCAGCAACTCAGGGAAAAGACGTCTGTGCAGCCCTCCACTCCCTGCTCGGGCGGCTTCACAGCACTGAGGAAAGCCAGTGACTTGTGGGAATGAGTCACCACTACAGGTCCCAAAGCACAAGTGGCAGGGTCTGCCAGATCCTGGAGCATAACAACCCTCAAGGCTGACGCAGCACAGGCTCACTTCTGCGTGTCCCAGATCTGCCCCTGCTCTGACCTAGACAAATGCAGCCATCTGTTTGATATCCTTCTCAAGCATGAGGTGACCTGGACCAAAAGTTGCTGCCCTGCTCAGAGTACTCCAAGGGCCCGCCAGCCCTCTGGACAAAGGTCCCTTCTGACCTCCCCACTATGAACTCCTCTGGTACCTTCCAGTACCTCCCTCTGCCATCTCACTGCTTCTAGTCAAAGGAGCTGCATTTTTTTTTAACACAATACAAATGATAATTTAAGCTTTCGGTGTGAGATGGGAGAGCTGAGCGACCATGGCAGTGGTTCATGGCCCCTGCGGGCATCCCAGCCCAGCTGCTCCCACCATGTGAAGACGGGCTCTGTCAGGGGCTGTGCTGTGGGCAAGGTGGTCAGGGCGCTGTTCTGCATAGAGTGATGGCACCTTCGACACAATCGTGGCCATCGGAGTGGGAACAGGATGCTAATCAGGAACTGCCTGTCTGCTACATCTGTACTTTCCCATCCATTTCAGTCCTTGTGCAATAATAAAGCGGTTTTTTGTTTTTTTAAGACAGGGTTTCTCTGGGTAGCCCTGGCCACTCTCGAACTCTTGAAAAACCAATAAATACATAAATAAATAAGAGAAGGAGGAGGAGGAAGAGGAGGGAGAGGAGACAAGACCAGGCTACCTTTGAACTCAGAGATCCGTCTGCCTCTGATTCCCAAATGCTGGGAGTAAATGAGTGCCCTACCACAGCCCAGGCTTCTAAATGTATTTATTTATGTGTTTGTTTATTGGTTCAAAGTTCTTCTTCTAAAAAAAAAAAAGAAAGAAAAGAAAAGAAAGAAAGAAGAAACTATATAAGTATCAACAGTCAATACAAATCCAAAACCAGCCACCAGCCTGGGGCTGAGAACAGCTGGCAACTTCCTCCAGGGTGTTCAGGAAGAACATGGTAGCACATATACAACACACATGGCAGTGGCTAGTGGCTTCATGATATGTGCAGGTGGTTACAGGGACTCCTGCTGGATGGCCTGTCAGAGGAGGAGGCCCAGTGGCTATTGGGGACTCAGTTAGAAGGGCTCTCGTCTTCTGTAGCAGAATCACTGGCTGTGCCACACGGCTTAAACATTTGGTACTCTCTCCTATCTGAGGACTTTGGCACAAAACGTGGAGGACCATTTTTCTTCCACCTTCTCATCCTGCCGTAGGGTCAGCAGGAGCCTGTGGTACCCAGACCTGGATGGAGCTGCTGCACTGCTGCTCCCATCACACTGGGACTCACGCAGAACCGTCTCCATCTCGCCTCTAGCAGTACAGCCTGAGCCTGAGGACAGTGCCACACCCTGCTGGAATGACAGCAAAAAGGCCTGACACCAACCTTCAGAAAGCACCCAATGCCCTGTGGCCAGTGGGCCAGAAAAGACATGATGGGGCAGGCTGTTAAGAAAAGCCTCAAGCCAGGCATGGTGGCACATGCCTTTAATCCCAGCACTTGGGAGGCAGAGGCAGGTGGATAGATGTGAGTTCAAGGCCAGCCTGATCTACAAAGTAAGTCCAGGGCAGCTAAGGCTACACAGAGAAACCCTGTCTTGAAAAAACAAAAAACAAAAAACAAAAAACAAAGAAAGAAAAAGAAAAGCCTCAAGCCGGGCATGGTGGTGCACGCCTTTAATCCCAGCACTCAGGAGGCAGAGGCAGGCGGATCGCTGTGAGTTCGAGGCCACCCTCATCTACAGAGTGAGTCCAGGGCATCCAAGACTACACAGAGAAAGCCTGTTTCGAAAAACCAAAAAAAGAAAGCCTCAGGGTGGAAGGGGGCTGAAGTGGTTAAAAGCACTGGCTGCTCTTCCAGAGGTCCTGAGTTCAATTCCAAACAACCACATAGTTGCACCCAACCATCCATAATGAGAAATGATGCCCTCATCTGTCATGCAGGCATACACGCAAATAGAGTGCTCATATGTATAAGTAAATAAATCTATTTTTTTTAAAAAAAGAAAGGGCTGGAAAGATGGCTGAGCAGTTAAGAGCACTGACTGCTCTTCCAGAGGATCCGGGTTCAAATCCTAGCACAGCTCACACCTGTCTATAACTCCATGATTTGATACCCCCACACAGACACACAATCAGGTAAAACATCAATGAACATAAAAAAAGAAAAAGAAAAAGAAAGAAAAGACAAGCCAGGTATGGTGGCACATGGCTGTAATCCCAGCACTTGGGAGGCAGAGGCAGGTGGATCTCTAAGAGTTCAAGGCCAGCCTGGTCTACAAAGAGAGTCCAGGACAGCCAAGGCTACACAGAGAAACCCTGTCTTGAAAAACCAATAAATAAATAAATGAAGGAGGAGGAGACAAGACTAGACCTCAGGAAGCTGAAGAGATGGCTCAGCAGTTCAGAACACTTGTTCTTGTAGAAGTCCAGAGTTCGAGTCCCAGCTCCCATAGTCACCCATGACTCCAGCTCTAGGGAGCCAATGCTTTTTGACCTCCACAGGCACCAGACATATACATGGTGCACACATACATACACACATGCAGACAAACACTCAAATAAAATAAATCTTAAAAACAACAAAAAAATCCCAGGTCCCCAACTGGCACTTACATTTGTGACCCCGCTCCGGTTCCGGGCCACAGTCTGAGATTTCAGGGTCGTCTGCTCCACTCGCTTACGGAGGGTCTCAAACTCGTTCTGTGGGTCCAGGATGAGGAGACAAGGGTACTCGGTGGCCCTCTGGAAGAAGGAGATGTCTGGGCACAGCCTCCTGTTGGAATGGAAGGAACGCTGTCACTCAGGGTGCAGGTTCCAGCCAGCAACCCCAAGCATGCTAAGAAGGGGCTGGTTTTATCTATTCATTTCACAGTGCTGGTGTCTAACCTAGGTCCATGCCAGACAAGTGCTCTGCCACTGAGCTACCCCTTCCACTGTTTGCTTGTCTGTAACATCTCAGCTGGGTATGGTGGCTCATGCCTGTCATCAAGTACTTGGGAGGCCTAAGGCAAGAGGACTGACTACCCTGAGTTCAAGGCCAGCTTCAGCTACAAAGTGAGCTCTAGACCAGCCTTGACTAGTGTGTGTCTTTGTCTAAAAAAATAAATAAATAAATAAAATATTGGGCTGGAGAGATGGCTCAGACCTCTTCCAGAGATCCTGAGTTCAATTCCCAGCAACCATATGGTAGCTCACACCCATCTATAATGTGATCTGACGCCCTCTTCTGGCCTGCAGGTGTACATGCAGGCAGAATACTGTATAAATAATAAATCTTTTAAAAATACATACATATATATATACATAAAATCCCAAAAGACACAGTTTTTTAAAAAAGGATTTACTTATTTATTATTTTGTATACAGTGCTCTGCCTGCATGTACATCTGCAGGCCAGAGGACATTAGATCACATAACAGATGGTGGTGAGCCACCAAGTGGTTGCTGGGAATTGAACTCCTGACCTCTGGAAGAGCAGTCAGTGCTCTTAGCCACAGAGCCATCTCTCTAGCCCCAAGACAGTTTTTTGAAAGGCAGTAGAAATTACATATACATGCTCATTTCATATGTGTTTGTGAAAAGAACACGTGCATAAATATTTGAAGTGTTTTTATGGTCAGACAGCCTAATTCTTATAGACCACAAACAGCTTTCCATGACAAAAGCACTTGTCCAGGAGCTAGGAATAAGCTCGGGGGTAGAGCACTTGCCTAGCATGTACTGTAAGTATGTCAAGTCCTGAAATCCATCCCCAGCAAAAACCCTGTATCTATTTACATGTAGATGCACGTATCTGCACAAGGATTAACGATGGTCATTTGCCATGGTTTGGTGACACAGATCACCATCTGCTGACACAGCAAGGAACAGCAAGCTCCTTGGGGCGTGGGTAGGGTGGTTCTGGATCACGACAGGCCATCGCTTCAGGTATATGTAGACACTGTACACTGGCCCTCTGGAAACACTAACAAGCCAGTGCCATCACCAGTGAGAGACAGAACCTGAGCCCCTAACCGCTCCTCAAAACTACCACAGGATGAGGAACACTCGGGGCTGAGGGGAGGATCTTCCTGTAGACTTTATCCCAAGCCTCTGGGCACTCTGCCTCGGCTCCTTGGGCTAGGAGGCTCTTCCACACAGCCCCGTGCCTCCCATCCTCCTCTGGCTTCCATCTGCTGAATCACCGCCTCTAAAATGAGGCACCTATCTCTCAGAGCACCAGCTTTTCTTCCCTCACGGCACTTGTGACCTTTGCACTTCCATGCGTGTTGCCAGGTTGAGTCTGACTCCTCAGGTAAACTCCAGCCCTCCTCACATGGGTGCAGCTGGCCTGTGCTGCTGTACACAGAATTGGGCCCATGAGCAATTCCTTGGAAATGCCACTGAGTCACTCTGCATGACTTTCCTGTCTAAACAAGGAGTGGGTGCCAGAGAAGACAGGCACGCTGCTCCAAGTGGAGGGGGAATCGGCTCCCAGGGTGCTTCTTCAAAGGCAACTGGTTATCTCAAAGGCCTCTGTAGTCTGCTAAAGCCAGCACAACACTACCAGTCACCTGTGAAGACCCATACTGCACATGCCCTTAGCCTGAGTCATTGTACGCCTGCTCCCCAGGTAAGTCATCCCCAGAGGGCCTCAGCCGCCTGCACAGGGTCAAACAGCCAACTGGTGACGCTGCAGCCGAAAGCAGACAAATAGGCTCCAGTGCTCTTTGGCACTCCGCCGCAGTACAAACCCCGCAGACGGCCCCCAGCAGTGAGTCTCTCACCGGACATCTTTGTCAATCTGCAGTAGCACCTCGTTGTCCTTAAAGTACGTGTTCCACCTGCTGTCAGGGTTTGGGTTGAGAGGCTGTCAAGAGAGAAGCAGCTGCTGAGTGCAAGAACCAGCCAGGGCTGCAGCTCAGCGGCCTCACACCGAATGCCCATAGACCTGGCTCTGGTCTAGACAGGCTCACAGCTTCCCCCTGCCTCCAGGTACTGAAGAGACGCCTCCACACCACACAGCAGCAGTGGGCCTTGCAGCACATGCTGTACGGCAGGCGGTGTTCTTGGCAGTGCCCCAGCCACAAGTGTGGTGAGGTAATCGCTGCCCAGTGTGTTGAAAGGGTGATGAACGGATGAACGCCATCCCATCACCCTTATCCAGCTTTGAGTGCTCAACACCAATCTGGGAGGATGGGTTTGAGGCCAGCCCAGCTCCACCTCCTGTGAAGCATCCACGGAGCAAGCAACTGGGTCCAGAAAGAGGAAACAGGATTTTCTCCAGGCCTCAGACATGCACTTCATCGGTCCTTCTGCCCAGCTCCTTCTATAACTATACAATGACATTCCGTGGCAGAATGACTGCCCCTGCTCAGTCGCCAACATCGTAAGAGGCAACAAACGGAACATTTAGCCAGGGGGAATCCAGCCCTTTGGGGGCTGGAAGCAGGAAGGCTGCCAGTCTGAAGGAAGCCTGGGCTACATGGCAAGACCCTGCTCAGAAAGCAAACAAAAAGAATTCCATTTTGGGCCTGCAAGATGGCTCAGTGGAAAAGATGCTTTGCTGCACAAATATAAAGCCCTAAATTCAGGGCCGGGTGTGGTGGCGCACACCTTCAATCCCAGCACTCGGAGGCAGAGACAGGTGGGTTTCTGTGAGTTCGAGGCCAGCCTGGTCTCCAAAGTGAGTCCAAAACAGCCAGGGCTACACAGAGAAACCACGTCTTAAGTTTTCTTTGTTTTTGGTTTTTGGAGACAGAGTCTCTCTGTGTTAGCCTTGGCTATCCTGGATTTGCTTTGTAGACCAGGCTTGCTTCGAACTCACAGAGATCCACCTGCCTCTGCCTCCCAAGTGCTGGGATTAAAGGTGTGCGCCACCACACCCGGATTCTGTCTGTCTTAAGTTTTGAGTTCAGGGTCACTCTTGGATATGACATGAGTTCCGATGTGGAGCATGAATTACTCTTTTGTTTGTTTGTTTAATTAATTAATTTATTTATTTATTAGGGCTGGGCGTGGTGGCGCACGCCTTTAATCCCAGCACTTGGGAGGCAGAGGCAGGTGGATTGCTGTGAGTTCAAGGCCAGCCTGGTCTACAAAGTGAGTCTAGGACAGCCAAAGCCAAAACCAAAAAAAAAAAAAAAAAAAAAAAGTAAAATAATAATAATAATTTATTAGGTATACAGTGCTCTGCCTGCATGTATACCTACATACCAGAGGAGGGCATTAGATCACCATTATAGATGGTTGTGAGTCACCATGTGGTTGCTGGGAATTGAACTCAGGACCTCTAGAAGAACAGCCAGTGCTTTTAACCTCTGAGCCATCTCTCCAGCCCCACATGGACTACTCTAAAAAGGACCTCAGTTCCCAGCATCACACAGCGGCTCACAGGCATTGGTGCCTCCAGTTCCAGGGGATCTGTACCCTCTTCTGGCTAAGCATGCGCACAGAACACATACATACACGTAAGCAAAATGTTCATACATATAAAACAAATGAAGCTAAAAATTTTAATTCATCTTTTATTAGCTTTATTTTATTAAGAGGGTGCTGGAGAGATGGCTCAGCAGTTAAGAGCACTGACAGGGTCTTCTAGAGGACCTGGGTTCAATTCCCAGCACCCACATGGCACCTCACAACTGTCTGTAACTACAGCTCCAGTAGATCTGACGCCCTCACATAGACATACATGCAGGCAAAATACCAATGCACATAAAAAATTTAAAAAAAACAAAACAAAAATCTGAGCTGGGCAAAGGTGGTGTGTGTCTTTAATCCCAGCACTCCAGGGGCAGAGGCAGGCAGATTTCTTTGAGTTCAAGGCCAGCCTGGACTACAGAGCAAGTTTCCGGACAGCCCTGGCTACACAGAGAAACCCTCTCATAAAAACCAGCCAACTAAAAAAATACATAAATAAGCCGGGCATGGTGGCACACGCCTTTAATCCCAGCACTAGGGAGGCAGAGGCAGGTGGATCACTGTGAGTTCGAGGCCAGCCTGGTCTACAAAGCGAGTCCAGGACAGCCAGGGCTACACAGAGAGACCCTGTCTCGAAAAAACGAAAAAACAAAAACCCATAAATAAGTAAATGCCCTGGTGAGGGTTCCAGAGACCCTCAGGACAGTAGCCTAGGGCTCCTGTGGTTGCTGTGTGCCTGGAATAAGCAGGAGACACTACTGTTTCCAGGAGACAGGCGACCAGCCGGCCGCAGAAGGGAGCACCTGACAGCAATGCAGGCCAGGGACCCTTGCTGGTCCAAGCCTCTCCCCGTCCCATGTGCACTCTCAGCCCACGACAACCCTACTTACATGGTCCTCAAAGGTCACATCCTCCCTGGATACGCCCATGTTGGCCTTGGCAATGCCGGGCTGGATAATCATCTCCCTCAGGAACTGAGAATAGAGCCCCCTGCAGGAGAGCAGGGCCGAGAAGGGTGAGTCCAGAGACCCACGGGAGGCAACAGGCTCCCGGTGAGGTCAAAGCCCTCGGGATGCCCCATGCTCGCAGGTCTCACCTCTGCTTGGCCAGGATGGAAGTCCACGAGGCTCTCTCCAAAGGGAGGTAGTTCAGGAGGATCTGCACAGACAATACCACAGCTCTGGTGACATCCCTGCCCCATGCTGAACAGTGACCTCCCTCCTCCTCGCCCAGCTCAGCCCTTCCTCCGCTTTCCTCACACTGCTCTAAGTGAGGAGAGAACTTGGTGGTGAGGGGCTGGGAACCAGGAGCAGAGGCTGCCGTCACCTCAGCCAGGGGCTTCAGCCTTGGCCTCTGCTTTGGTCTAGTCAGCATCACTTCCACTGCGAACATGCACCAGGAAGTGAAATCTTTCCTGGCATTTACTGTTCCATCCCCAAAGGAACCCTGGAGGGGAAGCCAAGAGAACAGAAACCCCCACAGCTTCCAGGAAGACTTCCTCAGACAAGCCAGGAAAGGAGCAGAGAGGAAGGGCCAGGAGGAGGCCCACGCAAGACCCCCCAGGACTTAGAACCAAGAAGCCCCACTCCAGGCACACCCACCTTCCAGCAGAGGCACCGCAGTCCGCCCTCAAAGGGGATGCCTGTGGACACAGCAGGCAAAGGTCACGCCAAGCCAGAGTTCCAGAATCCCCCAGCCCTGCACCTTGGAGCCAGTCGGCAGGAAGTGGAGCGGGCAAGAAGCGCCTCAGGAACCGTTCTCCGCCAAAGGAGAGTCTAAGCTGGATGCTCATACTTTCTGTCTCCAGCCCTGACCCCCCAGCCCAGACCCTCACAAGTCTTGAACCCTCTCATCTTTGGTATTTCTCCTTCAAAGGGGCCCACTGTCAACTACCAACTCTACTCAAAGTCAGGCTCTTCTTTCAGTGGGAGGGCGCAGAGTCTCATAGAGCCCAGGCTGGCCTCAAATTCACTATGGAACCAGGGAGGAACTTCTGATCCTCTTGCCTCAACTCTCCTCAGCGACAGGATTACAGGTGTTTATGGGGTGCTGAGAATCAAAAGTGGGGCTCTATTCACGGTAGGCAAGCACTCTATAAACTGAACTGTATGCCCTGTTGTTGTTAAATTACCAAAAGGCCCTAACAATATTTATTATCTGGCTTATAATTATTATTATGACAGTTTAACCCACTAGCAATCAATCAAGACACAGACACCTGCTGTATTTTAAAATAACCTTAGTTAACCTGGGGCAGGGCAAACATTAATCCTTTAAAGTCTTCCCATAGTGAGGCAGGTGTGGGATACCTGTCCCAATCCCATGCCATATGGTTCTAATAATTTCTATCAAGCTACCTCCCATCCATAATCCCAAATACTTGCTAATGTTCTTCATCTGGGCCAAATCCTCCATCCATGCTGGCCATGTGCTTCTCCTCCACCTAACCCATAGCAGCATTCTTTTTCCTCTTTTCTCCAGGCTCTCTTTTTCCTCCTAAGATTCTGTCCCTCCGAGCCAGGGAACCTTAGCCACGCCTATCTCATTTGCCCTGCCCAGGTGTGAAGGCTTTTTATTAATTAGCATCAAAATACATCAGACCAACCCCCAACAATGCCCTGCTCTCTAATTTTTTTTTTTTTTTTTTTTTTTTTTTTGGTTTTTGGTTTTTCGAGACAGGGTTTCTCTGTGTAGCCTTGGCTGTCATGGACTCGCTTTGTAGACCAGGCTGGCCTTGAACTCACAGCGATCCGCCTGCCTCTGCCTCCCAAGTGCTGGGATTACAGGCATGCGTCACCACAGCCTGGCTGCTCTCTAATTTTTATTTTATTTTTTGAGATAAGGTCTCACTAGATAGTAGTAGCTGGGCTGGAACTCGCAGAGATTCACCTGCCTCTGCCTCCTGTTCCAGGACTACAGGTGTGAACCTTTATCCTGATGCCAGGCATCAGTGTCTCTGCTTATACACAACGGCTTCTGCAAACACCCATCAAAAACTGGAATTATATAAACACTTGAGTATGAACTTAGTGTGTGTAACTCCTACAAATGGGCAGGCCTCAGACAAACAAGAGTATACTTTTTTGTTATGGCCCTATGGCCGGCACAAGGACACAGAATACAAACCCCATTCCACATTTGTGAAATTCAAACCCAACTGCCAGGTTAAGAGCTCTGTGCCAAAGCCAGGCAGAGGGGGTGCACACCTTTAATCCCAGCACTTGGGAGGCAGGCGAATCTCTGTGAGTTCGAGGCCAGCCTGGTCTACAAATGGAGTCCAGGACAGCCAAGGCTACACAGAGAAACCCTGGGGGGGGGGGCGGAGAGCTATTAGTTCACTAATTCCCATTTTAGCTCCAGTAAGTATGGAAGATTAGCTCTGTCGCCCTCACTTGCAGATAAAGAAACTTCTCTGTAGACGCAGAGCAACCAAGGATGAAGACACGGGCGTAGTGTGCACGAGCTCAGCACCATCACCACAGACAGCCCACTCTCTGGGGCCTTACCCCATTGCAGAAGGAGAAGGCCAACGTCTGCAACGCTGCCATGGTTTGCAGGAGAACCACTCTGAGGAAGTTTCCCTGGCACCTGCCCCACCTCATGACCCAGGCAACTTAGTGTGCCCTGCACAGCCACCGGACAGAACACTGCAACCACAACCTATGTGAACACCCTGGGATGTCGTCACAGTCAGGATAAAAACCCAGTTGGCTCTGCGCTGGAACTTTACCCATGAGGAAGGGCAAAGTCAAACATGGCCGATGTTCAATTCCTTAAAGTCAGTATTCTAAGGCTTAGGTTTTAACATTATTAACCAGAGGTCACACTCTCAGCTCTGATCCAAAGCCAGGTAGAAAAACCGGGAACCACCCTGTCACTTCCTTAACACGGGAAACTAGCTGAAAGTGACAAAAGGCCTCACCTAGGCTCAAAAGGTTACCACCACATTTCAACCTTCAGGCCACCCGAGGGACTCTGGGGACTCACGTGGCTCCCTTTCTAAGGCCTAAGGGTGATAAGCACTCCTGTGACATCCAGGCAGCTTGATGCAATCTGGCAGGTTTCCAGGGAAACCCTGAGTGAAATTGTGTCTTACCACTAAAACTGAGTTCTCGAAGCTTTCCCAACACAATGGAGGGCTCCTTCAGGACATCCTGGAAATCTGCAATCCTTCAAAGGCAGGAAAGGAAACCACAAAGGTAACAGGCTTAATGACTAGTCTTGCAGACCACAGATCCCTTACCCCCAACAGTCTCCAACCACCAGCTTGGGGAAGTGGGCAACACAAGCTTCTTCCTCTAAAATCTGCAATGCCAAAGAGCAATGAGAGCTGTTCTTCCAGTCAAAGGGGTTTGAAATGAGAACTTAGCATTAAGCACCATCCAGCATTTGGTGAGCTGGCATTTCCTGGGCACTTGCGACGGCCAAGTCCAGCCCACAGCACACCACTAGCTGAATTCTCACAACCAAGCTTCGCAGAAATTTGATCCACAGACAACGGACCTATACAACCTCCCTCACCACTCCCGCAGCTCTAGGCCGAGGAAGGGGGAGGGGGCGCAGACTTCTCGGGCCTGCCCTCAGGCAAGGACAAAAGACTACAAAATTACTCCAGGAGTGACCACGGTGTAGCCTGGTTTGGGGAAGGGCGAGGTGGGGGTTAAGAGGCCAGACGGGAGAATTCGAGTTCTCTAATGTTTCTCCTGAGCAAGGAGCACAGGGGCAGAGACATTTGGGGAGCGGAGGAGAGGATCCTGGAGCCAGGAGCGGGGAAGGCAATAGGGGGGCTGGCCAAGGGAGACCCCAGGGAAACGGGGGGCGGGAGGGGGGGAGGAGAGAGAGAGAGAACACCAAGGTAAGAGAGCTGCTTCTCCCCCTCTGCCACACAGCATCACAGGCAATGAAATTGGAAAGTGAGAGCTGGGGGCCCGCCGCCGGGGATGGGGGCTATTCTTGGCCGCACATGCGCTGAGCAGCTCTGGCTACAGCAGGCGCGGCCTGCGGGAACAGTCTGGGTGCAGTCCGGCCCTCGGGTCTCCTTACCGGCTCTTGTGCAGACTCGACATGGTGTTGACTTCCGGACCCCCGAGCTGCTTTTGCAGCCCCAGCTGCCGCCACCGCCCCCCTCCCTCCCTCCGGGGACACGGTGCGCTGGGCAAAAGCTTCCGGCGGGAAGCGAGCGAGGCAGCCAGCCTGCTGGTTCCGCCCAGGGATCACGTGACGCGGGGCTTCCTTAAAGCCAGGCAAACCCCTGAGCTGAGCGTCAGGACGGCCCGTGACCCCGCTGGCTGTGAGTCTCCCGCCCCTAGTTTCTGTAATACGCAATACACTTGTCATTTTTTCTCTCGCTCCCGGTCATTAACTGCGGCGCAGTTGTTTGCTTGAGCTCAGTCCCCGAGTGAGGTCTCGTTCAATATCGAGTCCCATGGCGATGACCGTGTTGCTCAGTAAGTAGGGCTTGGAGGAGCCGGAGTACAGCTAGGTGTTTCCTCGACTTTGGGAATTCATTAATAGTAGAATGCCTGGCAAGCCGGGCGGTGGTGCCTAGGCCTTTAATCTCAGAACTCGGAGAGGCAGAGGCAGGCAGCTCTCTTGGTTACCTGGGTTCGAGGCCAGCCTTGTCTACAGAGCGAGTTACAGGACAGCCAGGGAAACCCTGTCTCACCGCCACCCCACCCCACCCCACCCCCAAGCCAGTAGAATTTCTGTAATTTTGCAATTTCAAAGCGATAGAAAAAGAAAAACAGGAGCTCAGTTGGTAAAGTGCTTGTCCAGGACCACTTGGAGTTGGATTTGGTGATGCATGCCAGTAATTCTAGCATGTGAGAGGTGAAGATCACAAGTTCAAGGTCATCTTCTGCTCCAAGTGAGTTCAGTGTCGATGCCTCAGGGAATAAAGCGCTTGCCGGGCCAGCGTGAGCACTGGAGTTTGGATACACAGAACTCATAAAAGAGCTAAGGAGAGAGGCAGGGATGGGCAAAGCAGAGGTGGCAAACTGGCTCTCCACACTAGCCTCAGTGAATAAAGCGAAGAGCCATCAAGGAAGACGACTGACCTTTAGGTCAGCGCCCCACCACCACCCATGCTTGTACATATATTTTAAAAGACAAAATTATGTGTATGGATACTTTGCCTGCCGGTGTCTCTGTGTATCCTTTACCTGTCTGGAGGTCAGAAGAGAGTGCTGGAGCCACAGGAACCGGAGTTGTAGATAGTTGAGAGCCATCATCCTGGTTCTGGGTCTTGAACTAGGCCCTTTGTAAGAACAGCCAGAGCTCTTACTTGCCGAGTTATCTCTCCGGCCCCTCACATAATGTTTGCTTGTTTTGTTTTGCTTTCTGAGACTGGGTTTCTCTGTGTAACACCACACGATATTTTTTAATTTAAAAAAGTAAATGGAGCTGATCATGATCGCGCACGCCTTTAATCCCAGCACTCGGGAGGCAGAGGCAAGGTGGATCTCTGTGAGTTCGAGGCCAGCCTGGTCTACAAAGTGAGTCCAGCACAGCCAAGGCTACACAGAGAAACCCTGTCTTGAAAACCCAAGAGAGAGAGAGAGAGACAGACAGACAGACAGACAATAGTCCATCACCGACACAGCGGGCAGGCATGGTGGCTGGCAGGCACTGGCAGAAGGAGCAGCAGGCTGAGAGCTCAGAAGTACAAAAAGCAATAGCAAGGCTAGAGCGTTGGCTCAGTGGTTAAGAGCATTTGTTGGTGCTCTTGCACAAAACCTGACTTCAGTTCCCAGCTCCCACATGGCAGCCCCATTTCCCGGGGATCTGAAACCCTCTCCTGGCACCACCTTGGAGGGTACCAGACATACACATAGCATGCATACACGCCCTCAAACACATAAAACGATAAAATAAATAAACCTACAAAAAGAGAGAGAGAGAGCGCAAACTAGAAATGGCTTGAATCTTTAAACTCTCAGTGCCTGCCTCTCAGGACTTCCTTCCAGGATCAGTGCCACGCCTCCTAAGCCTCCCCAAAGAGCATCATGGACTGGAAACCAAGTCTTCAAATACGTGAGCCTTTGGGAGATAATTCTCACTCAACCTGCCACAGTCACTGGGTCTTATTGCCTCAAGGGGCAGCTGTCGCTCTTAACCAGGACCCTGCTCCATCACCCACCTGTCTCTACAATGCTAGAGTGGCAGGCACATGCAGCCATGCCTGGATTTTTTTTTTTTTAAAACATGGGTGCCAGGGATTTGAACACAGGCTATCCTCAGAGCAGGTGTCCTTCCTCAGCCAGCTCTCCAGCTCTGCAGTCAGGTCTCTCCCTCATGGACAACTTAGGGAAGGTTGGGTTCAGCTCAGGGGTGCAGAGGCTCCGTCCATCCTGGCACGGAGCTCAGAGCAAGGAGCTCACATCATGGCCACCTAGGACGTAAGGGGATGATGGGGCTCAGGTGATGCTGTTTCCCCTTTTGCTCTGAGACTCCAGCCCATAGGATGCTGCTGCCCAAAGTCAGGGCGAATCTTCCCCTTGTCAGTTACAATTCTAGAAACATCTTCACAGAGGTACCCAGAGGTGTGCCTTAGAAACACCTGTGAGTTGCTTTGCATTTTTTTAAGATTTATTTTTACGTGCGTGCGTGCGTGGCCAGAAGCTGGTTGAGATCCCCTAGAACTGTAGTTATAGATGGTTATGAGCTGCAACAACATCGGTGGTGGGAACCAAGATGGAGTCCTCTGCAACAGCTACAAGTGCTCTTAGCCACTGAACCACCTCGCTATACCCGCCTTGGAGTCTCTCTGTGTAGTCCTTGGCTGTCCTGGACTCCCTTTGTAGACCAGGCTGGCCTGGAACTCACTGAGATCCACCTGCCTCTGCCTCCCGAGTGCTGGGATTAAAGATGTGCACCACCACAGCCTCGGCCCCTGGAGTTTCTTACGCTAATCCATTAGATAAGCAAAATTAACTATCATAAAACCACTGTCTTGCCGGTCCGTGGCGGCGCAAGCCTTTAATCCCAGCACTCCAGAGGCAGAGGCAAGTGGATTGCTGTGAGTTCGAGGCCAGCCTGGGCTACAAAGCGAGTCCAGGACAGCCAAGGCTACACAGAGAAACCCTGTCTTGGGAAAAAAGAGAAAAAGGAGAAAGAGAAAAAGAAAAGACCACTGTCTTAGGGTTTTTTATTGCTATGAAGAGAGAACATGACCATGGCAACTCTTATGAATAAAACATTTCATTGGGGCTGGCTCACACTTCAAAGGTTTAGTCCGTTATCATCATGGCGAGAAGCATGGCAGCACGCAGGCAGACATGGTGCGGGAGAAGGAGCTGAGAGCTCTACATCTTGATCCGCAGGCAGCAGGAGACTGAGACCCACTGGGCATAGCCTGAGTATATAAAACCACAAAGCCCGCCTCCACAGTGACACACTTCCTCCAACAAGGACACACCTTATAATAGTGTGCCTTTTCTCCCTGGGCCAAGCACTCACACACGAGTCCATGGGGACCATACCTACTCAAACCACAAACAGCCATCTTTTGTCATTTGATGCCCAAACATATAACTTTTATTATTTTTATTTAATTTTATTATTATTTTTTTTACATATATAACGGTTTGTCTCCATGTATGTCTGTATACCGTGTGCATATCCAGTGCCTGGTGAAACCGGAAGAGGGTTTTCAGATCTCCTGGAGCTGGAGTGACAGATGGTTGTTAGTCACTGTGTAGGTGCTGGAAACCAGACCCTGGTTCTCATTAAAGGCAGCCGGAGTTCTTAACTGCTGAGCCATCTCTCCAGCCCTCCTTTTAAGTTTTTTATTATTACTTTAATTAGGAGTGTGTGTCTGCATGTGGGATGTGCACTGGGTGCAGTTGCCCTAGGAGAACACAGGCACTGGAGCCCTGGAGCTGAAGTGGGTGTGAGCTGCCTGACGTGGGTGCTGGGAACGGAACCGAGTCCTCTGGAAGAGTAACATGTGCTCTTAGCCACTGAGCCATCGCTCCGCCTCCTGAAGCTGTGTTCGTCTTCCTCCATTGTTCAATGGGGTCATCCTGAGACCTTCTGTCTGTTACTGGCTATGTTGCTTAGTGTCCTGACTGAAAGCTCACACTTGTTACAGCATGTAAAAGAATCGCATTATTTTGTGGCTGAGTGATGAAGTTCCACTGTGTGTATGTTGGTGGACTGAGGTAGGCGTTAGAAGCTCCTGGCTGCTGACAATACAGGAGGCAGCGGAGGCTGCCAGAAGCCTGTCTAGCAGACACACCCACACCAGGAAGGACAGCCACTCCTGTCTCCTGGCTTTTGCAATGAACAGCCCCAGACAGTTATTTGTCCCTGCTTTCCGGAGCAGAACGGTGGGATTATGCGCTAAATCTGTGTGATGAGAGACGTGGCTTCCCAGCACGGTTGTGCCACGCTGCATGTCTGCTAGCAGTAGCTGAGTCCGCTCCACACTTGCCACCACTTCTGTGGGAAAAAGAAATCACGCTCTACATTTAAAAAAAAAAATTGGGGGCTGGAGAGATGGCTCAGTGGTTAAGAGCACCACCTGCTCTTCCAGGGGTCCTGAGTTCAATTCCCAGCAACGACATGGTGGCTCACAACCATCTATAAGGGGATCTGATGCCCTCTTCTGGCCTGCAGGCACACATGCAGATAAAGTGTTCATGTACATGAAATAAATAATACATTAAAAAAAAAAAAAAAAGAAATCACACTCATTCTCAAAGGCGGAGAGTAGCATCTCACGGTGAGGTTTCGTTTATCGTATGTATGGGTGCTTTGCCTACATTTGTGTCTGTGCGACACACATGTACGGTGCCTAAAGAGACCAGAAGATAGCATTTGATCCTTTGGAACTGGAGTTACAGACCATTGTGAGCTGCAACGTGGGTGCTGGGTATTGAACCCAGGTCATTTGCAAGAGCAGCCAGTGCCCTTAACCGCTGAACCATCTCGCCTGATTGCCCAGTTCTCCTGTGGTTTTGACTTTCACCAACTCTGTTCGTCTTCGAAGTTTGTTTTTTCTGTGAACCTTGATACTCCATATGATATTATTTATTTGTTTGTTGAAACAGGGCTTCTCTGTGCAGCCTCAGCTGTCCTGGAACTAGGTCATAGATCAGGGATCAGGCTGGCCTCAAACCCAGAGATCTGCCTGCCTCTGCTTCCAGAATGCTGGGATTAAAGGCGTGTGTCACCACTCCTGGCATAGGGCTTTGCTATCTTTTAAAACTGCTATTTGGAGTTCAAAAAGTTTGTACTCTATCATCTTAACAATACTAAATGTTCCAGCCTGAGGACATGGGGTGTCTTTCCATTTATTTGTATTTATTTAATTTTTCTTTCTTTCTTTTTTAAAGATTTATTATGTATACAATGCTCTGCCTGCATGTACACCTGCAGGCCAGAAGAGGGCACCAGATCACATTATAGATGGTTGTTAGCTACCATGTAGTTGCTAGGAATTGAACTCAGGACCTGGAAGAGTAGTCAGTGCTCTTAGCCTCTGAGCCATCTCTCCAGCCCCCTGTATTTAATATCATTTAGCAACGTTTTTTAGTTTTCAGGATATATGGTTTTTCCACTTCTTTGGCTAATTTTTGTATGCTAATTTTTTATTATATTTTTTAACATATACATTTATATTATTACACATGAATAAAATAAACTACATACAACAGAAAGAACCACGCAATATCAGTAATTATATAAATGTTGCATTCATAGTGATTTGGCTATGTGTATTTGGCAAATTTGAAGAAACATCTTCCCTATCTCGTTGAGTCTAAAATTCTGAATGAAAATCAATACCTATCATATCTCATCTCTATTAACTTAAAAAAATCTATCTAGATCTAAAAACATCTTAACCCCTAAACAACTAAGCTTAATTGTAAGATTAAGCTGTCTGGTATTCAACCCCATCAGATACTTGAGAAGGAATAAAACTTAATTACCTGAGTGAACCGGAAGTGCAGGTTAGCAGCTTCCAAAATGAAAAAATGACAGAGACAGTTTACTCCCTGAACAGTCACCTCAAATTCTCTATAACACTGGAGCGTCATCTTCAGCTTTCTGGCCCAATGTATCTGACAGACATCTTTGCGAGGCAGGAACTATTGAGCACTTGCTTACCCTGTCTTGCCAGAGTTTGGCCGTTGACTCTGCCTGCATCCAAGCTTGCCTACTTTTAGCCAGAATTCTGTCTGTGGTAGAAATGAGGACATTTTGCCCGGTGGCTTGTTTGCCATTTTTTAAGCCAACTCCATAAGGAGATTCTTTGATGCTCAGCATCTTCTCTGAGGTAGGCTGAGTGTTGCCAGGAGTCAACCTGTCTTGTTGTCAAAGAATCTTTAGAATAATAAAAAGCATCTTTAAATGCTATATTCTGTAGGTCTCTGAGGCTTTTGAAGTCCTTATCTATTCTACCTTATCTATTTATTTTATCTTATATATCTGTAGACTAATATCTATTTGTTAGACCTAGGATATATATTCTTTTTTTTTTTTTTTTTTTTTTTTGGTTTTTCGAGACAGGGTTTCTCTGTGTAGCCTTGGCCATCCTGGACTCACTTTGTAGACCAGGTTGACCTCGAACTCACAGCGATCCACCTGCCTCTGCCTCCCGAGTGCTGGGATTAAAGGCGTGCGCCACCACGCCCGGCTATTCTTATGATAAAAATAGACTAGTAGCCGGGGCGTGGTGGCGCACGCCTTTAATCCCAGCACTTGGAAGGCAAAGGCAGGCGGATCGATGTGAGTTTGAGGCCAGCCTGGTCTACAAAGCGAGTCTAGGACAGCCAAGGCTACACAGAGAAACCCTGTCTTGAAAAACAAACAAAAGAAAGAAAGTAAGTAACTAACTAAGTAAGTAAGCATCTGTAACCCAAAACAGCAAACAGAAACCTACCCAACCCTTCTTAGGGGAAATGGGGCATTGTTCTCTTAAGGTTTCTTCAGGCAGATTTGGGGCAAATAATACCTTTGAAAGGCCCAGATAAAATTGGGGGAAATGGTTAAACAAACCAAGGATAGCATTTGTGGTCCCATTTCTAAATGTTGAGAAATTCCAGGCTTAATAGGAATCCTGTGTAGGACAGTCTGAAATGCTGGACCAATTGGGATCAGAAGCTTTCTATGAAGTTGTCCTGGAAGCTGTCCTGCTCTGATGGGTAACAGCAACCAAAACGCCTAGGGTTGGCCATGAAGGATGCAGGATGTCAGCATCCAGCATGCTGAGAGGAATGAATCCTGTCAGGTCTGATCCACCATCCGTGTCCAGTTCTTTTGTTCTGAAAACATAATTTTTCACAAGCCTTATACAGTTCTAAAATTATAGTTGTATGAGGTGTGCGGGAGGCACAGAGCAATTAAGGCTGGATCTCTGCTCTTTGTATGAGCAGAAGTAAAACATCTGCAAATCCTCATTCATGCCATATGAAGAATGGTATCTAATAATAATTCACAGGGATTCTGTGACCAACACAGAGCCTTGTCTGTGCATAGACATTCGTATCTCAGCCAGTCTAGAACTGTTCCCGTGTAGTGGGATTAGCAATACAAGTTACCTGCTTGTTCTGCAGTTTGAATTCTTTACATCCCGATTGCAGCTCCCTCCCTCATCACCTCCTGGTCCCAACCCCTTCCTCGTCCCCTCTTCCTCCCTCTCCTAACATCCTCCCCCTCAGAAAGGGGATCCCTCCTCTCCTAACATGTGACCTCAGCCTATCCAGTGTCATTACTACCTGTGTCCTCTTCCTCTGTGCCTTGCCAAGGTCACCCTGCCAGGGGTGGGGCTCGGGGGGGGGGGGTGATCAACATTAGAAGGCCCGAGTCCATGTCAGAAGTAGTCCCTACTCCCCATATTGTGGGACCCACAAGGAGACCGTGCTGCCTATCTGAGTACAGGGTCTAGGTCCACATCCTACACGGACCTTGGTTGGCACATCAGTCTCTGTATTGTAATGTGGTTAACCTGAATTAAGCGACTAACATCCACTTATGAGTGAATATATGCCATGGTGTCTTTCTGGATCTGGGTTACCTCTCTAGGGTTCCATCCATTTGCCTGCAAACTTCAAGATTTCTTGGGTTTTGATAGCTGAACAATACTCCATTGTGTAAATGTACCATAGTTTCTTTACTCATTCTTCAGTTGAGGGACATCTAGATTGTTTCCAGATTCTGACTATTATGAATGAAGCTGCTATGAACATAGTTGAGCAAATGTCCTTGTTGTATGGTGGAGCATTTTTAGGTTACATGACCAGGAGTGGTATGGCTGGGTCTTGAGGTAGAACTATTCCCAATTTCCTGAGATAGCACCAGATTGATTTCCAATGTTGTTGTACAAGTTTGCACTCCCACCAGCAATGGAGGAGTGTTCCTCTCTCCCTACATCCTCACCAGCATGTGCTGTCACTTGAGTTTTTTATCTTAGCCATTCTGATGGGTGTAAGATGGAAACTCAGAGCGTTTTGATTTGCATTTCCCTGATGACTAGGCATGTTGAGCATTCTTTAAGTGTTTCTCAGCCATTCAATATTCCTCTGTTGAGAATTCTCTGTTTAATTCTGGGCCCCATTTTTTTACTTTTTAAAAATATTTATTTATTATGTTTTTACATTTATTGTGTTTATTATGTTCTTTTGTTTTTTATAATTATTTTATTTTTGTACATATACATTTATATTATTACACATGTATACAATAGATTCTGAGCCCCATTTTTTAATTGGTATATTTGGCTTGGTGGTGTTTAATTTCTTGAGTTCTTTATATATTTTGAATATTATCCCTTTGTCCGATGTAGGGTTGGTGAAGATCTTCTCCCAGTCTGTAGACTGTTGTTTTGTTCTGATGACAGTTTCCTTTGCCTTACAGAAACTTTTCAGTTTCATGAGATCCCATTTATTAATTGTTGATCTTAGAGCCCGAGGTGTTGATGTTGTGTTCAGAAAGTTGTCTTCTGTGCCAATGAGTTCAAGGCTCTTCCCCACTTTTTCTTCTAACAGATTTAGGGTGTCCAGTTTTAAGTTGAAGTCTTTTTTTTTTTAAACATTTATTTATTTATTATTATGTATACAGTGCTCTGCCTGCATGTACACCTGCAGGCTAGACGAGGGCATCAGATCACAGTATAGATGGTTGTGAGGCACCATGTGGTTGCTGGGAATTGAACTCAGGACCTCTGGAAGAGCAGTCAGTGCTCTTAACCTCTGAGCCATCTTTCCCGCCCCCTTAAGTTGAAGTCTTTAATCCACTTGGACTTTAGTTTTGTGCACAGTGATAAATATGGATTTATTTGCATTTTTCTACGTGTAGCCATCCAGTTAGACGAGCACCATTTGTTGAAGATGCTATCTTTTTTCCATTGTATGGACTTGGCTTCTTTATCAAAAATCAAATACCCATCAATATGTGGGTTTATTTCTGGGTCTTTGATTCCACTGATCAACCAGCCTATTTCCATGCCAGGACTATGCTGTTTTTGTTACTGTCGCTCTATAGTACAGCTTGAGATCCGGGATGGAGATTCCTCCAGAAGATCTTTTATTGTACAGGATTGTTTTAGCTAATCTGGGTTTTTTGTGTTCCATATGAAGTTGAGAACTAATCTTTCAAGGTCTGTAAAGAATTGTCTTGGGCAGGGCATGGTGGTACACACCTTTTAATCCCAGCACTTGGAAGGCAGAGGCAGGCTGATCGCTGTGAGTTTGAGGCCAGCCTGCTCTACAAAGCAAGCCCAGGATAGCCAAGGCTGCACAGAGAAATCCTGTCTCAAAAAAAACCCCCAAAATTGGCTTGGAATTTTTATGGGAATTGCATTGAATTTATAAATTGCCTTTGGTAAGATGGCCATTTTTACTATGTTGATTCTCCCAATCCATGAACATGGGAGATCTTTCCATCTTCTGATATTTTCTTCAATTTCTTTCTTTAGAGACTCGAAGAAGTCTCTCACTTGCTTCGTTAGAGTTACACCAAGATACTTCGTATCATTTGTGGCTATTGTAAAGGGTGTAGTTTCCCTAATTTCTTTCTCAGCCCATTTGTCATTTGTATACAGCAAGACTACTGATTTCTTTGAGTTGGTTTTGTATTCAGCCACTTTGCTGAGGATGTTTATCAGCTGCAGAAGTTCCTTGGTAGATTTTTTAGGGTCATTTATATGTACTATTATGCCATCCGCAAATAATAATAGCTTGACTTCTTCCTTTCCTATTTTTATCCCCTTGATCTCTTTTTTTTTAAGATTTATTTATTTATTATGTATACAAATCTCATTATAGATGGTTGTGAGCCACCATGTGGTTGCTGGGAATTGAACTCATGACCTTCTGAAGAACAGCCAGTGCTCTTAACCTCTGAGCCATCTCTCCAGCCCCTTGATCTCTTTTAGTTGTCTTATTGCTCTAGCTAGAGCTTCAAGTACTATATTGAAGAGATATGGAGACAGTGGACAGCCTGGTCTTGTCCCTGATTTTGGTGGAATTGATTTACATATCTCTCCATTTAGTTTGATGTTGGCTATAGGCTGGCTGTATGTTGCCTTTATTATGTTGAGGTATGTACCTTGTATCCCTGCTCTCTCCAAGACTTTCAACATGAATGGGTATTGGATTTTGTCAAATGCTTTTTTGGCATCTAAGGAGATGATTGTGTGGCTTTTTCCTTTCGATTTACTTATATGATGGATTACATTGATGGATTTCCATATGTTGAACCACCCCTGCATGCTGGGGATGACGCCTACTTGGTCATGGTGAATGATAGCTTTGATGTGATCTTGGATTTGGTTTGCAACTTGTTTTTGTTTGTTTGTTTGTTTAGTATTTTTGCATCAGTGTTCATAAGAGAAATTGATCTGACATTCTCTTTCTTTGTAGAGTCTTTCTGTGGTTTAGGTATTAGGTGACTGGCCTCATGGAATGAGTTTGGTAATGCTCCTTCTGTTTCTATTTTGTGGAATAGTTTAAAGAGAATTGGTATTAGCTCTTCTTTGAAGGTCTGGTAGACTTCTGCACTAAATCCACCAGGCCCTGGGCTTTTTTTTTTGGTTGGAAGACTTTTGATGACTGTCTCAATTACCTTAGGAGATATAGGACTATTTAATTTGTTTGCCTGATCTTGACTCACTTTTGGTAGTTAGTATCTATCAAGAAAATTGTCCATTTCATTTAGGTTTTCAAATTTTGTGCCATAAAAGCCTTTGAAGTATGACCTAATAATTATTTGGATTTCCTCACTGTGTGTTGTTATTTCTCCGTTTTCATTTCTGATTTTGTTGATTTGATTACTCTCCCTTTGCATTTTGGTTAGTTTGGCTAAGGATTTGTCTATCCTGTTGATTAAAAAAAAAAAAACAGCTCTTGGTTTTGTTGGTTCTTTGAATTGTTCTCTTTGTTCCCATTTTATTGATTTCAGCCCTGAGTTTGATGATTTCCAGCCATCTACTCCTCTTTAGTGAGTCCGTTTCTTTTTGTTCTAGAGCTTTCAGGTGTGTTGTTAAGTTGGTAGTATGGAATCTCTCCAGATTTCCTTATTTTGTTTTGTTTTGGTTTGTTTGTTTGTTTTAAGACAGGGTTTCTCTGTGTAGCCTTGGCTTGAACTCACAGAGCTCTGCCTGCCTCTGCCTCCCGAGTGCTGGGATTAAAGGCGTGTGCCACCACTCCCGACTCTCCAATTTCCTTATAAAGGCACCTAGTCCTATGAACTTCCTCTTAGCACTGCTGTCATTGTGTCTCACAAGTTTAGGTATGTGGTGCCTCCGGATTCACTGAATTCTAGGAAGTTTTTAACTTCTTTTTTTTATTTCATTCCATACCCAGATAGCATTGGGTAGGGAGTTGCTCACTTTCCATGAGTTTGTAGAGTCCCAGCTTTAATCCATGGTGGTCTGACAAGATGCAAGAAATTATTTTGATCTTTTTGTATCTGTTGAGGTTTGCTTTGTGGACAAGTATATGGTCAATTTTGGAGACTGTTCCGTGAGGTGCTGAGAAGGTGAATTCTTTCTGTTTGGGTGAAAAGTTTCCTCTGTGATGATTTATCTATTGGTGAGAGTGGGACGTTGAAGTCTCCCACTATTAACATGTGGGGTTCAATGTGAATTTAAGCTTTAGTAATGTTTCTTTTATGAATGTGGGTGCTCCTGAATTTGGGGCATAGATGTTCAGAATTAAGACATATTCTTTTTTTTTTTTTTTTTTTTTTTTTTTTTTTTTTTTTTTTTTTTGGTTTTTCGAGACAGTGTCTCTCTGTATAGCCTTGGCTGTCCCGGACTCGCTTTGTAGACCAGGCTGGCCTCAAACTCACAGCAATCCACCTGCCTCTGCCTCCCGAGTGCTAAGATTAAAGGCGTGCGCCACCACGCCCAGCTTTAAGACATATTCTTGCTGTTTTGTTTGTTTCTTTTGATGAGTATGAAGTGTCTTCCTCATCTCTGTTGATTAGCTTTGATTGAAAGTCTATTTTCTTAGATACTAGAATGGCTACTGTAGCTTGTTTCTTGGGTCAGTTTGCTTGGAAAACCTTTTCCCAGCCCTTTACTCTGAGGTAATGTTTATCTGTATTGCTCAGGTGTGCTTCTTGTATGCAGCAGATTGATGGGTCCTGTTTTTGCATCCATTCTGTTAGCCTGTTTCTCTTCATTGGGGAGTTGAGGCCATTGATGTTGAGTGATATTAATGACCAGTGGTTAGTGGTTCCTATTATTTTCATGTTGGTAGTGTGTGTGTGTGTGTGTGTGCGCGCGCGCGTGCTTCCTTTATTTTGTTTTGTGGATGTGGGGCTATTAATTACCTTTGCTTTCCTGTGTAAAGTTACCCTCCATAGGTGTGAGTTTTCCTTCTAGTATCTTCTGTAGAGCTGAATTTGTGGCTAGGTACTGTTTGAACTTGGTTTTGTCATGAGATATCTTGTTTTCTCCATCTATGGTGATTGAAAGCTTTGCTGGGTATAGTAGTCTGGGTTGGCATCTGTGGTCTCTTAATGTCGGCATGACATCCACCCAGGCCCTTCTGGCTTTCATAGTCTCTGTTGAAAAGTCAGGTGTAATTCTGATAGGTTTGCCTTTATATGTGACTTGGCTTTTTTCTCTTGTGGCTTTTAATATTCTTTCTTTGTTCTGTATGTTTGGCTACTTTTATATTTATTTATAATTTTATTTGTGTGAGGGTTTTTGCCTTCATATATGTATGTGCACCACATTTATGCCTGATGCACAGGGAAGTCAGAAAAGAGCACTGGGTCCCTTAGAACTAGAGTTACAGATGGTTGTGAACTGCCATGTGGGTGATGGAACTGAACCAACCCTGGCCCCCAGTAAGACAGGTATTTTTACCTGTTAGGCCATCTCTCCCGCCCTTAAATTTGTTCTCAAATGTTTCGTTCTTTTTTTCTTTTTTCTCTTTCATTTTTTCTTTCTTTTTTTTTTTTTTTTTTTTTTTTTTTTTTTTTTTTTTTAACAAAACAGGGGTTCTCTGGACTCACTCTGTAGACCAGGCTGGCCTCAAATTCACAGAGATCCACCTGCCTCTGCCTCCCTGAGTGCTAGGATTAGAGGCGTGCGCCACCATGCCCAGCAAATGTTTCATTCTTTTTTATGTTATGTATAGTAGTGTTTTGACTGCATGTATGTCTATGTGCGGGTGTCAGGTCCCCTGAAACAGGAGTTACAGACAGTTGCGAGCTGCCATGTGGGTTCTGGGACTTGAACTCAGGACCTCTGGAAGTTGCGGCCAGTGCTCTTACCCACTAAGCCATCGCTCCAGCCCCCATGTTTCTTTTCAGTGCTGCTGTACATGGACTTTTTTCTTTTGGGGGATCTGCTGAGGTGGCTGGGTAGGTAAAGCATTTGCCACCCAAATGTTACAACCTGGATGCTATCTATGGATCTATGGAAGGACAGAATTCATTCCTGAAAGTTGTCCTCTGATCTCCACAAGTGAACTGTGGCATACACACACGCGCGCGCGCGCACACATACACACACACACACACACACACATGCATACATACACAGAGTAAAATGTTTAATTGCTTCTTTTTCCTTTTGGGCTATCCTGGGGAGCTGGAGACCTGAGTGAGCGGGTATTGTTGACAGGGGCATGAGCTCAATGCCTCAGGCCCATGGCAACAGTAAGCCTTCCCAGAACAGGTCAGGCTCATAATTGGACTTCCTCTTGCCCATGTGGGAATTCTCTGTGAGTTCATAAGTAACACACAGTTCTACAACTACGTATGTATGGAATATGCAAGGGGCACAGATCTGTTAACAATGATTCTTTGCTCTTTGGTTGAGCAGGTGAAAGACATCTGTCTTTCTTATAGGCTACTTTGGACTGTAACCAACTCCAATGTCAATTTTCATTTGTTTTTGAAGACAGGGTTTCCATGTGTAGCCTTGGCTTTGTAGACCAGGGTGGCCTCCAACTAGCAGTCATATCTGCTGTCCAGTCTTGGAGGTGGCTTTGCAGATTGGGGCTGATGGGGCTTCAACCTATATATCCATTGAAATACAACAGGGTTATTTTTTATATATATTATGACTTTTTTTTTAAATACTAATCTACATATTCATTCATTCTCATCCCCCCCCCCTCTCTGTCCGACTATGCCCCTGGAAAAGTCTCTGAGGGCCAGTTCTGCATTTCTCACATTCCTGGTAACTGTCACCAGAAAGTGCCAGACAGGTAAGACACCGATGTCACCTATGCCCCACCCCAGATGGCCGTATCTGGTCACAAGTCCAGTGTGTGGCAGTGGCAGGCCCATCATCTTCCTTCACTTACAATCCTTAAAGACTTCCCAGCCATAGTCTGGGTGCAGCATCCGCTGATCTCATCCCCTGAGGCTAGTGAGCTCGACCAGGAGCCTCAGGTCCCAAATAAACCTGCCTCCCCTTTTTTCTTCTTTGGTTTTTTTTGAGATAGGGTTTCTCTGTGTAGTCTTGGCTGTCTTGGACTCACTTTGTACACCAGGCTGGCGTCGAACTCACAGCGATCCATCTGGCTCTGCCTCCCGAGTGCTAGTATTAAAGGCGTGGACCACCACACCCAGTGACCACCTGTAATTTAAGCTTCAGGGGATCTGATGCCTCTTGGCCTCTGCAGGCAGCTTCAGTCACATGCATGTACTCCCATTCACACATAATTAAAGATAATTTTTATTAAATGTATTTAATTTTATGTGCATTGATGTGAGAGCATCAGATCCCATTGAACTGGAGCTAACAGTCAGTTATGAGCTGCCATGTGGATGCTGGGAATTGAACCGGGCCTCTGGAAGAGTAGCCAGTGGTCTTAACCACTGAGCCATTTCGTTTGTTTGTTTGTTTTGTTGTTTTTTCGATACAGGGTTTCTCAATGTAGCCTTGGCTGTCCTGGAGCTTTGTAGACCAGGCTGGCCTTGAATTCACAGAGATCCGTCTGCCTCTGCCTCCCGAGTGCTGGGATTAAAGGCGTGCGCCACCGTGCCTGGCTACCGAGCCATTTCTTCAGCCCAATAATAATAATAATAATAACAACAACAACAACAACAATATTGAAAGATAAGACGATGAAGGGCTGAGGTTGGGCACCATTGGAGGAAGAGAGAAAGAACTGTTAGAGAGCTCTTTGGTGATAAGGAGAAAATGCTGGGGCCAAGGACAACCTCCAGCTGCTATTTGACAGCGTCGGGGGAGAGGCCCTTCTCATGAGGGAGAGGAGGAGGTGCACCGAGGGGCAATGTGGTGGCAGCGTAGAGACAGCTAAAAGACGTTAGATTGGGCAGCGGATGAGTCAGCGCCAACTAGGTAAGGTGGAGTCAGTCCTGTTCTGAACCTGTTACTGCGGGCCAGCCCCTCGCCGGACGGATAACCTGGGGACTCGGGCCTCAGCACCAGCAGGAGCAGCGCGGGGGCCGGAACCTTCGGCCGCCGCCGCCCGCGTTCGCGGCGGGACGCGAGGGGAGAACCCCTCCTCTGTTGCTAAGGGGCGGCCCGGAAGTGACGCTTTGTTGACAGCACACCGGCAGCCACAGGCTCTCCTAGCCGTCGGAGCAGGATCGGGGGGGAGGGGCTGGGCCCGGAGCCAGCAGCCGGCGGCCCAGAGCTCAGCCGGCCGCCCGAGGGCAAGGGAACGGCCTCCGTCCGAGGCTCCGGCCGCAGCATTCCCGCCTTTCCCCGCCCAACCGACCGAGACTCGGACCGGATCCGACCTCCTGCGGCGCTCTGGCCGCGAATTACCCGGGGGCCGCAGCCTCGGCTTGTAAGCCTGCGAAGCATCCCGTCTGCCCTCCGAGGGCCGCCCCCTCCCAGGGTATGTCCTAAATGCCGAGGCCAGAGACGGACTTGCATCTTCCTCTAACCCCTTGCTTCAGGGCCCAAGCATTGACGCTGAGACCCCTTGGTCCATCCACCTCGGCCAGTGGTGGGATGGCGTTCGTCGCCTGCCGCCCAGGTCTGAGAAACCTGCCTTGAAAACTGAGCTGTCTCCTCCAGGAGAACGACGCTCACCCCTGCAAAATGGGGCATAAACGTAGGGCTTAGAAGGCCGGCCTCTGCCCCTCCTACCTGTTGGATGAGTTTAGGTGTCCTTCCCAACCTCCAAGCCTTGCTACTTAAAAGCGTAAGCTTCTGGATTGGCTCCCAAAATGGGATGACAGGGTGCAAGAGGGTGCAACGGGGTCGAGCAAGGACCGGTGGGCTTGCAAGCTTTAGACCAAGGGCGCCCATAGGTAAGGTGAAAGTGTAACTGACCGGTCTGGCTAGCTCTGGGTGGAACTTGATTTGGTTGCTCTTTAACCAGAGTCAAGAGTTCCCGTTTGCTTGCGCCTTGTGAGAGAATATTAAGGTGTATGTTTGTCAGGGGGAGATGGGGGGCGGATGCCTAATGCCTGCGAAAAGCTGGCTCAGTGATGTTTCTGGCAAAATGCTGCTCTTCAGGCTTCAAGTTTGAGTGAGCATGGGAGATAGCATTGGAAGGGATAATGCTTAGACCAAGAGGTGCCTGTTAGATGAGAGGGGGCGCTGTGCTTTGGTTTATTCAGCAAATAAATGTGCCACATGTTAGATAGTACTAGGTGTCACGGAGAAAGGTAAGGCAGAGGGACAGAACTAGGACCTTTGTGTAGAAGGTGGTCAGGGAAGGTCTCTAATCATTTGCTATCTGAGCAGACATGGGTGAAGTAGGAAGATGCTACAGGCTTCTGGGGCGCAGCGTCCAGCAACAGGTGGGAAGAGCTTACGGTGCCCCGCTCAGGTCAGAGTGGAGGAGGCACAGTGGGCGGCAAGGAAGCCAGTTGGGAACAACAGGGAGCGTGTTAGGGGTGGTCTCGTGATGCGGGACTGGTTTGTAATTGTTGAAATGGTGGAGAAAAATGCAAAATCGTCTGAGGTAACAAATGACCATTGTGCTTTGGCCTTGTGTTCTAAGTACCCCTTTTCTGTCTGTACTGATCATCAATGACAGAAATCTTAAAACAGCACCGCAGGCAAGTCAAGTCACACTACTGTTTTCTCCTTGTTCGAATGTGAGCAACCGAGCAATCGACCTTCGGCCTCAGTGTTTCTGTCTGTAGACCAGGACTGCTAAGTTAGAGTGCATGTGTGGCAGGGTGCTGGGGTTCATGACAGTGAGGACCTGGCCACCCTCCAGCTTTTCTTTCTAGCATCAGCTGGTGGTATCAGGAGCTGTGTCTGACTCCTCCAGCTCATGGAATTTGTAGAAATACAGAAGAAGGCTACGTAGAATTCTATGACACTCTTCACTGGTAAAAGTAATGACCTATTCTCCAGGGTGTCTGGGAATTTGGCCTTGGTTTTGTTTTGTCTTGTTATGTTTTTTTAGACAAGGTCTCATTCTGTAGCTAGGCTGACAACACGCTTGTAGCCCAGGCTGAACTAGAACTCTCAGCAGCCCTCCTCAGCATCCCAAGTGCTGGGATTCCAAGCATGAACCACTAACTCCAGTTGGTGGTCTTTACCTTCATTTGTTTGTTTGTTTTGTATCAGTGTCGTGTAGACAAGGCTCCCTTCATACTCACTGGGTAGACCAGGCTGCTCTTGAGCTCAGAGATTCACCTGCCACTGACCCTGAGTGCTAGGATTATATGTGTGTGCCACCATGCCCAGCCCAATGGGGACCTTTTATATTCCGCATTCAGTCACATAACATAACCACGTGCCCAGCATGGTGGCGCACACCTTTAATCCCAGCACTAGGGAGGCAGAGGCAGGCGGATCACTACAAAGCGAGTCCAGGACAGCCAAGGCTACACAGAGAAACCCTGTCTTGAAAAAACAAAAAACAAAACAAAAAAACCCAGTAAGCACAGTGATGGTGCTGTCTGCTGACTTGCAGTCAGATCAGGAAGGGCAGTGTTGTGGCATCCAGTGTGTGGTCACATTTCAGGCAGAGGCTGTATGGATCCAGGTACCTGACACAGGCTGAAAATTTGCAGCCTTCGAGGAGAGCAACCACAGATCTTTCCCCTGTGTCATCAGGCCTGGGTCATAGGCTGAGCAGGGCCAGAGGACTTGAAAATGCAAGGGCGGGGAGCAGGGGATGTGGCTTAGGGATAGGATACTTGGCTTACCATGCATAAGCCGCTGGTGTCCATCCCATGCCCCACGAAAATAAAGTAAATGTAAACGTGTAAAGTTAGAGTAGTTAGAAGACGGGAGCCTAAAAGACAGAGGAAGCTCCTATGACCAGAACCCCTCTCTGGGGAGCCAGGGTGTGGCACAGCTCTGCTGCCAGCTTATTGTATACCCTGGTTCTCTCTGGACCTCGATAGTGTCCGCTTGCCCCTGCTGACTCTGGAGAGTGTGGGAGGATGAAATGAGCTACAGGATGGGGAAGAGTGAGGCCTTCACTAGTGGCTCTGCAATGGTGAGAGCACTTCCAGTTGTAGCTGGTGCCAATTGTTTCTGCAGATACATCTAGGGCCCACCTAGCACAGGACTGCTCTTTGCCTCCTGGTGTTCGTTTGTTTTTAATATTTACTTATTGAAGTTGCCACAGCACATGCGTGGAGGTCAGAGGACAACTTATGAGAGACGGTTCTCTCTTTTCACTATGAGGGGCCTGGGCCTCAAACTCAGGTTTTCAGCCTTGACAGCTGTACCGTTGACTATGGGGCCATCTCACTGGCCTCTGCCTTCAATGTCCCTTGTTCAACCTCAGTGCTTTAGCTGGTCTTTTGTTTGTTTGCTTGCTTTTATTTATTTTATTTTATTTTATTTTTGGTTTTTTTTTTTTTAGACAGGGTCTCTCTGTGTAGCCTTGGCTGTCCTGGACTCACTTAGTAGACCAGGCGCTGGCCTCGAACTCACAGTGATCCTCCTGCCTCTGCTTCTCGAGTGCTGGGATTAAAGACGTGCACAACTACACCTGGTGCTTCAGCTGTTCTTGACTCAAGAAATGTGAGTTCAGAGACCCCTGTGGACTCAAGCTGTTTGGGGACCAACATCAAACCTGGTTCATTGGGGCTGGAGAGATGTCTCAGATGTTAAGAGCACCGGCTGCTCTTCTAGAGGTCCTGGGTACAATTCCCAGCAACCACATGATGGCTTATAACCATCTCTGATGAGATCTGGTGCCTTCTTCTGGCATGCAGGTGTACACGCAGGCAGAGTACTGTATATTTAATAAATTAATCTTAAAACAAACAAACAAAACCAATCCGGTTCATTAACTGGAGCTGGTTTTCTGGCTTTGGAAGCAAGCAAAAAGCTAGAGATAAGGGTCAGACAGTAAAAATGTTTGCCTTGAGGACCTGAGTTCAATCCCCAGCACCCACATATAAAAGTGGTACAGTGACATGCACTTGTAATTCCAAAGATGGAGAGACAAAGAGGAGCATCCCAGCTAGCCTGTCATTCACTTATTGTACAGTGGAGGTCCCATGGCTCATGTAAGGTCCCTGCTTTTAGGAAGCTTCTAGCCCTGGGCCATGGTACCCATAGAATTAGTGCCACAAAGCCACATCATCTGCTGTCAGTACCCAAGGATACGTGGAGTTGTAAGGAGATAGTGACAGCACAGAAGGGAAAGTGAGGGTTGCCTAAGGCATGGCGCCACTGAGATCATACCTGGAAAGCTTGAAGCCCTAGGTCCTGACCTGTTGAGTGGAGAGCACATATCTGTAGCCACAGAGACTGTGCAGAGGACTTGGCACCCAGCCGCATCCGCCACGCCTGCAGGCTGTAGATAGAACTCTGCCTCCTGTGAGGATGAAGGGAGCTGGTGCATAGCCAGTGCTCACAGCAGTATGGACATTAGCAAGTTTGACGGCACAGGCAGAACCCACGTAGTGTGATTCTCAGCCTGCCCCAGTGCTCCTCTCATCACTGTATCTGTTCATTGTGTCTTTATCAAAAGAGATACAGCAGCCTAGTGGGCACGTGTGTCCCTCCCTCGTGCTGTGTCTTCCCAGCATAATGACCTGCCCTCTGTCCCCGAGAGTCCCCTGGCACTTGTCTGGACAATCTCCACAGCACCTTTCTACCCCTAATCTCCAGCCCAGGAACCATTCCCTCCAGGAGGACATTCAACCCCTGTAAAAAGGGCATTTGTCTGCGTTCCCTGAGCTCATGGGTTACCATTTCACAGGGTGGACACTGCTCCACTGGTTCCCAGACTCTGTCCCTTAGATGTCAGGATGTTGCTGGGGTCCCTTGCTCCCTCTGAACATTGGGTACTCTCTTTGATTTTATTTTTTTTTTTTTTTCTTTCGTTGTTGTTAGTTTGGTCTGGTTGTTTGAGACAGGGTTTCCTCTGTGTAACAGCCCTGGATGTCCTGGAACTTTCTCTGTAGGCCACGCTGGCCTTGAACTCACAAGGACCCACCTCTGCCTCCCGAGTGCTGGGATTAAAGGTGTGCGCCAAACGTCCGGCCGACTCTTCCTTTAGCTGGTTGGGCAGATGGGTGGAATAGTGTGACTAGTGAGCAGTTTAGATTTACACCCTTACCCGAAGTCACTGTTGCTATCACAGGCTCCTTTAATGTCAGCTGTGGGCCTCAGTATCTTCATCAACAAATGACCAGGGGTCTCTACTTCAGAGTTCCATCGTGCGGTAATCCTGGCAGCAGCAAACCTTTGTTCTGCCTAAATGCCAGGCACTAGTAGGCACGAAGGATGTGGGCGTGGGTGCAAGCCGCCAGTCTGTCCTCTGGAGCTGGCAGCTGGGGGGAGAGCTATAGACAAATTGTTATGCAAATGAATAGCTCTCTCTTGGTACAGAGTCCTGGGCTGTGATGTTTGGCTGGTTAAATAAGAAACTGTAGGAAGTAAATTCTGGAAGGAGCTGCGCATCCGTCTGGGAGCACCCAGCAAGGAGGTGGTGCTGCGGGGGTGGCTGCCTGGGCTGCTGTTGTTTTTCTTGCTCTTCTCTCCCACTGCCCTTCCCCCTGCATGCCCTAAAGAGCCTGTAAGAAAAGAGCTCGGGGTTCTTACCCTCCGCTTGTATATTAATATCAGAGTCCAAACTGTCCCCAGCTGCCAGAATTCCAGATGGTGGGAACCTGCCTAGAGAGTGAAGCACCCTAGGGCACCAATGGAAGTGAGTGGTGGAGCGCTGTGGGCGGTCTAGGCTCACCCAGGAGACATTCCTCCCACCACCGCGGCAGAGTCAGCTCCTCCAGGAGGTGACCACAGGTGGCACCATTCACCAGTGTGTCCTCTGGAGGTCTTTGGTGACTTGGTGGCTGATATTGTGTCCCTTCCATGTGTGCAGCCCAGCTAGGGCAGGGAGGCTAACTGGGGCTCTGTCTCAGCCAGTCACAAGGTTCTGCTGTAGCCCTAGGGATTCAGCAGTGTTCTGGGGACAGGGAACTCATGCTCAGCCTCATGAGACTCATGTAGTGCAGGACCTTTGTGGCTCCTGCTGTGGGCATTTGTTAAACTGTCGCTCCCCCAAGCCCTGTGCTTACGATTCAGTACCACCTGTGCCCATTTACACAGAGGCCATGGCTTTGGGCTGTGCAGCCGCAGCCTCTGCACCCGACCCTTTCCGTCCTTGCGGTATTTTCCTTCCTCCCGTCTTCAGAGCTAGCTAGGGCTTATCTCTGGAGTCCTAGCTAGAGTGTCAAGCCTTCCCTGACACTCCAGCTCAGAGTGACATGGCTCTTCCCTGTCTCTGATGTGACTCCATCTAGTTTTTTGTTTTAGGTGGCTGGTTGTCTCCTAATGCCAGAATATTTCATAGAGGCAGGACTTTGTCTGGCTTGCTCAATATAGGACCTGTGTCCTCATAACCCATGGCTAGGTCCATAGTTACAGGAAAGCACTGCAGAAACAGTAGGCTGGCGGGTAATGATGGTGCACCCCTTTAATCTCAGCATGCGAGAGACAGAGACAGGCAGAGCTCTTGAGTTTGAGGACAGCCAGGGCTACGTAGAGAAACACTGTCTTGAAAAACAAAAACAAACCCAGATCTAGCCAATGGTCAGAACAATCTCCACACTTGAGTGGAGAGTTGGATATGACTTTCTCACGTACTCTGGTGCCTCACATTTAACCATGTCCCCTGGAGGGGGAGACCTGGTGGCACTCAGAGGAAGGACAGCAGGTTACCAAGAAGAGACTTGATACCCTATGAGCAAATACAGGGGGAGGAAATCCCCCTCAGGAACAGTCATAGGGGAGGGGAATAAGGGGAAAAGGGGAGGGAGGGAAGAATGGGAGGACACAAGGGATGGGATAACCATTGAGATGTAACAATAAATTAATAATAAAAAATTAAAAAATAAAAATAAATTAAAAAAAAAGAAAAACAAAAACAAAACAGGCAACAACAACAACACAGCCTGGCAGCTGTCCTTGGTTTATCAAGAAAATAGGAGGCATGAACTGGCACCTGGATTAGGGCTGTGGAGATGCTCGGCTGAGCATCCTACGGCAGGGATGCCTCCCTGGACGCTGGATGGTAGGATGGCCTCAGGGAGAGAACCCAGTGCTCTGTAGAGGCAGGACCTCACTGGTTGAATTTGGGCAGTCCTAGTAGACAGAGAAGGAACCGAGCCTGGGGCTGCAGGTGACTAGGCCTGTGGCTCTTGCCATGTGGTATAGGAAGTAGGCTAAAGGGGTCAAGGATCTGAGGACACCAGAAAGCTGGTCACCGGCAGGGCTGGCCTCACTGTGCTGCTTCCTCTGGTCCTAGCAGGCAGAAGGCTGAGCTCGTGAGGAAGGTCATGCCAAAGCCCAGGCAACCCCACCGTTTGTGCCGTCCCCAGAGACTGCTGCATTGGTGCTGGGACAGCTGAGACATAGGCCTTGTGGGAGGCCTGGGTCTATGGAGGACAGATCCCGCTTGACAGAGAAGTGAGGGCAGCGTGGTAGAAGGTGGCAGTGAAAATCATCATAGCTGCTTAAAGAAAAAGAAAACAACAGGGCCTCAGAGATGGCTCAGTAGGTAAGAACACACTTGCTTGACTCCCAGCACCCACACAGTGGTTCACAAACATCCAGGGAACCCAGTGCCCTCGTCTGGCCTTCAAGGGCACCAGCCACATGCATGTGGTACATGAACATACATGCAGGCAACACATACACACACACATAAATCTAAGAAAAAAATTAACTTTTTGGCGGGGGGAGGAGTGTTTGGTTATTTGTTTGGTTTGGTTTTTTGAGACAGGGTTTCTTTGTGTGTCCCTGGCTGTCCTGGAACTAGCTTTGTAGACTAGGCTGGACTCACAGAGATCTGCCTGCTTCTGCTGAGATTTAGGGTGTGTGCCACCATACCCAGCTGGTTCTTAGCTTTCCTAATGCTGCAGCCTTTTCATACAGTTCTTCATGGTGTGGTGACCCCAACCTTAAAATTATTTTCATTGCTGGCCAATGGTTGCACATGCCTTTAATCCCAGCACTCTGGTGGATCTCTGTGAGTTCAAAGCCAACTTGGTCTACAGAGTGACAGAGTGAGCTCCAGGACAGCCAAGGCTACACTGAGACACTCTGTCTTGATTTTTGGTTTATTTGTTTGTTTTTGGTTTTTTGAGATAGAGTTTCTCTGTGTAACTTTGGCTGTCCTGGACTCCCATTGTAGACCAGGCTGGCCTCAAACTCACAGGGATCCACCTGCCTCTGCCTCCCGAGTGTTGGGATTAAAGGCGTGCGCCACCACCACCCGGCTAATGTCTGTGTTTTCTGATGGTCTTAAGTGATCTCTGTGAAAGGGTCGTTTGACTCCCAAAGGTGTCAGCACCCACAGCGTGAGAACCACCGCTCTAAGGACAGTGTGATGGAGCCAGAGACCAGTTTGTACAGAGTGGCCTGGAGTCTCTGAGCTTTAGTGTCCTTATCTGTCAGACGTGGCCGTTGTGTGCTGTGGGGAGTGTTTTCCCAGCACTGTCTCCACAGCTCCTCCAGCTCTGGCAGGAGAATCATCGTCCTCACTTTTCCAGATGAGGACGCAGTGATCTTAGAGGTGACATTGTTTACCAGCGAATTATGGAGTGGAGTCAGAACAGAGATCGTCTGACCACAGAACCTGTACTATAGGGGGAGATGTTGGGGATTGAGCCCAAAGCCTTATACATGGTAAGCATGGTCTCTCTCACTGCACTTCATCTCCAGAACACTAGAACTTTGCTGACATTTAGTGTCCACATTGATTTGAAGGCTGGAATGGGTACCAAAATCCACAGATGCTCAAGTTGCTGGTATACATAGTGTAGTGCTGGCACAGAGCCTGCACACCTACACAGTGGAGCGAGTACACACTCTAAACCTCTGCGCCGTCTCTCCAGCCCCAGGGGCTGTTCCTTCTTCTCTGAAGTAGAAGACGAAGGCTCAGTCTGCAGTCTCTGTAGCCAGGGTTGATGCATATTAACTGACGTTTTACTGGAGTGCACCCAGGTCTCCTTCAAGTGTGGATCCCTTTGGTTGGCGTCAATCTTTTTCTTTTTTCTTTCCTTTTTTTTTTTTTTTTTTTTTTTTACTGTTTTGATTTTTCGATACAGTCCTGGCTGTCCTGGAACTCTCTTTGTAGACCAAGCTGGCCTGGAATTCCCAGAGATCTGCCTGCCTCTGTCTGCCTTCCAAGTGCTGGGGTTAAAGGTGTGCACCACCATGCCTGGCTTTCAATCGTGTTTTTGTTGGTTGGTTTGGTTTGTTTGTTGGTTTTTGGTTTTTCAAAACAGGGTTTCTCTGTATAGCCTTGGCTGTCCTAGACTCCCTTTGTTAGACCAGGCTGGCCTTGAACTCACAGTGTCCCACCTGTCTCTGCCTCCCCAAGTTCTGGGATTATAGGCGTGCGCCACCATGCCTGCCTGGTGTCAAGCATTTTAACCTATTGAATCATACTATATATGTGAACATTGACAGTGAGGTCACCTGTGAGTCCAGTCAGAGGAAAGACCCAGAGCCCATCACACTCAGAACCATCCTTTCAGGGATGGGGACACACACACACACACACATACACACACACACACACACACACACACACACACACACACACACACACATCCTTGTCAAGGAGACAGTCCCATCCCAATAAGACTTCCTTCTGTTTTAGCGGAAAGGAATGCAGCTAAAGCAAACAAGCTGTCCTCCTGGTTCTGACTCCTTGTCACATTGTGAGGGTCATCCAAGTTGTTGACTGTATTCTCATTGCAGTGTGGTAATTAAGCAAAATATGCTTTAATTATCCATTGCAATGTCAGTGAACTTTCAAGGTCTCTTCTCTTAGGGGCTATCACACAGAATACTGCTTTGAGTGTTTTAAATTTATTACTATTCGATGTGTGTGACAATGTGGGTGTGCACCTGCCACAGTCCCTGTGTGGAGGTCAGAGGGCAACTTCTGGGAGTCTGTTGTCTTCTACTGTGGCTTCTAGGGCTTGAACCCAGGTCCTCAGGCTTGCATGGCAAGCACCTTTGCCCACAAGCCATCTCACTGGCCCTGTTTGCACGTTTACATGTGCATCTCTATTGAGTATATTCGTGCCAAACTTTGAAGGTACATTGCTGCTCAGCATCCGCTGTCTCCAGTTACCTCCCAGTTCACAGCACCTTACACTCCCTCTGCAGTTCCGTGTCTTCACCAGTGCGTGCTGTTTGCAGTTGAGCTGGCTGGCAGTGGGAAGTGGCATCTCATTGTGGGTTGGTGTGCATTTCCCTGATACCGAGGGAACACGATGAGTGCCCTTCGGAGGCATCGTCCTTCAGGAGGTGCCTGGGGACCGTCTGCCCACCTTGGCACTGGTGCATGCGATGTTCCTCTCCTTACTGGTCTATAAATATTGTCTATATCTTTTTAATCTGTGGGCCCAAGGGCATGTACCACCATGTCTGACTGGTGCCAACCATTTTTAATCTCTTTATTGAATTGTAGTATACACGTGAATGTTGACAGTGAAGACACCTGTGTGTCCACGCAGAGGGATGACCAGATATGCATTTGTAGTCTGTGGCTCTTCCTCTTCCTCCTCCTTCCTCCTCTACCTCCCCAGAGTCTCCATTATGCTGCCTAAGCTTGAACTGGGTTTCGTGATCCTGCTCCTTAGCCTCTTCCAAGAGCTGGGATTGCAGGTGCATGGCCAGGCTAGGCTGCTGGTGTCTTTTTGTGAAATCGTTGCCTACTGTTATGGCATGGTGCACCCTTTCCTGCATGGGCCTGCAGTGATTTGGCATTAACAAGACATTTCTTCACTCCAGTGCATACGAGTTTAACCTTTTCTCCCTTATGGTTTGCATTTTTGAGGTGTGTTAAGAAGAAATCTTGGGGGAGTGGCAGGGAAACTGGCTCAGTCGTAAGAACACTTGCTGCTCTTGCAGAGGCCCTGGGTTTGGTTTCCAGCACCCACATGGAGGCTCACAACAATCTAACTCCAGTTTTAGGACGCTTGATTTCTTTTTTGAGCTCTGTGGGTACTGCATGCCCCCGGAACTAGAATTCTGGTCACTTGTGAGCTACCATGTAGGTTCTGGGAATTGAGCCCAGGGCCTCTGCAAGAGCAGTAGATGAGGGGCTGGAGAGATAATTCAGAGGTTAAGAGTACTCACTGGCTCCTCTTCCAGAGTTCAATTCCCAGCAACCACAGGGTGGCTCACAACCATCTATAATGAGATCTGGTGCCCTCTTCTTGCCTATAGGGGTATATGCAGGCAGAATACTGTATACATAATAAATAAATAAATCTTAAAAAAAAAAAAAAGACTTCATTTATAAAGTAACAATTTGAGCATAATTCACAGACCATGCATTCCATCCATTTAAAGTATCCAGTTCTGTGGTTTTAGTGTGCACCCAGTATGCACCCATGACTGTCATCACTCCCAAAGGAAACCCCATCTTCAGGAGCAGCCACTCCGGTTTCCTCCGACACTAGTTTCCTTCTGTCTATGTAGATTTGCCTTTTGTGGCTGCACATTCCATTGACTATGTTGTAACCTTCATAATTGATTCCTTTCATTCATTCATTCTTTCTTTCTTTTAAAGGTTTTTTGAAATAGGATTTCTCTGTGTAACAACCCTGGCTATCCTAGGCTCGATTTGTAGACCAGGCTGGCATTTAATTCACATAGATCCACCTGCCTCTGTCTCCTGAGTGCTGGGATTATCGGCGTGTGCCACCACACCCAGCCCTCATAATTGATTTCTTCAGTTAGCATGGCCCAGTGTTCTATGAGTACTTTTGTGACTAGATAATATTCAACTTTTTATTTGAGTCAGGGACTCACTCTATAGCTCAGCTGGTCTGGGACCCCTGACCCTCCTGCTTCTGTTTCCAAAGTACTGGGATTACAGGTTCACACAGCCTTTTAAAATACTAATTTGAAGCCGGGCGTGGTGACACACTTCTATACCCAGCACTCGGGAGGCAGAGGTAGGCGGATCTCTGTAAGTTCGAGGCCAGCCTGGTCTATAAAGTCAGTCTAGGACAGCCAAGGCTACACAGAGAAACCCTGTCTCGGGGAGAAATACTAATTTGAGGACAGGCGTGGTGGCGCATGCCTTTAATCCCAGCACTTGAGAGGCAGAGGCAGGCTGATCACTGCGAGTTGGAGGGCAGACTGGTCTACAAAGCCAGTTCTAGGACAGCCAAGGCTACACGGAGAAACCCTATCTTGAAAAACAAAAACAAGATGCTAAGCCGGGTGTGGTGGCGCTCCCCTTTAATCCCAGCACTCGGGAGGCAGAGGCAGGCGGATCGCTGTGAGTTCAAGGCCAGCCTGGTCTACAAAGTGAGTCCAGGACAGCCAAGACTACACAGAGAAACCCTGTCTCGGAAAAAACAAAACAAAACAAAAACAAGATGCTAATTTGAGCCCAGCATGGTGGTGCGCGCCTTGGATCCCAGCACTGGGGGGCGGGGCAGAGGCAGGAGGATGATGTGAGTTCTAGGACATCCTGGTCTACAAATTGAGTCTGGGACAGCCAGGGCTACACAGAGAAAAAAAAGGTGCTAATTTAAATGTGATGGACAGATGGGGCTTCTCTTTCCACACTCAAAAAAGTAGATGTGTGCTTTTTTTGTTTTGTTTTGTTTTTTCGAGACAGGGTTTCTCTCTGGGAGCCCTGGGATTAAAGGTGTGTGCCACCATGCCCAACTAGACGTGCACTCTTTTTTTTTTTTTAAGGTTTATTTATTTATATAGTACTCTGCCCACATGTGAGCCAGCAGGCCAGAAGAGGCCACTAGATCACATTACAGATGGTTGTGAGCCACCATGTGGTTTCTGGGAATTGAACTCAGGACCTCTGGAAGAGCAGGCGGTGCTCCTAACCTCTGAGCCACCTCTCCAGCCCCTAGACGTGTACTCTTATCTGCAGCTCACTTGGCTTCTTTTCTCCTGCCCAGGCTGTGGCCCTGCCCATGGTATTGTGATTATTGGAAATTCATAGCTGCCTTCTCCCAGCATGGCATCTGACACACCTGAGTCCCTGATGGCCCTCTGTACTGACTTCTGTCTCCGGAATCTTGATGGCACCCTGGGCTACCTGCTGGACAAGGAGACCCTGCGGCTGCATCCAGACATCTTCCTGCCCAGTGAAATCTGTGACCAGCTAGTCAACGAGTGAGCAAGGGACTCCCCAGGGCTGGAGGGTTGGGGACAAATGTGAGAGTGAAACACGAGGTGGCAGTTAAGATGGTGTGTTCAAATCATCACAAGGGGGCCATGGCTGTGAGTGTGGCAGTTAGGGATAATAATGGTGTGGTGTGTGTTACCATAGAGAGATGGCAGCGGTGCGTTGTGCACACGTGAAGGAATGTGTGTATATATACATGTAGGGTTATGCAGCACAGAACTCGGGTGTGAAGCAGCATGTGTGTGTTTAGGGATGAGTTAGTATAAAATGCTGCGTGTAAATTGGGGCATTATGGGTCACCCTGTGTGTGTGCTCACACCTGTGTCTACACATCTGCACTACATACACACGTGTTTACATGTGTGCCAAGACCAGAACAGCAGGCCTGTGATCAGAGCCTGGCTCCTCAGGTGGTCTCTCTGCAGCCTCCTGGTGGGCCCCTTGCTGTGGGTGCCTGCAGCGCAGTGTGGGTATGCTCTCTGAGCACTTAGCTGTATACCAGCGATCCCAGCAAGAAGCCATATTGCATCAGAGAGTTTCTCAGCCACATGGGAATGAAGGACTGAGCTTCTGATGCTATTCTCAGCATTTGATGTGGGCCAGGCACGGGATTGGACACTGGCACCAGAGTGGAGAGCACCTCACCGAGGGAACGTTAGGAGGGAGGAGCCTTGCCATGAGCCGGCTCCATAGGAGTGAGAGCTTCCAGACATTTCCTGTCCTTCCTTCTGCCTTTCTGGTGGTGTTTTGGGGTTTTGGCTGGTTGGTTTAATTTTTGTTCTTTAAACAAACAGGGTCTTACTATATAGTCTTGGCTGGCCTGGAACTCACTTTATAGACCAGGCAGCCAGGCTATCCTTAAACTCAGAGATCCGCCTAGCTGTGCCAAATGCTGGCATTCAAGATGTCCAATACCATGCCAGGTTCTTTTCTTTTCTTTAGTTTTTGTTTCTTTTTTTCAAGACAGGCTTTCTCTGTGTGGCCTTGGCTGTCCTAAAACTCACAACGTAGACAAGGCTGGCCTCAAACTCACAAAGATCTGCCTGCCTCTGCCTCCTGGGTGCTGAGGTTATAGGCATGTACCCACCCACCCCACCCCCATACCCAGCTGGCTTTTTTTCTTTTTAAGAGCCACCGTGCAGGTGCTAGGAACTGCATAGCAGTCCTCTGCAAGAACAAGCACTCTTAATGGCTAGACTGTCTCTCCAGGATAGCCCAGGATCCTTGGCTAGGTAGCGTTCGCTGACAGCTCCACCTCTGCCCCAGCACCCTGCTGGAAGCTCAAAGCCTTTTACTTAATTTGTCTGCCCTAAGGTGCCAGAAGGCTACTAAGAAAAGATGAGTCTGGACTGTGGTGTGGCTGTGGCGAGGTGGTGCGGGCCTGGCATGATGTGATGTGCCTGTGAAGAGGAGCACTTGTGTTGTGTGTGTCAGGGGCATGTTTAGGCTGCTGAAAGGAAGTGCTTGGAACTTCCTGTTGCTAAGAGGTCCATGTACCACAGGTGGTCACCCTGAGCATCACCTTTTGACTCCTGTCCCCCAGGCATCTAATGTAGTCAGAATCTAAGCAGATGTAGTTAAGAGAGAACCAGAGGTATCCGTTGCTTCAGTGATCTCCTAAGTCCTCAGGCACATGGCGTGGGTTCAGAAGGCAGCCCAGGCTCCTAGGCACTCCCTGAGCCAGGCTTGCCTCTCTCACAGATACGTGGAGCTGGTCAGTGCGGCCTGCACCTTTGAGCCACATGAGACTTTCTTCAGCCTCTTCTCAGACCCCCGCAGCACTCGCCTCACTAGGATCCACCTCCGTGAGGACCTGGTGCAGGACCAGGACCTGGAAGCCATCCGCAAGCAGGTGAGACCCCGCCCATCCCCAGAAGCCAGACCTGGGGTGGCACAGGGCAGGCAGAGGAGCTGAGGCTGTTGTGCTGTTCCAGGACCTGGTGGAGCTATACCTGACCAACTGCGAGAAGCTGTCCGCCAAGAGCCTGCAGACGCTGCGGAGCTTCAGTCACAGTCTGGTGTCCTTGAGCCTCTTCGGCTGTGCCAACATCTTCTATGAGGAGGACAACCCGGGGGGCTGTGAGGACGAGTGCCTGGTCAACCCTACCTGCCAGGTGCTGGTCAAGGACTTCACTTTCGAGGGCTTCAGCCGCCTACGCTTCCTCAACCTGGGCCGCATGATTGACGGTGTCCCCGTGGAGTCACTGCTTCGGCCACTCAACTCACTGGCTGCCTTGGACCTCTCGGGCATCCAGACGAGTGATGCCACCTTCCTAACACAGTGGAAGGACAGTCTGATGTCCCTTGTGCTCTACAATATGGACCTTTCAGATGACCACATCCGTGTCATCATCCAGCTGCACAAGCTGCGGTGAGCTGCCCACTCAGGCATCCGGCACAGGGGCGGGAGGGCAGAGGGTGGAGGAAAGGCATTGTCAGTCCTGGGTTCCTCGGCCACAGCAGGGAAAGCTTTGTGTGGAACAGAGAGAAGGAGCCCACTACTGCTAGTGAGGGCACCCTAATCTCAAGCAGGGCTTCCCCCAGAGTTCTCTGGGGAACCTGTGAGAGGTGTGGGCCTCCCCTGCTGTGGCCTGAAGGAATAAGATCTCGGTCTGTGGCCCCGCCCTCCAGCCACCTGGACATCTCCCGAGACCGCCTCTCCAGCTACTACAAATTCAAGCTGACCCGGAAGGTGCTCAGCCTCCTGGTGCAGAAGCTGGGGAACCTGATGTCCCTAGACATCTCTGGCCACATGATCCTAGAGAACTGCAGCATCTCCAAGATGGATGAGGAAGCAGGACAGACCAGGTGAGTACCCAGCTCTGTGGCTCCTGGGAGGATGCCATTTACAGAGCCTGAACCAAACACCTTGTGCCAAGTCCTGTGCTGGGCACTAGAGATGAGAAGCAAGCCATCGAGGCCAGTGTGGGGATGCATTCCTTTAACCCAGTACTCCAGCGTATGCCCATCTCTGTGAATTCGAGGCCAGCCAGGGCTGCATGGCTTTAAAAAGGGGGGTGGGGCTAGAGAGCTGGCCCCTTGGTTCAAAGCACACGGTTTTCTAGAGGGCCTGGGCTTGAGTCCCAACACCCACAAGAGGACTCAGAACCTGTCTATAGTTCAAGAGACCTAGCATCTTCTTCTGGCCTCTGCAGGCACTAGGCATGCTCAGAAAGTAAAACATATATACACACAAAACACCCAACCCCACAAAGTTAAAATAATCAATCATTTATTTATTTATTTTTGTTTTTCTTTCTTTTTTTAATATTTATTTATTTTATGTATATGAGTGCTATGTCTGCATGTACACCTGCCAGCCAGAAGAGGGCATCAGATCTCATTATAGATGGTTGTGAGCCACCATGTGGTTGCTGGGAATTGGACTCAGGACCTCTGGAAGAGCAACTAGTGCTCTTAATCTCTGAGCTATCTCTCCAGCCCCCTTATTTTTTTCGAGACAGGGTTTCTCTGTGTAGCCTTGGCTGTCCTGGACTCACTTTGTAGTCCCAGCTAGCCTCAAACTCAGGTCCACTTGCCTCTGCCTTCCAAGTGCTGTGATTAAAGGTGTGTGCCACCACTCCTGGCTTTGTTTTTAAACTCTATTTTATTTGGGGTATTGACGCCTTTACCTCCTTTCTACCTACCCCTTAACCCTGGGTATGAGAAAGAAAGTTAGTGGGGAGAGGGGATGCAGACCCCTTTACTTCTCCCAGCTGTTTAGGGTCAGTGGGGTTCTTTGGGGGCAAAACCAATCTCCATCAGCAGCCAACAGTAGCCTCTGAGGCACTCCATTGGTCTCTGGTCACTCCAAACTGCTACTGGCCTCAGGCCACCACTTCAAGCTGTGCTTCCAAGCTCTCCTGTTTGTCTTCTGAGTCCTATACCACGCCCCTCTCCTTGCCTTGGCTCTTACCAGCTGGCAAAGACCACACTCTCACCCATGAGACAGTTATAAGCTGTTGACAAACTCAAGCCCAAACCAAGATCCCACACTTGGATTAAAACAAAAACATATTGCCAGGCATGATAGCGCACGCCTTTAATCCCAGTACTCGGGACACAGAGGCAGGCAGATCGATGTGAGTTCAAGACAGCCTTGGTCTACAAAGTGAGTCCAGGATAGCCAAGGCTACACAGAGAAACCTTGTCTCAGAAAAAAAAAATCAAAAATGTATTAACTGAGTTTGCAAAGAAACCAAAACTTCCACTACAGTGCTCACATTCAAGTATACACAAGCACACATACATAAACATTGAATAAATTAACAAAGGAAGAAAGAAGGAAGTTATTCTGGGTACTGGCCCAGAAGGGCACGCTCAGGGCTGCCATAAGCCCTTCTGAATTTGATAAAGAGATCACGTCACAGCATGGGGTCAACATGCACAAAGACTTGGGGGCCATAGGTGGAATGCCCAAGGAACAAACAACAGCAGGCATGGTGGTCTGGTGGGAAGTGGCAGGCAGTGGTAATTGCTCCTAGGGGTTCCTCAGGTGTCACCGTAGCCAATCCATGCCTCTGTGGCCTGGTGGTGAGAGCTAATCCCAGGCCAGCCACTGTAGCTGACCGCAGCCCCTCCTCAGCCGTAGTTCATGTGGATGGCAGAGGAGCTTATCCTGGCTTGTTAGGACTGCACGTGATACCTTTCAAGGGAGGCAGAGCTAGCAGCTCCCAGCCCATGCTCTTCTACTCTGCCTTCCGTCCTTCCATCAGAAGTGTGGGGGCTGCGAATGCAGCTCAGGTCGTAGAGTGTTTGCCAACGTGTACAAAGCCCTGGGTTGACCCCCAACACAGCATAAGCCAGGCGTGGAAGAAAGCCTGTGCCTGTAATCCCAGCTTGAGAGGTGGGGTAGGAGGATCAAGAGTTCAAGGCTGGTCCTAGCTACACGGTGAGTTGGGCAGGGACAGGATAAAGCTACAAGCCTTGTTTCTCTGTGGATGAAATGCCTAGTCCACAGGGGAGCCCAGGCTAGGTGCAGCCAGGTTGCCAGCTCCAGCATGCTCTTTTCCCAGCACCGAGCCTTCTAAGAGCAGCATCATGCCTTTCCGGGCTCTGAAGAGGCCACTGCAGTTCCTCGGGCTCTTTGAGACCTCCTTGTGTCGCCTCACGCACATTCCAGCCTACAAAGTAAGAGGCGGGGTGTGGGAAGAAGTGGCCGCTGAGTGCACTGCCCAGCCTGGGTGCAGCCACCACTACCTGCCCTCTGGGTTGTCCTGACCGTGTTCCGTCACTAGGTAAGTGGTGACAAAAATGAAGAGCAGGTGCTGAACGCCATTGAGGCCTACACAGAACACCGGCCTGAGATCACTTCCAGGGCCATCAACCTGCTGTTTGACATTGCGCGCATTGAACGCTGCAACCAGCTTCTGCGGGCCCTGAAGGTCAGCTCAGACCCCAAGGCCCTCAGGGTCACAGACATCCCTGCCCCCCTTCTGTATCCTTCTGCCCCCACTCTTGATTTCAGGGTAATAGGCAGCTTTGACTTCGAAACTTCCACCCCTTTGGCAGGGCTTGGCTTCCCTGCCAACTTGTTCAGGCCCCGCCCGAGTGCCTGCTCTCCTCACACCTATCCAGGAGTGCAGGGCTAGGGCCAGCCTTTCCCCAGAGGAGCTGTGGTGACCACACTTCCAGCCCCAGCCCCCACCCTGTCTTCACACAGCTGGTCATCACAGCCCTCAAGTGCCACAAGTATGACAAGAACATTCAAGTGACCGGCAGTGCAGCCCTCTTCTACCTGACCAATTCTGAGTACCGCTCGGAGCAGAGCGTCAAGCTGCGCCGGCAGGTCATCCAGGTGGTGCTGAATGGCATGGAGTCCTACCAGGAGGTGACGGTGAGCCCCTGCCTGCTGCGGCCTGCATGCTTTGCCCAGGCTCCAGACACGCATGTCTCCCAGGCTTAAGTGGCCTTTGCCAGTTTCCCCTGCACAGAAACCTGCCTCTGCCAGGTGGAGGCCCATAGCCCCCCGTCTCTGCCCTCTGAGCGCCAGATGTGCCACCTCCCCTGCCCCTCTATCCCTATCACTGTTGGGGTTGGGTTCTAGCCCCTCCTTTTAATTATAAATTAATGAGAACATTTACCATAGAACAGTTAGAGATATAAAGGTAGCCTTGCACTGACACCCTGTTCTGACGTTTAGTCTATGCATGACAATTCTGTAGATGGTCATTGGCGCTGCTCTGGGTGCTCTGTATGTGATGTGGCTGTTTGCCTCTATCAGGTGTGAATGTGCAAGCAAGTTTTTTTTTGGGGGGGGGGGTTGGTTTTGGGTGTGACACACATGCTATGACATGGGGTCAGAGAACAACTTTTGGGGAGTCAGTTTTCTCCTTTGACCTGTTTTATTATTTGTTTTCTTTTCTTTTGAGACAGGGTCTTACTCTGTAGTTCTCTCCTGGCACTCTTAGATAAACTAAGCTGGCCTCAGACTCACAGAGATCTCCCTGTCTCTGCCTCCAGGACTGATTAAAGATGTACACACACTGGTCCTTTAATGCCAGTACTAGTCAGTGCTAGCATTAAAGGCATGGTGGATATCAGTGTGTTTGAGCTTGGCTTTGAAAACTTGTCTCCCAAGAAGAGACTTGATACCCTATGAGCATATACAGGCGGAGGAGGTCCCCCTCAGTAACAGTCATAGGGGAGGGGAGTAAGGGGGAAATGGGAGGGAGGGAGGAATGGGAGGATACAAGAGATGGGATAACAATTGAGATGTAATATCAATAAATTAATAAAATATATTAAAAAAGAAAAAAAAAAACTTGTCTCAGGCAAAAGAGAAAAAGAAAACATGGAAATCAGCCATGCTGGCCCTTACCTGTGATCCTAACCTGGGGAGGCTGAGGCGGGCTTGAGGTCTGGGCTTTGGAATAAAACTCTGTCTCAAGAAGAAAATGGGGTGAGGAGAGGTGGATGGTTCAGCAATTAAAAGCACCATCTGCTATTGCAGAGAACCCAGGTTCAAATCCTATATTGCACATCCATCTGTAATGCCAATCCTATTAAATACAGCACCATCTTCTGGCCTCCATGGGCACTGCATGCATGTGATACACAGACATAATATGCTAGCAAAACACCCACATACCCACAGAAGAAATTAAAAAAAAAAAAAAAAAAAAAGGAGTTGTTACGCAGCGGTGGTGCACACCTTTAATCCCAAGACATGGGAGGCAGAGGCAGGTGGATCGCTGAGTTCAAGGCCAACCTTGTCTACAAAGCAAGTTCAGGACAGCCAAGGCTACACAGAGAAACCCTTTCTTGAAAAACCGGAAAACAACAAACAAACAAAAAAGGAGCTAGGACACTAGCTTTCTGCACAAGCAATAGCATATAAATATTGTAGAGGGTTACCTTTAAACTCTAAGGCAGAAGGACTCCCTGAGTTTGAGGCCAGCCTCATCTACAGAGTGGATTCCACTGGCCTTGTCTGTAGAGTAAGTGCCAGAGCTACACAGATAAACTCTGTTTCAAACTGGAAAGAAAATAAACTTTAAAATGAACTTTGGGCCAGGGGTGTAGCTCAGTGATGGAGCACTGGCCTAGCATGTACACGGCATGAGGTCCAGGTTCAGTTCCCAGCATTGCAAAATATGTGTGTGCATGGGTGTTAATATGATAAAGGGGAAAAACAGATATTGCCTAAGGGACCATACCCTCTAGTGTGATCAATAAAGCATGGTAAATGTCAATATTTAATAAGGAAATAGGGCTGAATAGATGGCTCAGTTGTTAAAAGCACTTGTTAAAAGCAGGGAAGTGGTGTGCATGCCTTTAATCCCAGCACCTGACCCCAGGAGGTGGGGTCAGGTGGATCTCTGTAAGTTCAGGGCCAGCCTGGTCTACCGATTGAGTTCCATGGCTACACAGAGAAGCCCTGTCTTGAAAACAAACAAAAAAACCTCCAACCAAAAGCCGGGCGTGGTGGCGCACGCCTTTAATCCCAGCACTCCGGAGGCAGAGGCAGGCGGATCACTGTGAGTTCGAGGCCAGCCTGGTCTACAAAGCGAGTCCATGATGGCCAAGGCTACACAGAGAAACCCTGTCTCGAAAAACCAAAAAAAAAAAAAAAAAAAACTCCAAATAAAAAGCACTTGTTACCCTTGCAGAGGACATGGGTTTAGTTGCCAGCGCCCATGTGTGCCTCACAGGGGCTATAACTCCAGCTCCAAGGGATCCAGCAACTTCGTACCCCCCCAGCACAAGATATGTGTGTGTGTGTGTGTGTGTGTGTGTGTGTGTGTGTGTGTGTAGAACGTGGTATATATGCATGCAGGCAAACACTCATTCACATAAAGTAAGTTTAAAAACATAAAATAAATGTTTAATAATGAAGGGAAGGAGGTAAATGATCAGCATAGCACACACATCATAAATGTGCGGGCTCAGAAAGAGCAGCTGAGAGGGTGTGGCTAGGCTTTGTGCACTGCCGACGGGAGGACAGGCCAGCGCAGCCGCCTCCTGATCCAGTGGGCCCTCAAGCAAGCCAGGCTTAGTGGAGGCAAGAGGAGGAGAAGGTTAGTGTCATCCTCCACTGTGTTAGGAGCCAGCCTACACTACATGAGCCCCTCTCAAGAAAACAAAACCCAGAAATTACCCCCCCACACAAGTATGTGTACCTTAGTGCTGCTGGGTTATGGGTGCTGGAGAGCATGTATAACTTCATGGGCAGTGGCCAAAGTCCATTAGCAGGAGACTTGGTGGATAGACTGAGGTGCCATGAGAGAACACTGCTCTGCAATGAGAGTGAGTGCATTTCAGCTGCATGTAACAGCGTTTGCCCTTGTGAGCATCCTGAGCAGTGAGTGTGGCTTGCTGGGAAGGTTAAAAGGGTCTGTCTTTTTTTTTTTTTTTTTTAAGATTTGTTTATTTATTATTACATATACAGTGCTCTGCCTACATGTATACCTGCAGGCCAGAAGAGGGCATCTGATCACATTATAGATGGTTGCGAGCCACCATGTGGTTGCTGGGAATTGAACTCAGGACCTTAGAAGAACAGACAGTGCTCTTAACCTCTGAGCCACCTCTCCTGCCCGTAACAGGGTCTTATGGTCATGAAGGGACTTTGGATGTTGGCAGGGTAGTGTCGTGGCAAAAGTAGTGGTTACATGGAGTCTTCTTTTTAATAATTATATACCAAAATAAAAAATTATATACCATACAAGATTTTCATGTTTTTACATTTTATTTTAGAATAACCTTGATAAAAATGAAAAGCAAAGGCTGGAGAGATGGCTCAGCGGTTAAGAGCACTGACTGCTCTTCCAGAGGTCATGAGTTCAATTCCCAGCAACCACATGGTGGCTCACAACCATCCACAATGAGATCTGGTACCCTCTTCTGGCCTGCAGTACATGCAGGCATAATACTGTATACATAATAAATAAATAAATATTAAAAATCACTGTTTATTGAAGCCCTTGCTTTGGTTATTATAAAAAAAAAAAAAACGAAAAGCAAGACAAGCCTTAGTTGAGCATGGTTGTGCATCCTTGCAGTTTCAGGTCTTGGGGCTGAGGCAGGAAGGATGAAAATAGAGAGCCTATATGGTGACCTTGAAATCAGCCTGGACTATATGACACCCTCAATTCCAACTCAAAAACCTTCAAACCAAACAACCCAAAAAGCCTGGTAGCCTCCTCTTCCAGAGTACCTTCCCAGCCCTGGGTGGCCTCTGGCCTGGAGCCCTGTCCCAAATCTGTCCCTGAACATGCTCCACTTGTCTCCCAACCTGGCCCAGGTGCAGCGGAACTGCTGTCTGACCCTCTGCAACTTCAGCATCCCAGAGGAACTGGAGTTCCAGTATCGCCGGGTGAATGAGCTGCTGCTGAGCATCCTGAGCCCCACACGGCAGGACGAGTCTATCCAGAGGATTGCCGTGCACTTGTGCAATGCCCTGGTCTGCCAGGTGGACAATGACCACAAGGAGGCTGTGGGCAAGATGGGCTTTGTCGTGGTATGTGAACTTGCCCGCCCTTGTCATCCTGTCCTCTGTCAGTGAGGCTTCAGGAGGACCTGGGCTGCGGGGTAGGAGTGGGTAGGAGAAGGCTTTAGGGTAGACGCAAGGAAATTCATGTCCTTTCTTTATTTGGAGGTGTGGTGGGGGAGGGGACTGCTAAGGACTGAATGCAGAGCCTGGCGAATGCTAGGCAAGCCCCAGCGCTGAGCTTCACACACATACTTTGAAGACTTTCTTTCTTCCCCTTTCTTGTTTTCAATTATGTGTCAACGAGTGCTAGTGGAGGCCACAGTTGTTTGATCCACCTGGAGCTGTTGTTACAGGTGGCCATGAGCTCTCACATGGGTGCCGAGAACTGAACTTGGAACCTAACCACGGAACCGTCTCTACAGTCCCCCAGAAGAGCTGGTTGTTGTTTGAGACAAGGTCTTTCTGTGTAGCCCCGCTTGGTTAGCCTAGAACTTGCTGTGTAGACCAGGCTGGGCTCAGACTCAGAAAGACCAGCTCCCTCTGCCTCCTCCTGAGTGCTGGTATTTAAGGTGTGCACCACCATGCCCACCTCAGAGTTGCTTTTGTTTTGTTTTGTTTTGTTTTTACAGACAGGGTATCTCTGTGTAGTCCTGGCTGTCTGGAACTCGCTCTGTAGACCAGGCTGGCCCGGAGCTCAGAGATCCACCTGTGTCTGCTTCCCAAGTGCTGGGATTAAAGGTTGTACCATTGTGCCTGGCTTTCAGAATTGCTTAATGTGACTGTTGCTTATGACTGTGTGGCCTTTTCTGTCTTTTAACTACTTCCACTCAGCTCCATGCAGGATGCCCTGTGACAAAAGACCCAGGGTTGGCCCTTCCGACAGTATGCCCTTCTGGCCTGGTATGAATAAATTCTTAGCCTAACACATGGAACAGGATAAATATGGAAGGAAAGCAAGAGTTGGGGATTAGATGTGTGATTACCACCCTTACTTTATCTCTGGGGAAGTGCAGCCCAGAGCAGGGGAGCACTGTGCCATGTACCAAGGGTTTGTTCTTGACCAGCTTCAAACAGCCTCCCAAAGTCACTGTAGAGTTGGGCGTGGCCAGCCTGCAGCTCCCGGGACAGTCAGCGGCTCCCTGTGTGCCCGGCTGCCAGGCTAGCTTCAGGCAGCCTCTCTCCTCTGCCCGCAGACCATGTTGAAGCTGATCCAGAAGAAGCTGCTGGACAAGACGGTACGTAGGGCCTCACACACTCTGCCCTCACGCCAGACGCTTCTGTGCCAAGGTTGGCCATGTGTCCTTAGGAGGACACAGCTGAGCTGCGCCTCCCCCACAGTGTGACCAGGTCATGGAGTTCTCCTGGAGCGCCCTGTGGAACATCACAGACGAGACACCCGACAACTGCGAGATGTTTCTCAACTTCAATGGCATGAAGCTCTTTCTCGACTGCCTGAAGGTGGGCACTGCCTGGGCTGCCACCCGCCCCACAGACTGCTGCCCCACAGATGCCATCCCACACAAGCTTCCCATGGCACACAGGACACCCACACAGTGTTTGCTGCTAAGAAAAGTGTCAGGGACCTCCCCTTGGGCATGCCACCCACCTGGGCCTCCTGAGATCCCTTCTGCCAGGGAACCCCCAGCCTGTGCTCACAGCAGTCTGTTCTGACTGCCCACTAGATACAGTTCTGCCCAGAAAGTAGGTCTGTGTTTTTTTGCTGTAGCTTCTGAGGGGCTCCCCAAAAAGTTTCTTCTAAGCTGTGGCAAGTGGAGCCACACTTGTCCCAAGGTAAGCTCTCCGCCTCTTCTCCAGTCACGGGAGCACTGGGAAGTTAGGGTCAGCCTACTGCCCCTCTCCTTTGTCTAGAAGAGCCACCCAGATAGGTGCCCCAAACCCTGCAGGGTAGCAGTGTCAGACATCAAGTGACCGAGTACGAAGGCCTCGGCGGCTCTCGTTCCCCAGGAGTTCCCAGAGAAGCAGGAGCTGCACCGGAACATGCTCGGGCTCTTGGGGAATGTGGCGGAGGTGAAGGAGCTGCGGCCTCAGCTGATGACCTCCCAGTTCATCAGCGTCTTCAGGTTGGTACCTCAGGGCTGACAGAGTGCTCAGAGCAGCTGTGTGGACTGTGGCCACGCTGTGCTCAGTCTAGGTTTCTGGGCCTGATGGTGCTTTCTATCTGTAACGATTTTTCCTTTCAGTTGATTTTGTTTTAAACTATGTGTATGTGAGCGATGGGTATGAGCTCATGAGAGCAGCTGCCCACAAAGCCCAGAGGCTTTGGGCCTTCCTGGAGCCAAAGGGTGCAAGCAGCTGCAGGCCACATTGGCTACTGGGAACCTAACGCCAGCCTCTGAGAGAGCAGTGTATGCTCTTAACCACTGGGTGCTTTCTCAAGACCCTGTGTGTTTTATTCTTTCAACCTGCCTCAGATGGCAGTAATGCCACATCCTTTTTTTGAAGGACTCTGTGAATAACAAGTGGGTGGATGATGTGACAACGAGGTTGTGATCCTAGCACTTGGAGGGGGGGGGGGCGGAGAAGGAAGCTTGGCTACATAGCAAGTTGCAGGCCTGCCTGAACTACATGAGATCCTGACTCAGAAGCAAACAAAAAAGACCCAAGTAATCCACAGACCTGCCGTCCTGGTGCTCGAGGCTGCACCAGGAGCTATGGCCCCTTGGTGTCAGGGGTCTACATTGTGCCATAAGTGGGTGATGGGCTTTTCTTTCTCCCTCCTGGTAGCAACCTCCTGGAAAGCAAGGCCGACGGCATTGAGGTTTCTTACAATGCCTGTGGTGTCCTATCCCACATCATGTTCGATGGGCCTGAGGCCTGGGGTGTCTGTGAACCCCAGCGGGCAGAGGTGGAGGAGCGTATGTGGGCGGCCATCCAGAGCTGGGATATCAACTCCCGAAGGAATATCAACTACAGGTCAGAGATGGGAAGGTACACAGCATGGAGAGTCAGAAGCTGCTTGTTCCAACATGGTGTGGCCAGAGCTTTCCACCCTGGTCCTGTTCTCCAAAGGCGTTTGCTCTCACTCACTGTAAGATCCAGTGTGTGACGGGCACATTTCCCACTCATTAACACCTGTGTGTATCCAGGCCTGTACTTTATGCATGCTTGATACAGAGCTAAATACATAGCAAAAACACAAATCACCTGTGATCCGCCCCCGTCAGGCTGGCCTTGGTCCTTACTGAACTGTGGGTGGACTGCAGTCACCAGGTCAGTCCCTTCCCTGTGCCACGCTGCCCGTGCAGCTGGCCTTCAAGTGAAGCAGTCATTTGAAAGGCTGGGCCAAGATGTGTGGCTTGCTCAGGCCCCAGGTCCCTGGGAGACAGGAAGCTGCCTCTCAGGGCCCCTCTGAGGCTTTGCTGATCTGGTCCTTCAGTTTGGGCGCTGGAATGCCAGCCTGACCTAGAGTCACTGTAGGTTATTCCCAGGGCTTCTCCCTTCCTCACCACAGTTTGCTCTCTTGGGTGCTGAGACCCCCAGCTTTCCTGCCCCTCTCCCTCTACTCTGACCGTGGTCTTCTCCAGAGAGAGCTCCTGGGTGGAGTCTACACAGGACCCCTGACATCCACGGGCTTGCCCATGCTGCCCTCAGGACCCTGCCGGGAGGAGAGCTCAAAGGAGAAGACTCGGCCTCTCCTGCCTGGAGCTAATGGCTCTCTCTCCCTGCAGGTCCTTTGAGCCGATTCTGCGCCTCCTTCCTCAGGGCATCTCTCCAGTCAGCCAGCACTGGGCCACCTGGGCCCTGTACAACCTGGTGTCCGTCTACCGTGAGTGCCTCCCTCCCCTGCCTCAGATAACCACTCAGCTGGACACAGAGTGTCCACAGGGAGCTGGCACACAAGAGGGAACACAGAGTTACTGTTGGCCTTGTCCCTCAGCTAAGCCCTCTGTACTGTGGCATCCAGGGTGAGGGCTAGCACACTGCACCATCAGAAGCGACCCAGCCTGCACCATGTGTCTTTCCTCACACTCCCTACCCTACTTGTGAGTGAACTTTCAAGTCTTTTTGCCACTGCCAGGGCAGAAGGGCACCTGTGGTTCCAGCCTGGGTGGTCACTACAGTCACCTGGGGTTGTCTTACTAACAATATCATAAATGCAAGCTGCTGCCTGGGGACTCCGATTCCAGAACTCCTGCGAACCTGTGTCAGGAGACAAAACCTCTCGGGTGTCATGCTCTGGGCCTGTGCTGGGATGGTATTTTCTACAGCACAGATTCTGGGGAACTTGTAAGCACGATTTCTGGGGAAACTTTAAGCCACCAAAGGGAAGTGTCTTTCCCAAGGACTTGACCCTTTTTCCTCTCCAGGTGGACCCAGGAGACTGGGCAGACTGGCCTGTTCCTGCTCCCTTCCAGCAGTGTCCTTCCCCCAGGCAGCAGCTGTAGCAGTTCTGGAAGCAGGGCGGGTGTCTGGGGCACAGGCTGGTAGAAGGCCACCCACCCTCAGTTACCTGCTCCTCCTCCCTTGTAGCTGACAAGTACTGCCCCCTGCTGATTAAAGAAGGCGGCATGCCCCTACTGACGGACTTGATCAAGATGGCCACTGCCCGGCAAGAAACCAAGGAGATGGCCCGGTAAGAGACAAACAGTGCGTTCCTGGCTGGGTACCTTGGTGTGGAGGGCAAGGGGCACAGTGGGAATGGCTGAAATCTTCCAGAGTTCCTCAGGGTTGAATGTGGAACAGACAGTGTATGGGCCTGTGTCGATCACCCGTGGATGACAGACCGGCCCAGCTGTCACTTAGCTTGTCTGCTCTCACCTGCACAGTTGCTTCCTCTGATCCCTGTGAACCCTCCTCGCGCTGAGCTAGCAAGAATTCTGCATTGGTTTTCACCATAGTTATTCCAGTGAAAAAGGACTTGATGTGGTGAGGCCACCTGTACACAGTGCTAGGCTATCTGGATGCAAGTGTGAAGGTGGAGGGCACCAGGGAAAACGTGCCCCTCGTTGGGCTGCAACCTAGCATATGCGGGTGCGCACACATACCCAGATGCTGTCAGTGTGAAGGTTGGGGTGTGCCAGAGTCCTCACTCTGTGTCTCTGTAGGACTCACTGTTGAGGGTTAAGCATCAACTCTGATTGCCCCTCCAGTGTGTGCAAAAGACTGCACACACCACATGTTAGAATCAGTTGGGTTGGTCTTCCTCTCCTCCGGATCCATTCTCATTGGGAAAAGAGTCCTTTGTCATAATTCTGAGCACAGTGTAGCTGAGCCTCAGACAGCTCCCCCATCCCCACCACCAGAACCTGCCCTTTTGGGCTGGGAGGCATCAGCTGGCTCTGCTGTTCATGAAGGCACTATTTTAGTATTAATTAACAAACTGAGTCTCCCTTGGGAGTCCCCCTAGAAAGTGTTAGAAGTGAGCAGGCCTTGCCTACACTCTTTACAGTGGGCTTGGGGCTATCCAGGTCAAACAAAGGTCCTAGAACTTTCCAGTCATCAGGTGGGAATTGTCAGTGAGCCCTCTTGGTACCCTGAGGTCTAAGATACATCTGAGCCAGAATTTCCTTCTGCCATCAAGGAATGAACTGTCCTGGGAGTTTCCTTCTCACAAAGCCCTGATACAGCCTTTTAGCAAATGGAGGGTGCAGTGAACCCCCAAACCCAGAGGCTCCCTGTTGAGCAGACAAGCAGTACAAGGCAAAGGCAGCAACACCAGCAGTGGGTGGCAGTTTCCTCAGAGAGCCCTAAGGGCTGGAGCCAGCATAGCTGCCTGTGCAGATCTCCAGTCCATCTGGGACCCCCCTGTAGACTTCTGCAGAAAGGATGGGCTGGTGTGCAGGGAAAATGCTGAAGAGAGCATCCATGGGTTTGGGAGGGCAGTGGCCGTGTTCACAACCACAGGCCTTATCTCCCAGGTGTTGTGCCAGCCGCTGACACAATGAATCTTTGTCAGTGGACTCTTGTTTTGTTTTGGTTTTGGTTTTTTGAGACAGGGTCTCTCTGTGTAGCCTTGGCTGTCCTGGACTCTCTTTGTAGACCAGGCTGGCCTTGAACTCACAGTGATCTGCCTGCCTCTGCCTCCCAAGTGTTGGGCCTTTAGGCGTGTGCCAGCATGCCCGGCATCAGGGGACTCTTGAGGCTTGTTAGGAGCTGTGGGCCCCTAGGAGGCTCGGCTCTCCTTGGCCACCCTCCGATGCTCTCCCCCATTTTATCCAGCAAGGTGATTGAGCACTGCAGTAACTTTAGAGAGGAGAACATGGACACGTCCAGATAGAGGCCACACAGCTTGGACCGCAGGCCGGGAGGAAGCACTGGAGTCCAGTGGGCAGCTCCCTTCCAGAGCTTCCCGCAGGATGAAGAGACAGTGAGGACTTTTGCACAGCCGATGCTTTTCCTTAATGTTAGTGATATATATATATATATATATTATTATTATTTTATTTTTTATTTTTTGGTTAGGAAGTGTGAAGTTTTGTGTGTATGACTTCTCCTGAGTCTTTGCAGCTCCTTGCCTCTCTCAGTCCACCTGCAAGCTTTCATTGCCGCTGTGTTCACTCCTGCCCCAGCCAGGCTTGCCTCTAATGCTGTGAGTGTCCAGTCCCTTCCCAGGGATCACAGGCCCTGGCCTGGCTTCTGCCTGTTGTGGGAGGAGCCGGCCTTCCCGGGCTGTTCAGCATCCCTGATCCTTGCCTGAGTGCTCTGTGCGGGCTCCCAGGTAAGGCAGATGAGGTTTGGGTCTCCCAAAAGCCTCGGTGCTCCAGGCTGTGAGCATCTGGGGCCAGAGAGTAAGCTATTCCCAGGCCTCAGGCCAAGCAGCTCCTGTCCAGAGGATCCTGGAGAAGCAGGGCTCCGCTGGCCCCTGCTGTCTGGTCAGGTCTGCCCGTGGCCATGCTGCTATGGAGACTGCTTCGAGTCTCCCTCAGGCCCCAGGCTTTTGAAGGCTCCAGCCCAGAGACGGTCAGAACTCAGGGGCAATTCCACTGCCCCTTCCGCCAAACATACCCAAACCACCCCAGCTCTGGCAGCTGGCAGCTTCCGGGACCAGGGTCTCGCCCCTCGTTCTGTAGCCCTGCCAACTCAGTGCCCAGGCCCTCCCACCAGCAGCCGAGCTGAGCCCACCCACTGCCCAGAAGATACTAAAGCTCCCTTCAAGGCAGGAACCCCCAACTCCAGCCTCACAGTGGCAGCGGGAAGCCACCCCCAGACCAGCACTTGGACACTGTCCCTCCAACCCAGTCAGGCTGTCCCTGAGAAGCTGCTGTACTGTGTAGGCACAGTGACAGGCAACTCCCCAGGCGTTCTGTGCACCACCCCACCCTCCTCTGTATCTCAGCGTTGCTTCTCATTGAGACAGCTTTCTTCAGAGACCTGTGCACCCAGCAGGTGTGGAGAGCAAAGCTAACCCTGGAGGCAGCCCTTGGGTGTGGCTTTCTCTGCCCTCTTTTCCTCCTGGGCTTGTTTGATTTTCCAGGCACGTCTGCCTACAGGCAGAAGGGCCCCAGCTGGTCATAGAACTGACCTTTTGAGGAAACCCTCCCTGGCCAGGTTATAGAGGGCTTAGCCATGTGCTCCCCTGGGCAGCACTTGGGCACCTCAGCCCCTCCTTCCCATCCCAGGCCCTTCTGGCAGCAGCTCCCATCCCATCGCTTCACTACCTGGGGTCTGGGGAAATGTCTGTACTTTGAGATGTCACAGAAATACATTTTTGTGCAAAGTGCAGAAGAGTGGTGTCTCTTTTTTTGCAGAGGAGATTGGAGGATACTGGTCTGGGGTGCAGGGGGCCAGGAGCTCCCAGGAGGATCCTGAAGTGTGGGGAGTGTCTGCCATTCTGTCCACATCCCTATGCCTAGACGCTGAGGTCTGAGGCCATGGCTGGCCTCCAGACTGGCATGGGATGGCACAGCTTGCCAGGAAAGACACTAAACATAAACTCACCACTGAAGCAGAGATAGGAAAGGTGCCGCCTGCACCCCTGGGAACGGCGGACATGGCTGAGGAAGTCTGATGGCAGCATCACACAGCTCCCTGTAGAGGAGGAGGGAAGAGCCAATAGCCGTCTGTCCTCCACATGGGGCGGGGCTGAGCTCTCTGGACAGGTGGAACCTGTCAGGGATAGCTTCTCAGCCAGAGGGCCATGCCATGAGGAACAGGGAGATGCAGGACTGAAAGGGGCATGAAGGGATGGGTGGGAGGGCAGAGCTAAGCAGCTGCTAACGAAGCTGAAGTGACCAGGTCAGGCTTTGCCAGGCAGCCCTGCTTTCCCTCTGGGTCCTAGTGTGACTGGGCAGCCCTTGCTCTTACAGGTCCCTGAATTGACAGTGACCACATTGTCACGTGCTCTCCAGACCACCTCGGAGGACTGCTATGACCTGGGAGCTGGCCTGCTTGCAGAGGGCCTCTCTTCCCTGCCAGCAGGACCCACACCAGTCTCTTGCCTGGGTGAATGTCCTCCATCGCGGGCAGCCCTCGGGCCTAGCCAGAAAGGGCATCACATGTGGTGGTTTGCCCTTGAGCTCTGAGTGGGTCAGCCAGTGAGCACGAGTGGTTATCAGGGCCCGCTGAAGCCTGCGTCTAATGTGCGCACCTGTGCTGGGGTTTTCCTTGTGCGCTCGGCCTTCTCATCGCCCTTGGAGCAATCCACAGGTGGGAACATGAACTCAAGGGGAGGTGCCTTTTCACCTCAAGTAACCACAGCGAAGGTGGGAGCACAGGCTGCCCAGGCGCACCAGGTGCTCCTAGCCAAGGTGCCTGAGGCTACAGCACTCGGAGGGATTGTGCACAGCACATGGGGCGTGCTGAGGGTCAGCGCACAGCATGCGGCACAGAACCCCCAGCATCCAGGGCTCTTTTTAGATTCCTCGTACTCTGTGTGAGTGTACCCCACTTGTGTACAGCGCCGATGGTGACCAGAAGAGGGCAGCAGCTCACAGCTATGTACCGCGGGTAAGAACCAAACTTCTCTGACCACTAAAAACTTAATCACTGCACCACACCTGCGGCTGGGCTGACCATGAAGACCTGAGTTCTAGTCCCAAGACCCACATAATGAAAGAAGAGGCCAGACTCCTGCAACCCCTGTACCCCAAAAAGCACAAATGCATACACTAATTTTGTTTTTGTTTTTGTTGAGACAGGATTTCTCTGTGTAGCCATCCTGAAACTTGCTTCCTAGCCCAGGCTAGGCTGGCCTCAACTGCCCGGCTGTTTGTTTTGTTTTTTAAATTTTAAAAACCAACCAAGTGATGGTGGCGCACGTCTTTTATCCCAGCACCCAGGAGGCAAAGACAGGTGATTCTCTGTGAGTTTGAAGCCACTCTGGTCTACAGAATGAGTCTTAATCATCCAGGGCTGTGTTAGAAACCCTGTCTTGATGAACTAAATAAGTATAAATAAATAAACAAACAAACAAACAAACAAACCAAGCACCCTACTGGATGGGGAGATGCCTTGGTAGTTAAGAGCACTTGTGCCTTTTTTATTCTTCTTGGGTTTGGAGTTTGTTTGTTTGTTTGTTTTTGAGTCAGGGTTGGCTGTCTTGGAACTTGCTCTGTAGACCAGGCTGGCTTTGAACTCAGAGATCTACCTGCCTCTGCCTTTTCCCTCCTAAAACTAGGTCTCTCTGTGTTGCTTCCCTTCACTCTATAACCCAAACATTTCGGTCCCGCCTCCTTCTCTCTTCTCTCTCTCTCTTTCCCTCTCCTCCCTCTCTCCTCTTTCTCTCTCTGTTTCTTCCCCCAGCCCCCTGCAAGGCGGCCGAGAGCTTCTACCAATAAGTATTCTATAACTTCGCCTTGCAACTAGCTCCTTCCGACGTTTCAATCACTGGGGATGGGACTGAAAGGGAGTAATTAGGTGGAAGTCAGCTGAACGGGGAAGGGCCTGGGAACAAGAGAAAATCAGACTGGCTGGGCCGAAGTGGTAGCAGGGGAGACAGGTTCTTGCCTTAGAGGCAGGTACTATCACCAACCCCACTGAAGACGCAGAAGTTCAGTAACTTCTCTGGAAAGACATAGAACGTACTATTTCTCTGACTCCAAGCCCGCCATGTGTATTCAGAATCCGCACCAGAACCCTCCTCTTCCCCATCATCCGTTTGCAATATCCGAAAACGAATAGGAGGCAAGTGTGTCGCCAAGGCGCACCCTCGTGCAAATCCTGCCCATCACCCCATGGGAGCAAGCACCCTGTAGCCTCCAGGCATCAAAGACCGGCACGTACGCGCATGCGGGGGTGGGAGCGCCTCAGGCTTCCGCCTCCCGGGCTTTGCAAAAGTACCTGGCCCACAACGGGGCGGAGTTAGGGAGTTACTGGCTGTGCGCGCGAGGGCCCCGCCCTCCGCCTCCTCCGGCACCTGTTGGCCTGAGGGGCCTCGGCTCCCACCCAATAGACAACCTCCCTGAGCCGCTCGGGCCCCGCCCCCGAAGCGGGTCCACCAATCCCCGCGTGGCCACCGCCCATCTGCTCTGCGGCCCCGCCTTTCGCGCGCTTCTTCCGGGTGGTCTGGGGCGGGGCGCCTAAGCCATGGCTCTCTGGGCGCTGCTCAGCCCAGGGGTGCTGGTGCGGACTGGGCACACCGTGCTGACCTGGGGAATCACGCTGGTACTCTTCCTGCACGACACCGGTGAGCCGGACACCGCACGACCCCATGCCCACCCTATCTCTCGTGGTTCGCCTCATGCGTGGGTCTTATCTGGTTCCCCTAATCCTCAGACACACCGAGCTTTGCCCCCATCTCCGCCAGCTCCTCAAGCGTCTTTCTCCCGTGTCTGTTGGGGGGGGGGGCTCTCCGCTCTCTGCTTGATTCCCAAATTGGTCCCTAATCAATCCCAGGACTTTCCTGTCACCGACAGATGTCCATCCAAAGACCACCAGTGCCCATCAAATCCGAGGACCGAGGAGAGGCCCCATCTCCCGTAACCCTGGGCGCTACCCATCCTTCCCAGAAATTACCTAACCCTGAATAAGATTAAGAAATCGCCCGGGCGGTGGTGGCGCATTCCTTTAATCCCAGCACTCAGGAGGCAGAGGCAGGTGGATCGCTGTGAGTTCGAGACCAGCCTGGACTACAGAGTGATTCCAGGACAGCCAGGGCTACACACAGAGAAACCCTCGTCTCAAAAAAATAAAATAAAATAAAGTAAAATAAGAAAAGAAAAATCGACTAGATTCAAGCGCTCTGATCAACTCCCCAAATCCTGAGACAATTAACTGCCCCCCAAACGACCATGATAGTGGGGAGGAGGTCTCCCGTCTTCTCTTGGTAGCATTCGCTCATCCATCTGCTTTTCCCACTATTTCCGCCAGCAGCCCCCTCCCCTGGGTTTCCCTGTGCGAAGCAACAGCCCCCACCAGTGAGGCCTCCACCCCAGCCCCCCCCCCCCCCCCCCCCCCCCCCGCTTTTGACCTTTGTCCTTACGTTTTCACAAGGGAGTCAGCTGCCTTCAAAACCTCCCCTGCTGTCTTTCTTTTTGATTTTTTGTTTTGTTTTGTTTTTGAGACAGGGTTTCTTTGTGTAGCCCTGGCAGTTCTGGACTCACTTTGTAGACCAGGCTGGCCTCGAACTCACAGCAATCCACCTGCCTCTGCCTCTGCCTCTGCCTCCCAAGTGCTGGGATTAAAGCCCTGCATACCACGCCCTCTGCTGTCTTTCAACCAAGGGTCCTGGAGTTGTGTGCAGGCAGCTGTCTGCTGTCAGCATGTTCCCTTCACTTCTCAGTGTCCCCCCTTCTTCAGACTCTACACTGACCGCCATGGGCTGGTCACATGCTAGGACCCTCCTAGGCTGGGCTCCCTGGGCAGCCGCTGGGCCTCCTGGCCCCACCCTGTGGGGGCTGACTCTCTCCCCTTCCACAGCCACCGGGTCTAGCCTGGCCACTCTTCTCCTCCTCCTCCCCTCCCTCCCTCCCCACTTGCCACCAACGGGCCTTATTGTCCTCTGGCCTCTCCAGAGCTACGCCAATGGGAAGAGCAAGGAGAGCTGTTCCTGCCCCTCACCTTCCTGCTCCTGGTGCTGAGCTGCCTGCTGCTCTATCTGGCTGTGTCACTTATGGACCCCGGCTACGTGACTACCCAGCCCAAGCCTCAGGTAACCAGGGACCGAGCGTGAGCTCCAGACCCTTCTTCGGGCCAAAAGGGAAATGAGACCTCAGAAATGTGTCCCTGTGAAGCCCTGAGCAGCATACGTTGTGGGGGCACCTTGGGGCAGCCTCTTGCCCACCCTGTGGTTTTGCTCCTACAATGATGACGTCACCAAGGCCTAAGTGAGGACAGCTGCCTCCCAAAGGCCACCAAGCGTCCAGCGCTCTGCTCTGTGCATAGTAGCTCCCTTCTGCATGGGAGAGGCCCCATAGCCAGAACCAAGTGGTTCCTAAAAGAGATGCCCCAAGTGTCATCAGGGGACACCGCCTCCCCCTCCCACCTCCCACCCTCTATGTCATTTTCAGGAGGAGCCCAAGGAGGAACAGACGGCCATGGTTCATCAGGCCATTCCACTTAGGCGCTGCAGATACTGCTTGGTGCAGGTGAGTGACATTCACGCACTCCTGTGGGAGGGGTCCTGCCAAATTACGACTCCTTGCCTCGCCTCCCCTCAGGGAAGGCCTCCCAAGTTTAGGACCAGACTGTGGCCATTAGCCCTCTCCCCAAAGGAGGACCCAGGGTAGGAGCCAGCAATGAGCCTGAACACCCTGCTGTGCCCACAGCAGCCCCTACGAGCCCGACACTGTCGCGACTGCCGCCGCTGTGTTCGCCGCTACGACCACCACTGTCCCTGGATGGAGAACTGTGTGGGTGAGCGCAACCATCCACTCTTTGTGGCCTACCTGGCACTGCAGCTGGTTGTTCTCCTGTGGGGCCTGCACCTGGCATGGTAGGTGCACTGGGGAGTGCAGACAGTGTGCACACAGGAGCTCCCAGAGCGAGGACTCCCTTTCCTCAGCTCTGGGTCTCCGTCCCTGTCCTTAGGTCTGGCCTCCAATTCTACCAGCCCTGGGGGCTGTGGCTACGGTCCACCGGGCTCCTGTTCGCCACCTTCCTGCTTCTTTCCTTCTTCTCGTTGGTGGTTGGCCTGCTCCTGGCCTCCCACCTCTACCTGGTGGCCAGTAATACGACTACCTGGGAGTTCATTTCCTCACACCGTATTGTGTACCTCCGCCAGCGCACCGGCAACCCTTTTGACCGAGGTCTGACTAGAAACCTGGCCCACTTTTTCTGTGGTTGGCCCTCTGGGCCCTCAGAGAACCTCTGGGCTGAGGAACAGGAGGAAGGCAGTTGCCAGACTGTCTAGGGACGCTAGAGAGAAGGGCTGCCACTGTGCCTAAAAACCAGAGGCTGTGCTAGCTAGGGGTCCGCCGCCCAGTCAGCCTGGGCTCTGTATTCCTTCCTAGGGCTCCCAGCTCTCAGCAGAGCAGCAGACAGGACCCCCCTCCCCCACTCCCCCAGCCCAGAAAGTCCTAAAATAAAAAGACATAAGTTGAGGAGGAGTGCTGGGCACAAAGAGAACCCAGACTCCACCACAACCCCTGGCCTGGCTACCTCAAGTGTACAGTTTTATTAATTTAATGCTCTATAAAGTCAAGTATTAAAAAGACAAAGCAAACTGTATTGCTGTGGGGTCTTTCCTGACCTGGGTACTCCCAGGAAACAGAAGAGTGATGGGGGGGGGGTGGGGTGGTTAGAGACACAGCTCACCTGGTGACACCAAGGGAAGCCTCTATCAGCAGCCCCATGGCAACCACCTGGAACCCCACCCACTCATTAAATACCTGACCCTGGGCGCATGGACAAGCAGTCTGGCAGAGGTGCCGGGAGACCCTTAGGACTCCTGGAACTGCTCAGACACAAAGTCAAAGTCCTGGAAGGCAGCCTGTTGGCGAGCCGTGAGGCGACTTTGGGAGACTGGCGGGGTCAGCGTCGGAGGCAGGCAGGTGAACTCTTCCTCAAAGTAGCGAAGGTCTGCAGAGCCACAGAGAGTAGGCACAAAGGGGGGCTGGACGGTGCGGGCAAGCAAGGCCTGCCAGTTGGTGGTCTGAGGACAAGGGTAGAGGGGGTGTGAGAATGGGGGGGTGGACAGCAGACCCCAGGGGTCACCCAGCCCTCCCACCTCACCAGGCAGTGGAGACTTACGCTGAAGAACGGCTGAACCTTAATCTCCTCTGCATCCCGCTCTCCTGCCCCTAGACGCTTCTCTGGGCACTTCTGGAGGAGCTGGCAGGAAGCCGGGCAGGTGTGAGCTCAGGGCATGCCACTCCAGGTGCTGGCCGCCCCACAGTTACCCTACTTAAGCTGTGCCATAGGGCGCCAAGGTGTTGGCAGGATACACACAAGTCACAGACAGCCCAGCCAAGCCCTGGACCTTAGGACTCACCTTCTGAATGAGTTCAAGCCCTTGCACGGACAGAAAGCGAGGGTATGGGGCATCTGCATTAACGATGCAGTCAAACACCTCCTCCTCTGTGTCCCCCGGGAATGGGCACTGTGGAAATGGGGGTTCGTCAGGCTATCCAGGCTATTCACTGTCCCCACCCCAGATACCCCGGAAGCCACACTCTCAGCACTTACCTCACCCACTAGCATCTCATAGAGCAGCACACCCAGCCCCCACCAATCCACAGCCCGCGTGTAAGCCTCCTGAGTCAAAACTTCGGGGGCCAGGAACTCTGGGGTGCCACAGAAGGTGCTGGTCCGGTCACCAAAGCCAATCCCTGCAGACCAACATCCACACCAATGCCTGCTTCACTGTGGCTCACTCACTATAGCCTCTGGTTATAAGAACCAGTGTGGGGCCGGGCATGGTGGCGCACGCCTTTAATCCCAGCACTCGGGAGGCAGAGGCAGGCGGATCGCTGTGAGTTCGAGGCCAGCCTGGTCTACAAAGTGAGTCCAGGATGGCCAAGGCTACACAGAGAAACCTTGTCTCGGAAAAAAAAAAAAAAAAAAAAAAAAAGAACCAGTGTGGGGGAGGGGCCCAAAGAGATGGCTCAGAGTTTAGAGAGGACCCTGGTTTGGTCCCAGGCACCTACACAGTGCCTTACAACTGTCTGTAACTTGAGTTTCAAGGTATCTGAAGCCCTCTTACGGCCTCTACACACATGCATCTGGTACACAGACATACATGCATGCAAAATACCCATGCACACAAATATTTTTTCTGGTTTTTTGGTTTGTTTGTTCTTTGTTTTCCAGACAGGGTTTTTCTGTGTAGCTTTGGCTGTCCTAGACTCCCTTTGTAGACCAGGCTGACCTCGAACTCACAGACATCTGCCTGCCTCTGCCTCCCCCCAGTGCTGGGGATTACAGGTGTGTGCCACCACGTCCAGTTCACACACAAAAGTTTTATTTGGTTTTTTTCTTTTCTTTTCTTTCTTTCTTTTTTTTTTTTTTTTTTTTTTTTCTGAGACAGGGCCTCTCTGTGTTAGCCTTGGCTGTCCTGGACTCGCTTTGTAGACCAGGCTGGCCTTGAACTCACAGTGATCCGCCTGCCTCTGCCTCCCAAGTGCTGAGATTAAAGTTGTACGCCACCACACCTGGCCCAAAATTGTTAAGTCCAAAAAAAGTTTACTAATCGAAGTCAGAGATGGAGGTGACTTTAGTGGTAGAGCACCTACCTAGCATGTGTGAAACATGGGTTGAAAGCCAGCAATGCAAATACACACACACACACACATTGGGGCCAGCCTTTATGATACCTGATGACAAGGTTTGCTGTGTCCCCTATACTCTGTAGGCCAAGGTCACTGTGGAGCCAGTGACTGGATGAGAAAACTGTCTCTGCTGAATTCATGTGCCAAAGTCCTAAGAGGCAGAACAAATGCCCTCTACACTCCTAACCGTAGACTGTCCGACCAACTACAAATTAGGGAGAGCCAGTGTTACACTCTCAGGTGTTCTAAACACAGGTCAGGAACCAAGGCCAGGGTCAGGGAGCCTGGACACCCTCGAGAGGGGAAGATTTCTGGCAGGCCTGGGCAAGGCAAAAGGATGTGATTCCAGGACAGGCGGCCCTACCTTCCTTGCATAGTCCAAAGTCCGCAATCTTCAGGAAACCCTGGGCATCCAGCAGTAGGTTATCCAACTTGAGATCCCTGAAGGCAGGGTGGTACAGATCAGAGGGGCTGAGAAGGGCTGAGGCCTGGGGCACAGCGGCAGCACGGGGGGGGGGGGGGGGGGACAGCGCGCGTGTGTGTGTGAGTGTGTGTGTGTGTGTGTGTGTAATAGGGGAGGTAGTGACCGTCCACCCCAGCATCCCCTGGGCAAAGACCTACCTGTAAACGATCCTCTTCTCGTGTAGGAACTGCAGCCCCAGGACCACACAGGCCAGGTAGAAGCTGAGGGGTGGTACAGGGAGAATTCAGGCCTGGCGCTAGGAGGCACCAGAAGGTCCTGGCCAGATTCAGGCATGGATAAGACTGTAGAAACTAAAGTCGTGCCTCGGCTGGAAGGATCTAAAGTATCCCAGTGTTGCCATATATTAGTGACCTGCCCTTCCCAGGCTCAGCTATGGCAGAGCTCGGGGTCTAGTGGAGTAGGCCTGCAATCCCAGCTGCTCAGAAGGCTGAGGCAGGAGGACAGCAGGTTTGAGGCCAGCCTGGTCTATATAGTGGAACCCTATCTCAAAGAAACAGCCAGGCGGTGGTGGTGCACGCCTTTAATGCCAGCACTCAGGAGGCAGAGACAGGCAGATCACTGTGAGTTCGAGGCTAGCCAGGTCTACAAAGTGAGTTCCAGAACAGCCAGGGCTACACAGAGAAACCCTGCCCAGAAAAACCATAAAACAAACAGAAAAGGAAACACACAGGACTGGGGCTGGAGCTCAGTGGTAGAGCACTTGCCTGGCATACACTAAGTCCTGGGTTCAATGCTCAGTACGAGCATTTACCCAGCAGCCCGTCAGGGATAACCATCATGACTTTTACCCAGATCAGGATCTGAGAGGCTGGAGAGATGGCCCAGCATTTAAGAGGAAGTACAATTCTCTCCCCCCAATACCCACCCCCCAGAGATGGCTTCCTACACCAAGCAGTCCTCAACAAACTGGCACTCCAGCTCCGGGAGATCTGGTACCCTCCTCTGACCACTGAGTTCCTGCACACATGCACACACACACAGCCATGCGAGGCCATGCATACATACAATCAAAGGAGGATCTGAGACTTGACTCAGGGTCACACACTAGGGTCAGAGTTGATGTGCTGCAGCTGCCGTGCTGTCCCCCTGGTGATTTGCAAGTGTCAAGTCGCCAGGGAACCCACCAGGCCTGGGGCTCCGGAAAGACATCCTCGTTGATCTGCATCATGAGGTCTCCACCCGGCACAAACTCAGTAACAAAGCAGGCATGGCTGGAGGTCTGGAAACAGGCAAGCAGGGACAGCAGGAAGGGGTGCCCTGTGCGGCCCACCGCCTCCAGGATCCGCTTCTCACAGTACAGGCTGGAAGGGGGGACATAGGATGGAACCTCCGTGGGCTGTGCCTTGACACCCACACAACACCTCTGGCTGGCTGGATACTCAAAGAGCTAAGGGGGCAAGTTGATGGTTCACATGGGGTAGACTTAAAACTGCAAAACTGCCAGGTGGTGGTGGTGCACGCCTTTAATCCCAGCACTTGGGAGGCAGAGGTAGGTGGACCGCTGTGAGTTTGAGGCCAGCCTGGTCCACAAAGCGAGTCCAGGACAGCCAGAGCTACAGAGAAACCCTGTCCCAAAAAAACTCGGAAAAAACAAGCAAACAAACAAACAAAAAACTGTAAAACTACCACAGTCCTATTTGTAGACAAGCAGGCGGAGGTGCTAACAGATGAGAGGGTTTGCCTGGTGCCAAAGTGAAAACCAGACCCTGGCCCTTGGGATCGTAAGCTACCTTCTGGAACCCAGACCTGCCACCCAAGGGTTCCAGGGTCAGACACTTGTCAGTGATGCCCACCTGTCCATCTCGTCCCGGCCCAGCACTTCCTGCTTCTTCAGTGCCTTGATAGCGTAGTATTTTCCTGTTCCTTTGTACTGGACCAGGAGGACCTGGGACCAGAAAGAGTTGGGCTCCGGGTGGGAAGGACAGAGAGCCTCCCCACCCAGTACCCCCACACCTCAGCTGCTCCTAGCTAATGCGCTGAGGCTCACCCACCCACTAACGACACTGCACCATCCTCAACCCACTACCTTCCCAAAGTGTCCCCGGCCTAGCACAGCCAAGCATCGGAAGTCCTGAAGTCTGGGGGGTTTCCTGCAAGAGAGAAAGGGCATAGGGGGCTGAGTAGGACCAAGGTCAGGCCTTCCTGTCCCGGCCTAGGCTGTCCCCACAGCTGGAATTTAAAAACTGCATTCAGCACAGAAGGAAGACAGTGAACAAGCCAGTTTGTATACACGAGGAACCAGGGGGTAAGGTGTCAACCAATGTGCACAGTGAGTAAGTCGTGATACAGGCCAGCCTGGGCTACACAGAGAAACTATGTCTCAAAAAATAAGAAATAAATAAAAATAAAAATAAAAAAAGGAAGGAAAGGAGGAAGAAAGAAAGAGAGAGAGAAAAGCCAGATGCAATGGCTAGCCCACATCTGAAATCCCACCACTTTTTTTTTCTTTTAAAGTCTAGTGTTCAGCCTGCATGTACACCTGCACGCCAGAAGAGGGCACCAGATCTCATTATAGATGTTATAAGCCACCACGTGGGTGCTGAGAATTGAACTCAGGACCTTTGGAGGAACAGACAGTGCTCTTACTCTCCAGCTCCAGCCCCGCCACTCTTAAGGTGAGATGGGAGGTGAAGAGGAGAGAGGCAGGTAAAAGTTCAAGTGTGTGTGCAGCCAGCACAGTGGCAGGAATAATGGCACCCTGCCTCAAACACAAAGTGGGCTGAGAGAACTGCCTTCCAAAAAGTTGTGCTTGGCTGGAAAGGTGGCTCAGAAATTAAGAGCACCAGCTATTTTTTCAGAGGACTCTAGTTCAATTCCTAGCACCCACATGGCAGCTCACAGCTGTCTGTAATTCAAGCTGTAGGGATCTGCACTCTCACACGGACATACATGCAGGGTAAATACCAATGAACATAAAATTTAAAGAAATCACTAAAAAGTTGTACACTTCTACACTGGTCAGTGTGCATACACAGGCATACACACACACACACACACACAATCTTTAGAAAAAAGTCTCGCCTGTGGTGGCGCGCGCCTTTAATCCCAGCACTTGGGAGGCAGAGGCAGGTGGATCACTGTGAGTTTGAGGCCAGCCTGGTCTACAAAGCAAGTCCAGGACAGCCAAGGCTAGACAGAGGAACGGTCTCAGGAAAAACCAAAAAGCAAACAAAACAAAACAAAACAGAAAACACTCTCTATATGAGTGGAAGCCATGAGTACCTGGTGGGTAGGGCTGCCAAGGTGGGGGGCACTAGTCCAGTTGCAGGGTCCATGTGGGGGCGCTTGGTGCACTGTGAGGACAGATGGGTTCAGGATAGGGCAGAGTTGCTGCTGCTCTTTCCCTCCTGGTAGCCTCTGGGTCAGTCCCCAGCTATCACTTACAGGAGTCCCTGGGGCTGGTTCTTGGAGCAGATAGAGGCGAGGGGGCTTGGGCGGAGGCTTCATGACTTCTGGAGAGAGAGTCTTCATGGGCAGGAAGTTACTGTAAGAAGGAAATGTCTGAGCCCAGACACACAGGGGCGCGGGGGCAGCCATGAGTAAAGGACAGAGGCTCAGAGGATGAGCCAGGCAGGCTGGGCCAGGTGGCTCACCTGGGGGAAGCAGAATAGGAGGTCCCACAGGTTGCAGTTGGGGGGCACCCCTTAGGGGGACTGACTGTGCTTGGTGAGCTGCAGGGGGGCAGCAGGCTCATGACGAGGCGCCCCCAGGCCGCCATGCTGAGGTTCATCTGGGAAGCCCTCAGGAAGTCCTGGCCTGGAGGAGGCGCATGGGGCTCAGTCTCACCACCCAGATGGTCAGCTCAACCCTCTCCTCACAGGCCCCCTCCCCCATACCTCTCCGCTTAGAGAAGATGCGCCTCTGCCTCTGTAACCGCGGCCTCCTTTCAATGACAGGCTCACAGAAAGTAACCTAAAGGGACATAAACAGAGCTAAAGACTGGCCATCTTCCACCCCACTGACTAGGCCCCAAGTGCCAGCCCCCAATCCCAAGCATGGAGGCATCCAAGTTAGCTGTAACTGTTGACGTGCCACGCCCAGAATCATCCCAGAGAAACTGCCTAGATTGCATGGCTTGTGACCATGTCTAGGACAGGAACTGTCTTGATGGTTGATGTAGAAGGGTCTGGCACACTGTGGGCTACACCAATCCCTAGGCAGGTGGTGCTGGGCTATATAAAGCTAGCCACCCATAAGCGTGCATGTGAGGGGGGCCCGAGAGCTAGCCAGCAAACAGGGTTCCTCCACAGCTTCTGCTCTGAGTTCCTTCAAGATAGGCTATAAAATGGTCAGTGGTGGCACACGCCTTTAATCCCAGCACTTGGGAAACAGAGGCAGGCGGATCGCTGTGAGTTCGAGGCCAGCCTGGTCTACAGAGTGAGTCTAGGACAGTCAAGGCTACACTACACAGAGAAACCCTGTCTCTAAAAACAAGAAAACAAAAAATAAAAAGATAGGCTGTAAGCCGGGTGCAGGGTGTGGGGTGTGATGGAGCAAACTTTTAATCCCAGTACTTGAGAGGCAGAAGCAGGTGGGATCTCTGTGAGCTCCAGGCCAGCCTGTTCTAGTGAGCAAGTTCCAGGATAGCCAGAGAAGAGCTGCTTATTCAAGGTGACGTATGAGGCAGGACCAAGTCAGTATAGGGATGTGAGCTTCCCCCTGGAATTAGCCCCATTCCTCCATTCCCACACTGACATAGGGTGCCAGTGTTTACGATGTATACAGGCATGCTTACCTATGTAGCCAGAGATTGGCGCCACACCAGGTGTCTGCCTTTCCACTTTTTTTTTTCTTTCCACTTTTTTTGTTTTGTTTTGTTTTTCGAGACAGGGTTTCTCTGTGTAGCCTTGGCCATCCTGGACTCACTTTGTAGACCAGGCTGGCCTCGAACTCACAGTGATCCTCCTATCTCTGCTTCCTGAGTACTGGGATTAAAGGCATGTGCCACCACGCCCAGCTCTCTCCACTTTTTTAAATGGGTTTTGTTTTGTTTTGTTTTTTCGAGACAGGATCTCTCACTGAACCGAGAACACACTGGTTCAGCTAGACTGGCTGGCCAGCAAGCCTGGAGGATCCATCTGCCTCTGTATAGCCAGCGGTGACATTAGAAACACGCGCCACCACACCTGGTCTTTACATGGCTGCTAGGGACTTGAACTCAGGTCCTTATGCTTGTACAATGAGCACACTTTACCCACTGAGCCATCTCCCGAACACAAAGTGTCAGTCCTAAAGAACCCCTGTTAGAGGTCAGGGGTCAGTGGGAACCTGGGCAAAGAGCCGCCCCTGCGGCACCAGGCTGAGAGAAAGCTGGTGACAGGCATTGTCCAGGAAGTCCTCAAGCTTCAGAAAGGCCACGCCACACAACTGTCGCCAGTCCCGCCAGTGAACCCCGATCTCCAGCTCTCGGGCCTATGTGGGGAAGACCATGATGAGGGCCAGGCATTGGCATCAGTGGTCACCTGAGTGGCCTCCCCTCCCTGTGGCCAACAGCTAGCCCTGACCACACAAAGCCAACCTTACTCGGTCCAAGGAGATGACAAAAGCCTGGTCCCAGGATTTCTCAGCCACCTGTCCCCATCCTGTTTGGCCCACAACACGGTTGTCAACCTTCAACACGGCCAATACCTCACCTGTAGTGCCAAGGCTTAGATTCAGGACCTATCCAGAGCAGGGGCCCCCACCACCTTCTATGGCAGCTTCTTACTCACTGGCTGGTTCCCCTCCACCACGCTGCTGCCTGGACCTGGTTCGGAGCCAGCCTTCGGAAGGGCTTCCTGCCAGGACAGCCATGGGAGAACGCCCAGGCACAGCTACCAGCAGTTGGTCACAGCCCAAGAGGCGAACCTGTAGTGTCCCTGGTAGGGAGTCGGAAGGGCACTTTGTCAGCAGCCACAAGCAATGGCCCATGGGACCCCAGAGGGATACCACCTACTTGCTCTAGGAGGATTAGGGTTAGGAGTAGCTGATCTAAACCATGTCAATGCCGGGCTGTGGTGGCACATGCCTTTAATCCCAGCACTCAGGAGGCAGAGGCAGGTGGATTGCTGTGAGTTTGAGGCCAGCCTGGTCTACAAAGTGAGTCCAGGACAGCCAAGGCTACACAGAGAGACTCTGTCTCGAAAACAAAAAACAAAAACAAACCATGTCCACAACTAGGCCTTGGTAGGCACCCATCACGCTTAGCAGCCTGACCAGCCCTCCTTCCTGGGGGCCTGCGCAGGGGCAGACGACGCAACAGTTCTGCAAGAAGAGGACTTCCCGCAGAGCTGTGTGGAGCCACAGGATGGGGTAAGCTGCTGCCGCGAGCTCAGGGCCTGGAGGGCACCATGGCCTCAAGTTCACAGGGGCAGGCACAGGAGCCTGGGGCCACGAGCAGCAGGCTGGTCGCCTGCCCCATTCGTTCCCATCTGAACAGTGAGGGTGAGTCCCAAATGGGGACAAAACATATTTAATATGAGATCACTGAGAGTTTTGTCTCAAAGGGTAGAAGAAAAGCAGAGGAAGCATCTGAAACCCAGGAGCTCCCGAGGACAAATAATGGGTCTGGGTAGGCCGGGCCTGGAGGCAATACTTGGAGATCTTATAGAGATACCAAGGGTGGTGTCCAGGCACTCAGTTTAGAAAATGGAGGTTCAAGCCGGGCAGTGGTGGCACACGCCTTTAGTCCCAGCACTCGGGAGGCAGAGGCAGGTGGATCACTGTGAGTTCGAGGCCAGCTTTGTCTACAATGTAAGTATAGACAGCCAAGGCTACACAGAGAAACCCTGTCTCAAAAAACCAAAAAAGAAAAAAAAAAAAAGAAAAGAAATCACATCCACCCTGGCCAAGCTCTGACTGTGTTTACTGCTGAGGTATCACAAGTCATCGCATTCACAAAGCAATCCTATGAGTCAGCACTGTTAGCATTTCCAGCCTTTGTCTACTTATTGGCTCTCTGGGTAGCTCTGGCTGGCCTGGAACTCAGTCTGTAGACCAGGCTGGAACTCACTGAGATCCACCCGCTTCTGCCTCCCGAGACCTGGAGTTAAAGGTGTGCGTTACCGCAGCCGGCGACTGTCATTTCTATGTTAGAGATGAAGGAGAAGCTGAAAATCAGAGCCAAGCAAGGTCATCCAGTGGAACTGAACTCTTTCCCAGAGCGCTTCCGGGTCCTCCCCAAAAGGTCAGGGGCCCTCTGAAGTGAGAGGAAATCCTTGCCACCTACCTGTCAGGGCAATGGGTTTCACAAACGTCCCCAAGGGCTGAGGGTTCCCAAGCAGGGCCATCCGTAGCTCTCGGGTCACCCTGCTGCGCAGAGAATGGGCGGGAGGCAGCTTCTCCAGGAGCATCTCCAGGGCCAGTCGAAGGAGATCCAGCTTCTGGGAAGATTCCTGGAGCTGGGCCTGGGCCTACAAAGGAGACCCAGGCAGAGAAAGACATGAGGTGTTGGTTGAAGGGGTCAGGCTGTGCCTTGAGGTTACAAGCGGGCGGACGGAGTTAAGCTGAGGCGTAGGAAGAGCAGCGAGCCAGGGGACACAGCCTGACCTCGGCCAGTGCCTTGCGGTCCTGCGTTCTCTGGCCACCGAGGAGCTTCACCACGTTCTTGGCACCTGCAGCCACAGCAGCCTCGATTCTCAGCCGGTGCTGCAGCTCCTGGGCCAGCAAGTCAGGGCCTGCAGGGAGGAGAAGAGCCCTTAGGCCTGGCCACAGGGGGTCTCAAACCCCACCCCCACCCCCCTCACCCCCACCCCCTACTCCCCAGCCCTGAGAGGCCTCACCTGGCTCTGGGGACCCGCTGGCCTCCAGGCTGCTTATCTTCATTCGGAGCAGGGCCACCTTCAGCTGGCTGTCCTTAAACATCTGCCCGGCAGCTGCCAGGAGTTTCCTTTCCTGCAGGGATGTGACACTCTCCCCATGAGATCAGGGCTATGGCAGACCACCATAGCCTGGAGCTGAGCCTCCCCTCTTATACCAAGGGTGAGAAGCCTCCCTTGTTGAACTAGGTCCTGGGTGGGGGCTGGGGGATGGGCGTGAGCAGAGCCTGACTCCCTGACAGTCTGACAAGCTGTGTATTAAAGCATCCTGTCGGGCTGGAGAGATGGCTCAGAGGTTAAGAGCACTGACCACTCTTCCAGAGGTCATGAGTTCAATTCCCAGTAACCACATGGTGGCTCACAGCCATCTATGATGAGACCTGGTGCCCACTTATGGCTTGCAGACAGAATACTGTATACATAATAAATAAGTCTTTTAAAAAAATAAATAAAATAAAAAGGCCAGGTGTGGTGGCGCACACCTTTAATCCCAGCCCTCAGGAGGCAGAGGCAGGTGGATCGCTGTGAGTTCGAGGCCATCCTTGTCTACAAAGCAAGTCTGGGACAGCCAAGGCTACACAGAGAAAGCCTGTCTTGAAGGAAAAAAAAATTAAATAAATACATAAATAAGGGCTGGAGAGATGGCTCAGTGGTTAAGAGCACTGCCTGCTCTTCCAAAGGTCCTGAGTTCAATTCCCAGCAACCACATGGTGGCTCATAACCATCTGTAATGTGATATGGCGCCATCTTCTGGCTTGCAGGCATACATGCAAGCAGAGCACTGTATACATAATAACAAATAAATTAATTTAAAAAATATATAAATAAGTAAAAGCATCCTGTCAGGTGGGGCAGTGACAGCAGAACCCTGGGAGCTGGGACTGGCAGCTGGATGGGTATTCTGCAAGCCTTCTGTTGGGCCTTTGGGACAGAGTGTGGACTGAAACCTTGCATCACCCACCCAACTGTACCTCTGCATTAGACCTGGGACTGGGGAACATTTCCCTATTGGCACAGGGCCTGGCTTTGCACTCTTTTTTTTTGGTTTTCGAGTCAAGGTTTCTCTGTGTAGCCTTGGCTGTCCTGGACTCTCTTTGTAGACCAGGCTGGCCTCGAACTCACAGTGACTTACCTGCCTCTGCCTCCTGAGTGCTGGGATTAAAGGCGTCAGCCACCACCGCCTGGCCCTGGCTTTGCACTCTTAACACCTGAGAGCCCAGTCTCTCCCAACAGGTAGCTCAGAAGCCGGGGCCTCTGCCCACCCCCCCCCCCCCCGCCCCATCGCAGAGACCAGCCACTCACCTTGGGGGTGCCGCTGGCACACGTGTGCATCATGTTCTCGGCCCCCTGTTTTACCTTCAGCTCCACCTGCAGCTGCCTCTGTAAGGCCTCCAGGTGCCGAGCCCTTGACTGCTCTGTCCGAGGCTGGGGTCCTGAGGACATTGGCTCTGCAACAGCGCGAAGGGGAACATGTGATCCTACCCACCACAGCCCAGACCTGGAGGGTTTCTCTCCTCCCTTCCTTCCTGGCCACAATGGGCAACATGGATGACACGGGGCGGCCCAGGTGGTCTTGCCTAGTGGTCAGAGCCAAGGCCCAGTGAGGGTCTTCATAAATCTACTGTTCCCTGGGGTCTGTTCGGACTCCTCACTCACCACCGGCTGAGGCCGGCAGCAGAACTTGGGCATGCAGCTCCCGTAGCTCGCCATGCAGCTGCTCCAGGCGGCGGTTGGAGGCCCTCAGCAGCTGCTGTACGTGGCCCAGGTGGCGTCGGTCCGTGGCCACTCGCAGCATGTTCTCCATGCCCTCCTTGATCTTCAGCTCCTTTCGGATAGCTCGGCGGATCCCCTCTTTCTCATCCTCAGGGATCCTCGGGCCAGTCCCAGACTGCAAAGGGCAGAGACTTCTTAGCCCCCACTCCCACCCCCACCCCCACCCCAGGCAGGCAGGACTCCAGCGTGTTTCAGAACTCTGCAGTGACTAGCTCCTGTCTTCCTTTCAGAGCAGGGAGAGAGAGAAAACAGACCAGGTTCCCACGGTGCATCCTGGGTCCTGAGTTCGAGTCCAAAGAGCTCTACCAACACACTGGATTCCCTACCCTTCTTTTGTGGTCCTGGAGAAAGAACCGGGGCTTGGAGGGTGCTAAGTGGGAGCTCTGCCACAGGTCCACGTGCTTTGTCTTCACTCCCACTTTATACAGGAGCGAAGAACAAAGGCATCCTAGAGGATTGGTCCCTGTGTACTGAGAAACAGCAACCCCAATCTCTCCCAGCTAGCCACACTGCTTTCTCTAGGTCCAGGAGGTCCAGTGGAATCTCGGACGTAATACAAAGAATTCAGTCAAGGCCACAGATGCAGGAGGCAGCCGGTGGCCCAAAACACCAACACTTGTTTCTTCTTCCTTTACCAGTGAGGCAGACAGGTGATGAAGCTGGCAGGAAGTCAAAGACCCTCACAGCTGTTCATCAGATCAGAGCACAGAGAGGCAACCCCTCTCTCAGAGGCTGACCTCCATACCCCTGCCCCCTTCCCAGTCCAAGGATCCTGGAAGCCACCCTATTTTTATCCTTCTTACCTCGCTGTGTTCCATCTCCTGAGCCATGAAAGAATGGCTACTCAGTTTAGGGCCCCCCCCCCCACTCCAAGCCCCCAAGCCCAGACTTCAGCTAGGCTGGCTGGTCCTGCCTTGGCTGTCAGAGGGCAAGGGCGAGGCTCAGGAAATCCTTTGACCGCCCCAGGCAAGAAGGCCAGAGCCAAAGGCCTGAGCAAACAAAGCTCTCACAGAGCTGGGGGGACTGCTGGCCACCAGGGTCCTGAGTCACCTCGCTCCTGCTGCAGGGCGGAGGCTCACAGGAAATAGGAAAATGTGTACAAGCCAGATGGGCCAAGAGGGAACTTGGGAGGAAGGGTACTGGGAGGGGTGAGGGCCAGCTTTAAGAGCTGCCTGAGAGACTCAGGTGCACCTACCCACCGCACTTTACCCATACCCTCATGTCCTGACTTGACACTGGGATGCCATCTTCTACATAAAGGTCTCGCCTCCCTTAGGTAGAACATTACCTCTCACCTAAAGTGACACATCTAACCGGAACCCTTCCACATTGTGGACCCTTCGGTAGACCCCAGTTCCCTGCACATTGCTGAGCCAGATGCCTCTGGTGGCCTGTGGGTGTGGTGTGTTTGTGACAACGCCCACTGTGCGCTCTTGGCTCCCCCTTCCCCCCCACCCCGGACTCCTCTTGGAGGGCCGGCAAGCCAGCTCTGCGCTCCTAGCAAGTTTCCACCCGCCTGAAAGTCTCCAAAAGACCGAATTTTAAGGCACTCGAGCACTCCCTGATAGCACATTGCACGGTATCAGGCAGGCTGCCAGGCTGGATCTCCGTCATTTCGTGGACCCGGGTAACAGAAAGTCTTAACCCAGGGCTCAGGCAGAGAGGCCGGAGTCGGGTAAAGATCCGAGCGCCCGGTGCCCTGAGCTGCAAACGCGGCAGCTGCGCGCGCTTGGTTCACCTGGCGCGCCGCCCCCTCCTGCTCCATGGCGCCTCGCCGGCCTGTGCTCTCCTCCACTACGGTTCCGGAAGCCCGGGCCTCAGTGCCAGACTTTCAAACTTGAAACTTCCCGGGAAGCGGCGCCGGACACGCGGGACGGGCGCCCCCTCCGGAGACCCGAGCTCCCGACGGGTGCTGGAGAGCAGCGCCCCCTCCCGGCCGCGCTGGAGCAGCGCCTCGGACCCAGCTCCCGCGTTTGGCCACGCGGATGGGGGGAGGTCCCCTTACTGCGGGGGTCGCTCACGCTCTGGCCCACAACCGATCTTCCTGCAGATGGGAAGAGGGAAAGAGTGCACGTCTGCTTCAGCTTCGCCCGCAGCTTGAGCGGGGAGCCTGGCCTGGGTGAGGAGTAAACCTTGATTCAAATTATGGCCAGGTACAAATAAGATTTGAACCAACTCAAGCTTGGTAGGAGATGCGTTTGCTGACTCAGCTGGAGACAAGGTTCTGACTTTAAGGATGTCCGAAGGGGCTGGGAGGAGAGTTCTGTAAAGTGCTGCAGGCTTAAGGATTCGATCAGTCTCCAGAGTCCTTGTTTTTGTTTTGGGTTTTGTTGTTGTTAGTTTTTTGTTCTGTTTTGTTTTTCGAGACAGCGTCTCTCTGTGTAGCCTTGGCTGTCCTGGACTCCCTTTGTAGAGCAGGCTGGCCTCAAACTCACAGCGATCCACCTGCCTCTCCCTTCTGAGTGCTGGGATTAATGGTGTGCGCCACCACTGCCTGGCTGTTTGTTTGTTTTTAAGATTTATTTATTATGTATACAGTATTCTGTCTGCATGTAACGACTGCAGGCCAGAAGAGGGCACCAGATCTCATGATAGATGGTTGTGAGCCATCATGTGGTTGCTGGGAATTGAACTTAGGACCTTTGGAAGGGCAGCCAGTGCTCTTAACCTCTGAGCCATCTCTCCAGCCCCCTTGTTTTTTTTTTAAAGGTCAGGAGAGAAAGTGAGACTTCTTATGTGGGTGGGATTTGCCCAGAGCATAGAAGGAGACTGGAGGGCTTGAAGACCCTATGGGCTTGGTGGAGAGGGCCAAACAGAACTGTGGTTAGCTTCAGCATTGTCGCCAGCAATACCACACCATCAATCCCAGCCCTTGGGAAGCAGGGGCAGGCAGATCTCTGTGCATTCCAGGCCAACTAGAGCCATACAGTGAGATCCTGTCTCAAAAACAAGACAAAAGCCCGTCCCGGTGCAGGCCTTTAATCCCATCAGGCAGATTGAGTTCCAGCCACACTGGGCTGCACAGCCAGTCCCAGGCCAGCCAGGGCCACACAGAAAGACCCTATCTTAAAATATGTAAGAAAAAAAAAAAAAAAATCCAAGCATGGTGGTGCAAACTAGTAACCCTGATACTAGCTAGGTAAGGACTAGACCTGTGGGCGCATTGCGCAACTGGCCTAGCGCATTTGCTCAGCTCCAAGCCAAGGCCACGAACTTTCCTGATGATTTTTTTTTTCTTCAAGACAGAGTGTCTGGATCCAGATGTGGTAGCACATGCCTTTAATCCCAGCACTTGGGGAGACAGAGACAGGTTGATTGATGTGAGTTCAAGTCCAGCCTGGTCTACAAATTGAGTCCAGAACAAGAAGGCTACAGAAACACCCTATCTGAAAACAAAACAGAAGACAAGGTTGTGGGAAAGATTAAGTTTTGTCACAGGTGGAAGCAGTCTTGTCGGGCTTTACCCTTGGGGCACCCCATGAATACCTTGTGACAGACTGAGTGGAGCCATCCGGGGCCTGGAATTCAGGAAGCAGGCCTGGGAACCCCAACTGGGCTATTGTTTTTCTAATTGACCCTCAACGGGAGACTCAGGCAGGTGGGGAGGAGAGAACAAGTTCAGCCCGAGTTTGAGCGAGTGTGGAGCAGTGGACAGGCTGGACCAGCACGCGGGCCAGAGAGACACCTAAGGACCCGTCCCGTGGAACGGATACCGGAAGGTTCACTCTTTTGTCTCTTTAACCTTTTTTACTTCCTGTGTAAGCTAGTTGGGTTGTATAATAAAGTTTAATTGTTAAGAAACAGAGCTAACATCTGGCGCCGAATGTGGGGCTCAAACCCTCGACCCTGGGATTAAGAGTCTCATGTTCTACCGACTAAACTGGTTTCTCTGTGTAGCCCTGGCCTCACTTTGTAGACCAGGCTGGCCTCAAACTCAGCGATCTTCCTGCCTCTGCCTCCCAGAGTGCTGGGATTAAAGGCGTGCGCCACCACGCCCGGCTCGGCACATGCCTTTTATCCCAGCACTCGGGAGGCAGAGGCAGGAGGGTCTCTGTGATTTTGAGACCAGCCTGGTCTACAGAGTGAGTCCAGAACAGTCAGGGATACACAGAGAAACACTGTCTTAAAAAAAACAACCAAACAAACAAACAAACAAAAAAAAAAAAACCCCACAAAAAGCCAGGCGGTGGTGGCACACGCCTGTAATCCCAGCACTCTGTAGGCAGAGGCAGGTGAATCACTGTGAGTTCAGGATAGCCAAGGGTGGGTACACAGAGAAACCTTGTGTAAAAACAAACAAAACCAAAAAAGATAGCTGGGTATTAATACACAAGCCTTTAACACAGCACCGTGGAGGCGGAGGCAGAGGCAGGTGGATCACTGACTTGGAGGTTGCCTGGTTATAGAGTTCCAAAACTGCCAGGGATACAGGGAGACCTTATCACAATTTTTATTTCTGTGTCACCCTGGCTGTTCTGGACTTACTTTGTAGAGCAGGCTGACCTCGAACTCACAGCCATCTATCTGCCTCTGTCTCCCCAGTGCTGGGATTAAAGGCATGCACCACCACTCCCGGCCAATTTTTTCTTTTAAAGCAATGTATGATTGCCGGTTGCGGTGGCATATGCCTTTAAATGCAGCACTCAGGAAAATCTGTGGTTTTGAGGCCAGCCTGGTCTACAGAATGAGTCCAGGACACCCAAGGCTACACAAGAGAAACCCTGTCTCAAAAAACCAAAAAGGAAAAAAAAAAAAAAAAAGGAGAAATGGTTCAGAGGTCAAGACCACAGGGCTGCTCTTCCAAAGGTCCTGAGTTCAATTCCTAGCAGCCATATGGTGGCTCACAACCATCTATGAGATCTGATGCCCTCTTCTGGTGTGCAGGCAGGCAGAACACTGCATACATAATAAATCTTTTTTTGTTGTTTTTTTGAGACAGGGCCTCTGTGTAGCTGTGGCTATCCTGGTCTCGCTTTGTAGAACAGGCTGGCCTCAAACTCAGTGACCCACCAGCCTCTGCCTCCTGAGTGCTGGGATTAAAGGCATGAGCCACCATGCGCAGCCTTTTGTTTTTAGACAGGGCTTCACTGTGTTTGCTTGGCTGTCTTGGATTCCCTTTGTAGACCAAGCTGGGCTTGAACTCGCAGCAATCCAATTGCCTCCACCTCCCAATTACACCATGATGTGCAGCTTGTCCCCGCCCCCCTTTCTTCTTTTAAATGTATGATTTGGGGATGGTGGAACAAGCCTGTAATATCACCACTGGCTGATGCTGAAGGTTTGTTTTTAAGGCAACCAGTAAACCACCATAGTAAACCACCACCTCAAAAAGGAAAATGTATGGTGGCACACCTTTAATCCCAGCACTCAGGAGGCAAAGGCAGGCAGATCGCTGTGAGTTCAAGGCTAGCCTGGTCTACAAAGTGAGTCCATATCAGGAGGCCCTTATTTGTGTACACACAGAGAGAAGCAAATTAACTTTCTTTAAAGTATTTTTAATTTTGCTATGGATGGATGTTTTGCCTTCACCATCTGCCAACCATGTGCAAGCAAGGCCAGAAGAGTGACATTTGATGCTTCAGAATTGGAGTCATTGGTTGTTGGTCAGTCTGTGGGTGCTGGGAACAAAACCCAGGTCCTCTACAGGAGTCAGGTGCTCTTAACCTAGGAGACCTCCAACATCCCCTAAAAACTAAATTTTCTTATGCACAGTCCTGGCACTCACCACGCTGGTGAGTTCAGATCAGCCTTTGAGACAGGACTTCTGTGTGGATCCAGTCTAGGCCCTAAAGGGAGTGTCACTGCTGAATAAACTGTCATACCTCAACTTAGCTCACTCAGGAAGCTCTATGTCAGCACAGGCTTGGCAACTGAGCCCCAGGTCTAATCCATACAAGGAAAGCACTCTATACACTCCCGGAATCTCACCCTCTTAGAACTGAGAGACCAGGCATTTTATTTCTGTGTCACCCTGGCTGTTCTGGACTTACTTTGTAGAGCAGGCTGACCTTGAACTCGCAGCCATCTATCTGCCTCTGTCTCCCCAGTGCTGGGATTAAAGGCATGCAGCACCCTGTTCATAGTCATTTAAGTGTTTTAAACCAATGATTAAGAAACCTCAACTGAACCAGGCGGTTCCCTGTGAGTTTGAGGCTGGCCTGGTCTGAAAAGTGAATCCAAGACAGAGACTGTCTCAAAAAACCAAATATAAAAAGAAACCTCAACTGTGGGGTGACTTAATGACATTCCTGAAGATTTAAAAACCCATCCTGGTGTGGTAATACACACCTTTAATCCCAGCACTCAGGAGCAGAGGCAGATCTTTTGAGGCCAGTCTGGTCTACAAGAGTCCAGGGCTACACAAAGAAACCCCATCAACACCCCACCACCCCCAAAACAGGTGATGGTGGCCCATACCTTTAATCCCAGCACTTGGGAAGCAGAGACAGGCGGATCTGAGTTTGAGGCAAGCCTGCTCCAAGATAGCCAAGGCTACAGAGGAATAAAAAACAAAACCACCCCAGCTAAGGCCTTAGTGCTAACCAACCAGTATGGCCCATTCTGCCAGTCCTCCCTAAAGTAGGCCAACCCAGAAACCCTCACAGCTAGCCCAGGAAGTTGTTTTCCTTAATCTTCCTTCCAGTCCTCAAGATTCCTAAGTGATACAGTGACAATATTTGGGATCAAATATTTTACCTTCCAACTTGATACCAGCCCCCAGAAAACCATTAAGGAACAATAACTGGACATTGTAACCGATGGCTAGAGTCCCACTTGGAAGGCAGGCTGACTTAAATAAAAAGGTCTGAAAAGTGGTTCCATAGAACACTGTTCCCTTCCAGGAACAAGGCTAGCCCCAGGGAATCCCAGCTCCCTCTTCTGGTCTCCCAGGGAGCTATACCTGGTGCAGACAAACATGCTGGCAAAATACAATTAAATAAGCTCTTACAGGACTTCTTTTTCCCGGCATTTCAAGACAAAGTTTCTCTGTAGCCCTGGTTGTCCTTGACTTGCTTTGTAGACCAGGCTGGCCTCGAACTCAAGAGATCTGCCTGCCTCTGCCTCCTGAGTGCTGGGATTAAAGGTGTGGGCCACCAACAAAGCCCTCTCAATGTGGAGTCCTAGAATCCCAGACCTGGGGAAACTCAGACTAGAATATGCATAAACTCAAGGACTGCCTCACACATAGAGCATATGGACAACTCAGTGATACTTTGAGCAAATTAGGGGGGACCACACAGAGCTTAGTGGAATCTTGCTATTTCTAACAGCACACCCAACACTCCAACACTGCTTCCTGGTCGGCACTCTCCCTTCCTCACCAAGACTGTGTGCTGTCACATCAGTGTGTATGAATCTGGCACATAGCTCAGTCTTCTGCATACCTGTATCTGGGCCATAATTATAACCAAGTGAGCACCTCAGCCATTAATACATATTTTAAGTCTCTTAACAAAACAAGGAGAATGACCCCAGTCCAAAAAAAAATCTTTACGTTCCTTTATTGGAGCACGATTCCTGACGTATACAGTGATGTATTTACTAAACAGAGTCCTGTGCAGAAATTACACACTATCCATCTAGACAGATTTTGGTTACACTTTGCCTATTGATGGAGTAGTTCCATTTATAAAGTTTTATACATCAAAAAGCTTTGAATTTGACCAGGCTGTCCATTAATCATCTCTGAAAAAGTGGCATTTAATTTTAGCTCTATTTTACAGCATTAAAAAGCTTATGCATCAGGTAGCTTCCAAAACATTGTTCTCTGCACGATGGCGCTGAGCACACAGCTCTCTTCATCCCCAGGACTCAGTCATATCTGAGAGCTTCTGCTACATACCTGGGACAGAATGCTCCCGGCCACCGCGCGGACTGCTTACTCTGACAGCCCACCTTCTTGGCCAGTTCACACTGCCAATGAAGACACGCCAGCAGCAGCAGTCCTTCGTACAGATGGCATTAGAGCAACAGGTCAGTGACACAGTGGGAGCAAGTGCTGTCATAATATCCAGGTAACTAAAGGCCCATTTAAAAAATGCCAAATTGAGATAAAAATCAAGGGTACAAGTCCATGGCAGCAAACTGTACCCACATCACTCAGTTACAGAGACATTAAGACATGATTCAAATCCCTTTAACTCAGTCTGCATAGCCCTGAGGTCATCCTGCAAAGTGCGTATCAAAAAATACCAAGTTAGGGAGACAAAGTTTGACTTGATGTCCTTATACGCAGGTCAAACTTGGAAGGTCATATTGAGCATCTGTTCTGACAGAAAAGCATCGGGTCCTTTGTGTACACACTGATTTTATTGTAACAAAGCAACTTGTACACAGCAACATTTAAAATGAGCATCTTTTTCCCTTCCAGTGAAAACCAAAAAAAAAAAAAAAAAAAAAAAAAAAAAAAAAGAAAAGAAACTTACAACAGAATGTCAACTCCAAATCAAACCCTACAGGTTCTGCTGATTCTCCCATTGAGTGGCAGGGCTCAAGTCATCGTTAGGAGAAAATTTTATTTAAAAGTGTCACCTTAAACTGCAAGGATGTCTGTTCAACATCACAATTAAACATGCCAAAGGAGAAGCCATGTTGTCAAAATGCCCACTTAACCCCCCCAGACACCTCAAACCCACCCTTTGCTGACCTTCTATAACCCCCCCTTTTTTTTCTTTTTCTTTTTATTAAACAAGAGAAAGTAGACAGATACATGTTGGTAAATGCTAACTGTCTGTATTCACATAGAGACACAGTGTAATCTCTGAGCCCAATATACAGAGAAAGGAAAAAAAGCTAGAATTCTATTCACTACTACACAGGGGCCTAACACCCTCCAGCAGAGCCAAGAGAGCTGGAGGGCTTATCTTTTTCCCCCACCAAGCACGGTATTGGTATTGAATCCACAGTTTTTGAGACAAGAAAGGATAAAATGAATTTAGGACAGAAAAGTGGAGATCCTTTTTCCTGTTATATTTTGCTCAAGGTATTTTCCCCAAATAAGTTGAGAACCATGGTGTTAAGAGAGACCTCGAAACAGGGCGACTGAGCACAAGAGGGGGGAGGGAAATGACTGCAACTTGCTCCCAGGGACTGGAGAAAATTAAAAAAATAAAAAGAAAATAAAAAAGAAGGCTGGAATCCATCGGTCTTCTGTGCTAGTCGTCCTCGCCTTCATCCTCCTGAAAGAACAAGCGACCAGTCAGCCATTAGGGCACGTCCTAAGACGTTCCCCAGCTTTTGGACAAAGAGCAAACCTTACCAAAGATTGAATACTCACTTCCTTTGAGCACCTAGGTCTCAAACTAAATAGGAATCTTCATCATGTTAGCATTGGGGGAGGGGCATGCTCACAACTAAGAGCACGTCAGGCCCCCAGCATATAAGTGGCTCGCCATCACCCACCATTTAGTACCAGGGATTCTAAGTGCATAGACATACATGTAGATAACTTACCCATATAGAATTCAAAAACACAAGGGGGGAAAAAACACCCGAAGATGTTACCACCCAATCTCCCCATTTTTGGCCAGATTTTTATAGTATAGTATAGTATAGTTTTTTTGGTTTGTTTTTAAAATATTTATTATGTATACAGATTCTGCCTGCATGTACACCTGCAGGCCAGAAGAGGGCACCAGATCATAGATGTGGTTGCCAGGACTGAACCCAGGACCTTTGGAAGAGCAGGTGGCACTCTTAACTACTGAGCATCTCTCCAGTACTTTGTTTTGAGCAGCGTTTTTCTGTGTTCACAGCCCAGCTGTTGTGGACTCACTTTGTAGACCAGGCTGGCCTGGAACTCAGAGATGCACCTGCCTCGGCCTCCAGAGTACTGGGATTAAAGGCGTGCACCACCACACCGGCACTTTCCTTTCTGGGTTGGTGGTTTACTGTGCCCGGCTTTTACCAAGTCTTATTATAGTCTATGTCTTCTATATTCTATGGGCAATCTCCAAAGTCATGGGCAGCTCAAGTTCCCTTACCTCTCCTTCCTCCCCTTCCTCATCATCTTCATCTTCTTCACCTTCGTCCTCATCCCCTTCTTCATCAATATCTTCCAACCCTTCCTCCTCTTCGTCATCATCGTCATCATCTTCTGCCTCTCCTTCTTCATCCTCATCCATATCAGGAACCTTAAAAGGCCAGGCAATGTCCTTGATGAGCTCACTCAGTGGGCGGGACGTCCTACACCTCCAGCCAATAAACACCAACTCACCAAATAGTATTGCAAGGGATTCGGCCAAATGTCGTCTTTGATGACCTCTCCTAACTCATCGGCACCCGCGTCAGAGTGGTCGGTGAACCAGGTAAAGAAGCTCTCTGGCTCTTCGTGCTGCCGCTTCCTGCTGGCCTTATTCTGCGTTTGACTTGAGCGCTTTGTCAAATCCTAAACAAAAACATCAACACTCCATTAGCTTCCAAAGCACAACAAACATCAGCAGAGGACCACGTTACTAAGAACAAGTACAAAACCTACACTTAGTGAAGGTTAGCCTGTCTTATAACTGTGTTCACAGGGCACATCATCAACTTATTTCATAAAATCACTTCCACAATGTGAGAAAATAATAATCAAAAGGGTTTAGGGATAAAAGACACTGTAGCATGAAAACAAGCTTTTTGTTTGACTAGTACTGTGCTCCTCTGCACACTGGGATGTCTGCACTTTTTACCCAGTAATCTCCTGAGGCACTGAGCATTCGTCAATAGGTCTAGCTAAGCCATGATAGACAAAATACCTTTCCAGATTTCCATTTGATTTCAGTGGACTTTGAAGATGGGTCACCACTCTCATTCAGATGAAATTCTTTGGAGAGAACTTTATTTTCAAAGTAAGGATTTTCATCAAAATACTGTAAAAGATCGAAAGATCAGAAATCAATAAACAGTTTTCATAACCTAAGCACATATTCATTGTAATAGTGGCAAACGGGATGTTAGTTACTTACAAAATCTATTCTGTAACCTGATTTAATGTCTTCGAATTCTGTCACTTCCACTCTGGTCAAATAATGCAGAGCCTCTTCATCCTCCTCCCCAAGCAGTGCGGACACTAAAGAAGCAACTCGGATCAGTTCACGCTTGACAGGGTAACTACTTAATTGCCCCCCTATTAAATGTCTAAAAATTGAGTGAGCAACTTTAAGTTTCTTCTTTTTTTTAGTTTTTTGTCTCTCTGTGTAGCCTTGGCTGTCCCGGACTCATTTTGTAGACCAGGCTGGCCTCAAACTCACAGAGATCCGCTTGCCTCTGCTTCCCAAATGCTGGGATTAAAGGCGTGCACCATCACACCCAGCTTAACTATCTTCTTTCTAATAAACAAATGCCCTAGCAGCCATCCGTAACTAATGCTGACCTACTACATACCTTGTGGATGGTTGACAAATGTTGTTACCCAAAAATTTGGGATTTTGGCGATCAATTCTGACCTCTTCTGAAAAAACGGTTGGCGGAGTTTGTTATATTTTTGTTCTACTTTCAAAATTTCCTCACTGGCTTGTTCATTAAGTCTGAAACAAATGAAGACACGTTGGATGTTAATGTAAACTATTCAAGACTACAGACCATGCATTCTTTCTTTCTGGCTTTAGGACTGCAAAGTATCTATTTATAGAAGCAGGCTAGCTCATGCCAGAGACTAGAATCTAGAGACTAGAATTGGTTAAAAGTCAATTCTCAAATTGACATTTGGGAACATTGTTGCTTTGGGAAAGAAATCAGCCTCCCCATCCCTCTCTGGGAACCAAAGGACTGAGTTCCAACTATCTCCAGCATTGTTAACATTGTGTTTCAATATACACTTATTTTTCTTTTTCGGTTTTATGAGAGAGATTTCTCTGTAGCCCTGGCTGTCTTGGAGCGCACTCTGTAGACCAGAATGGCCTGGAACTCAGACACACACCTGCCTCTACCTCCAAGTGCTGGCATTAAAAGGCCTATGCCACCACCGCTCAGCCTCCAGTAAAAGTGAAGGTGTTAATCATGGAACAAGCAACACTGCAGTCCTTGAACACATACCTGATCTACCATCTCCCTGCATCTGAATGGTGAGGTAGGATTACTTGAAGCCAGGAATTATGACCAGACTGAGAAACAGGACTTAAAGAGTGTTTATTCACCAAAACCTTCCTGTGATTGATTTGATGGCCAATCAAACCCATGAGAAAACTTCTATAATGTGAATTCAATAAAATTACCTGTCTATTTCATTTTGTACTTCATCAATATGTTCAATTGCTTCTTGCTGTTCTTTTTCTGCAAAACAAAAAGGAATTTAAGACTCAACACTAATTACAAGCTACACTTCCTGATACAAGTGAACTCTAACAGTGAAGCTGCTAGAAATGTGCTTCCTACAAAGCATGCTCCCCACGTGTTCAAGCATGCAGTTGACAAATTACTTTCTCATTACCCGACCGTTCGCAAATTAAAGTATCTGCCAGGCTATGCAGAAAAATGCTTCATTACTGGATTACTTTTTAAAGTTCCTTACAAAGTTCCAATCAGTGGCCTTCATTATAAAAGGTGAGCGAGAGACTTAGCCTCATTCAGAAATTCTTCGTGTTTATTACGAATCACACTACTCACTTGGAATAGAATGGTGCCAGCTGCTAACTTAATGTGGAAATCAATCCATGGCCGTAATACAAACTAGGATACTAACTGGTACAACCACTTAAAACACAAAAAAAACACCGCTCTTAATCTATGATTATCAACAAAGACCAGTTAAGTCTCCAAACTACCAGTCCTGTGTGTGAACCTTATCCCAACCAGACCATACCCCTCCAACCCATTCCTGATTGAGGCTGTTCATCCTACGCCGCCGCGCAGGATTCCTGAACACACTTACTAGAAAAAGGACATCCAAAAACTAGGGAGGCATTAGGAGGAAAAGGGGGTGTGCTCCTAATTCGTGCCCTTTTGTCCGGTGAGGGCTTTTACAAAGCCAAGTGGGCGTGAAGGGGTCCGTTCGCCCGGTTCATTTCCGGTAACTAGCCCTAGGATCGATCAGCAGCGGCCCCCTGCTAAAAAAACGACCCTCCCGGAGAGGACTGGACGTCCTAAGAGCCCTTGAAAGTCCCTGTGTCGCTCAACCTCCCGGCCAGATTCCGCGCACCCCCGGCGCGCCCGAGTGTGGCTGGCCCACGTGGGGTGTGCTACCCGCGCAGCCCAGAGCATCCTCTCGCCGGCTCCGCGCCCCTACCCCGCCCCAGACCCTTGCTCCCGGGTCCCGCCACAGAGCCTGCTCCGGGCGGGAAGCAGGGCGGCGTGAGAGGCCGGGCCGTAGGGCTGCGTCCGGCCGCACCATGTGGCGGCGGCGGCGGCTGATGGGAGCGAGGCATCATGGCGGAGCACAATAAAGAGAGGCTTCTCGGGAGGGAGGGAGGGGGAGGAGAGCGCGGGCGGGGGGAAGGGGGGGTCTCCGCCCGCCGCGCAGGCCGCAGCGCCTCGCCCGCAACGCTCGCCGCCACCCCGGCCCCCCGGCCCGCGCCACACACACATACACACAAAAAAAGGCGCCGGCTCCGCGGGCCCCGCAGCCCCCGCGGGCCCGGGCCGAAGATGGCGGCGCGGCCGGGCCCCCGCCGCGCCCGGTCCTCACCTGCGGTCTCGTCGGCCCCGTCGTGATTGGAGTTGAGCTCCTTTTTACTGACTTTGGCCGTCGGCGCAGACATGGTGCCCTCCGCGGTCGGGGCGGAGAGCGGGGAGGGGGAGCGAAGGGACGGCCAAGGGGGCGGCCAGCGGCTTCCCCTCACGCCACACGCGCGGCGCCCGCTCGCTCGCTCCGGCCGCCTCCTCCCGGCGCTCACTTGCTCGCCCTCCCCCTGGCTGCCTGGCGCTGCCCACGGGGCCTGACGCCGAGGCAGGCCCAGGCGCGTTGTGGCGGGCCCCTGGCCCGGGCTCTCGCTGAAGGCGGGGAGGCGGCTCGGCTGGGCTCCTTGACTCGCGCCCCGCGCTCCGGCTCGCTTCTCGATTGCCCTGAGCCGCCTCCTCCTCCTCCTCCTCCTCCACCACTACCTCCTCCTCTTCGCGGCGAGGGGCAGTCTGCAGAGCGCAGGCGCATCAGCCCTGCGCAAGTCCCGCCCCCGGCCGGAGAGGCTCGCGCCGCGCAGCCATTGGCTGGGGCCGCAGGCCAGGGGGCGGGGCCGCGGCGGGGGAGGGGGGTGGTGGCGGTGGGGACACTGGGGCCTGGACGAGAGGCGGGAGGAAGCGGCTCAGCGACACATGGTCTGGGCCCCGCGCGCGCGCGGCGCTCCCCTCCCCTCCCCTCCCCCGCACTCCGCTTCTGCGGCCGGCCTGGGACATTCGCGCGCCGCGCGGTACCTTGGGGGCGGGGCCTCCTTCTCCCCCCCCCAATACCCGCGCATCACGTGGTGGCTGAGCGGCTTCCCTTTGCGGGGCGGCCCGGGGGGCGCCGGAGAGGGGGCGCGCGCAGCCCCTCGAACCAACAAGGCCTAGGGGAGTACCCTGGCTACACGCAGGGGCCTGAGTTCTGTACCCGAGGCGCCTCGCTCGTCATTGCCCCCCCCCTTTTTTTTTAAAGATTGATAAGCTGCGGTCCCACTCAAACTCTAAGCTCGTATGCGAAGCCACAAGCAGTTCATCTAGCCAGTGTACTACTCACATGGCCCGCCTGTATGTCCCCTTGGGCCAAGTCAAGCCTCCTCTCTGCTCTCAGTTCTGAATTTTTAAAAGCTGTCACCCGTCATACTTAAACAGAACCACACTAATGTTTAGGTCCTCTGAATGTAGTACATGAATGTAGTTCTGCCTGCCACAGGTGCCCACCTCCGTGGTGAGTGGGGCGCTTTCTTGGAGAATACAGATGGCGGAATGTTTAGGCTTCTAAACCATCGATGGCATAAAATAAACAGGAAAAAAAAAAGTTTTAGATTAAAAGTCCTTAAGCACTATGTCAGGAGGTTTTTTCCAGGACTTGAAAAGAGAGCAACTCTGTCTTCCTGGAGCCCAACACGTGGTCCTGAAGCAGCCAGAAATCTCTCTACCTGGGTGTTCTGCAACTTGACCTATGCACTTTCCAGCATTCCTGCTTTATTATCGGCTCTTAAAGATAAACCCGTGTGGCTTGCTTTAGTAGTCAAGACATTCATGGTAGGTAATCAATAAACATAAAATACACCATACACAGTTCATGGTGAGAGAATACAAATTGTCTTCATGCACGTCTCCAACTCCTGAAAGCACACTCAGCCTACCTGGCGCACCTTATGCTCAAATTCGGTGAATTCCATTTATCTGTTCTAACTGATAAACCTAACCCTCTAGACAGCCTCGAAGAACCTCTTACCCCCCACAGCTCCCAAGCACAGGGACCTCCAGCACATATTAAGGGGAAAGGTCTGACGCTAAGACTGCTAATACTCTCACCAATGATAGTCCCAAGGTAATCCTGTGCGGTCCTGGCAGAGTTGCAAAGAAATTCCATAAACAAAACCGAGCAAGTAAAGACTTAGGAAACTGAGGCAGGAGGGCCTAGAGCTGAGGCTAGCCTGGGTCACAGTGCGGAACAGTTGTCTCAAAAGAAAACACGTCATCCAATGCATGCTCTGCCTCACCAGTCATTACCTTAGGCCTCGGCTGCCATTAGCTGTATTTTCAGATAACCCTCGTAAAATATTAAGTAGGTTTTCCAGATAATTATTCTTGGGACACTTGAGAATTGAACCTAGGGCTTGGTGTCCACTAGGCAAGTCACACACTCATACACACACACACCCCCGCCCCAAACTGAACTCATACAATATACTACGTGCAATTTACAGATAAGCCGAACTGTGAAGTGATAAGAATGAAGCCCAGGTCTAGTGCCTGGCCAAGTTGTCATGGGCCACCCAGCCTCGCAGCCCTGACCCCAACCAACAGTCACAGCCGGGCACAGCGCACATGCCTTTAATCCCAGCACTCGGGGACCCCAGAGGACAACAGATCTCTGTTGGAGACAGAAGCTCCATCTCAAAAAGCCAATGCCCCCAGCCCCAAAAAAGCAACAGTGCACCGTCTTTAATCCCAGCACTCGGGAGGCAGAGGCAGGTGGATGGCTGTAACTTCCAGGCCAGCCTGGTCTACAAAGCGAGTCTAGGACAGTCAAGGCTACACAGAGAAACCCTGTCTTGAAAACCAAATCAAAAAAAAAAATAAATCGGTGGGTTTTCTTTTGTGGGTGCCTATGTAGACAGGGATGGCCTTGAGCTTCTGCCTTTCCCACCCCAACCTTTTAAATGTGGCACAACTGACAACAAAGGTTGGCACAATCCTGTAAGAATGACTGTTTCTTTCCCTTTGTATTATAAAACAATTCTAAATTATTTTTATTTTACACGTAAGAGTGTTTTGTCTGCATATATGTAAGTGCACCATGTGTAAAGGAGACCAGAAGAGGATGCTGGATCCTCCTGCAGCTGGAGTTACAGGTGGTTGTGAACCACCATGTGGGTGCTGGAACTAAATCCATATGCTTGACAAGCCTGAAAGTGCTCCTAAGCACTGGGCCACCTCTCCAATCTTTCCTTTTTTTACCTACAAACCATACCTCATCACAGTGACTTTACCAGCCACTGCGAGGTATGAAAAAGGTTGGTCTGAAAACTAGTGTTTTCAACCAGAAAACCTGGATCACAGGTTGGTGCCCGTGACCCACAGCCTGTTATCAGAAGACTTGATCTATAGAAGACCCAAGGGGCCATCTTCTGATTAGGCACTGGAGCACAGGAGGGCAAGAGATACAGTCAGTATGGGAGAGGCTGGGGCATGGAAGCTATAGGGCAGCCACTAAGCAATGCCTCATCCACGTGCTGCTGTACTGAGAGGCTGGGTCCACTGCCTGACAGGCCAGGCAGCGTCCACTGAGCGCAGGGAGGACTGTGGTCACACCGTCCCATCCCTTGTGGCTTAGCTATTTCTGCCAGCAAACTGCAAGACCAGAAAGGTTCACTCACAATTTGCTTCTGACAAGAGGGGTAGGATTTACCACCCTCCTCGAGGGGGATTCAATATGCTGGTCCCCGTCTTCAGTGTGTTCTATTTACACTAAGTCTCAGCAAGCTCTAAGAAAAAAGGAGTGGTGTTTGTCTAGTGTGGATGCAGCAAGTCCTGGTCTCTACACCCAGGAGCTTGATGGTGCTTGCTCGCAATTGCAGCGCTCTCGATCAGAAAGCTCAAGGTTATCCTCACTGACAAGTTTCAGCTACTTCAACCTTATCTTTATAAAAAGAAATGAATGGCCGGGCATGGTGGCGCACGCCTTTAACCCCAGCACTCGGGAGGCAGAGGCAGGCGGATCCCTGTGAGTTTGAGGCCAGCCTGGTCTACAAAGTGAGTCCAGGATAGTCAAGGCTACACAGAGAAACCCTGTCTCGAAAAACAAAAAAGAAATCTGGTTTGGCCCGGCGTGGTGACACACGCCTTTAATCCCAGCACCCGGGAGGCAGAGGCAGGAGGATCTCTGTGAATTCGAGGCCAGCCTGGTCTACAAAGCCATGTACAGGACAGCCAAGGCTACACAGAGAAACCCTGTCTCGAGAAAAAAATAAAAATAAAAGAAAGAAAGGCAAGAGACTGAGTGAGACACAGCAAAGGGAATCCGGCCAGGAAGTATTGAGATACCGACTCCACTTGGTGTTCCTTCCACCCGTGACTCTAAACTTGAGCCAAATCCACACACTTTCCCTTCGACGTCCCTGTCCTGTAGGCGCAGTCCATGCGGGAAAACTCCACCACACCTGGACATAGGAACGCGAAAAGTGCAGCCACGAAAACCCAGATCTTAATGGAAATTGGGAGAAGTGATAGGATGTGGTGACTCTGGGCGCGACCCACAGCGCTTCTGATAAGGGGCTCAGGCTCCGAGGGAGGAGAAGCTGCAGAGCGATCCTCCCTCTCCGCCCCCAACACAAGTTAGTTTCCCGGCAGAGGGCAAGCTGGCGTCTGGGCCGACATTCTAGGTGCTAGAGGGAGGCCACCCTTTGGGGACCCTGGAGAGGTAGGTGGGGGACCAGCGGGCAGGGTCGCCCGGACCGGAAGTCTTAGTTAGCACCTGGAGGGCTACCAAGAGGCTGTCTTAAGGCTAAGGAGAGTCACGTGACTGGCTTTGCTCCGGCAGGATGGGAGAAGGAAGCCAGGAGCAGCACGCGGTGGTAGTAATTCAGGCCAGAGTTACCGGCCGGCGGCTTTCAGCAACAGGGAGACGGACGTGGGAGGGCTTTAATTTCCAGGACTGGGGAGTGGAGGGGTGGGGAAGCCTCGGCCTCGTGCATTTACCGGGGCAGAAGCCCCCACAGGAGTGAGTTTGGGGGGGGACTGGAAAGGGCAAGCTGAGTCCCACGTGGTGTCCCGGGCCGGAGGAAGTGCCCTCTGCACGGCTTTCCCAGTTCCGCGCGCTCTGCTACTTCCCTCCCCGCCGCCCCGAGCAGAAAGCTATCTACGAGCGTTTGTGTGTGTGTGGGGGGGAACGGGCGGGGGGAGGGTTTTCCATCTCCAGAAGGATCGGACGGGGGGGGGGTGTAAAAAAAGCCATTCACGGAGTCGATCACCAAGGAAACGCAATGGAGGAACTTACCTCCTTCCGGCAGGCCGGGAGAGGCCGACGCGTTCTCCAGCTTCGGGGCAAGAGATCGTTTGAGTTTCTTGGGCGGAGGCGCGTTCGCGGTTTGCCGTTTCGGGGCCATGGCACGAGGGAGGTGGTCTGAAGCCAGAGGGCAGAGACCCGATGTTCACAGCAGGAAGGAACTCGCAGGAACTGAGGCGGCCTCGCAGCCGCCCTGCCCGCGGGGGATATTTACATGACAGTGGGACACACACCCCCACGCCCCTTCTCCCAGCCTCCTCCTCCCTCCAATCAGCAGAAACTTCTTTGAGTTGCTCTCGGCGGGGGCTTCCTGGCGTTGGAGGAGGGGGCGGCTTCTGCGAGTGCAGTGCGGGGCTGCCTTTGAACCCGGGTTTGCACCGGGAAGCCGGCGGCGGATGGTGCTGCCCGGTCCCCGCTTCACCCTCCCCCCCAGACCCCCTGCGCTGTACTGCCCGACCCCCATCGGGAGTTCTTCCTCTTTCCCTTCACCCCTCCAGTTTGGTGTCGGGGAGACTGAGATACGTGCCGCTGTTGCCTCACCTCAGCCTGGAACATTCTTCACTTTTCTCCCAACCCCCAACTCGTGCGTCTGGCTAGACGACTTCCCAGCCTGCAGACCGCCGCTTGGAGGGACGGATGAGTGTTGGAAGAAAAGGGATTCCCAGGCGAGAATTACAAAAGTCGGCGCGGGGGAGGGGAGGGAAGACTTGGCTCAGCCATTCCATCCACTCCAGAGAAGTAAAATGCGCTGGCTCAGACTGTAATCTTTTGGTTTGGTTTAGTTTTTCGAGACAGGGTTCCTCTCTCTGGAGCCCCGGCTGTCCTGGGACTCAACTTTGCAAGACGAGGCTCCCTCGCCTTGAACTCACAGACATCCACCTGCCTCTGCCTCCCGAGATCCGGCGTAAAAGGCGAGCCCCACGACCACCCGGCGTTAGCCTGTAATCTTTGCGCTCAAGTTGAGGCCGGAGGATCCCAGGTTTCAGACCAGCCGGGAATACAGTGCAAGACCTTGTCCCACAAAACTAAGCGGAAACATAAAATAATAACGTATGTGTGTGTGTGGTGTGCTGAGGTTGGAACCAACGCCTCCAGCGCGCTAACCTTGTTCCTGCAGTGCAGGGAGGACTACAGCTCATTTGGCTTGGGTGTCACGCAGATAATAAGGAACAAATGTGCAGAGTGTGGCTCAGCAGAAGTGCATGAGCCGTGCGTGGTGGCGCACGCCTTTAATCCCAGCGCTTTGGGAGGCAGAAGCAGGCTGTTCTTCCAAAGGTCCTGAGTTCAATCCCCAGCAACCACATAGTGGGCTCATAACTATCTGTAATGAGATCCGTTGCCCTCTTCTGGCATGAAGGTGTACATGCAGGCAAAACACTGTACACATAATTAATAAATACATCTTTAAAAATAAGTCCCAAGGCCAGGCGTGGTGGCGCACGCCTTTAATCCCAGCACTTGGGAGGCAGAGGCAGGAGGATCTCTGTGGGTTCGAGGCCAGCCTGGTCTACAAAGTGAGTTCAGGACAGCCAAGGCTACACAGAGAACACCTGTCTCAGAAAAAGAAAAACCAAACTATAAAAACAATAAACTACAAAAACAAAACAAAACAAAAAGATCTGACGCAAAAAAAATTGTCTTCTATCTGTCACACAGGTTCCCATATCCCTCAATCAATATTAATAGTGATAATTAATGATGACAACAACCACTATAATAAACAAAGCCTGGAAGCCAGAAGTAAGGGAGCAAAGGCCAGAGCCACACATTCAGGTCTTCCCGGTGCTTTCCTTTCCAGCTCCTACATCTTACCTTCCTGGATTTCCAGAGCTTGTTACTAGGCAACAGACACAACTGGCCTTACTCCATTCCTGAACGACAGACTGTAGGGGTCTTGTTGGGGTGGAGTACAATGTAAATGGCCTCTCCCTAGCCCACCCAACAGCCAGCTGGCCCCAAGAAGATCTGTGTCCCTGAGCTTGTGTCCCCAAGCAAGGTGTTTTGAACCACCCCACAGGCAATCCATGGAACACAGTAATAATAAATAAAAATTTTTAGATTTTATCTATTTTTATTATGTATCCCTGTGTGCATGTACACCTGCACACCAGAAGAGGGCACAGGATCTCATTATAGATGGTTGTGAGCCACCATGTGGTTGCTGGGAATGGAACTCAGGACCTTTGGAAGAACAGCCAGTGCTCTTACCCCTGAGCCATCTCTCCAGCCCCATAAATAAAATTTAAGAAATAAAATTAAAATAAATCAAATAGCCAGGCACTGGTGGTGCATGCCTTTAATCTCAGCAGTCGGGAGGCAGAGAGAGGCAGATCTCTGAGTTCAGGGCCAGCCTGGTCTCCAAAATGAGTCCAGGCTATACAGAGAAACCCTGTCTGGAAAAAAAGAAAAGAAAGATAGAAAATCAAATAAGTAAGTAAAGAAAGCAATCTGAGTGAGGTGGGCCTGCAATCACAGAGATAGAGGGATCTCTGAGTTCTAGGCTAGCCTGATCTACAAAACAAAGTCCAAGCCAGCTAGGGCTACACAAAGAACCCTGGCTCAAGAAAAAAAAATTCAAACAAAACAAAATGTGTACACTGGAGAGATGGCTGAGAGGTTAAGGGTACTGATTGTTCTTCCAGAGGTCCTGAGTTGAGTTCCCAGCAACCACACGAAGGCTTACACTATCTATAATGTGATCTGATGCCCTCTTCTGGCCTGCAGGCATAATACTGTATGCATAATAAATAATTTTTTTATTTTTTATTTCTTGGTTTTTTGAGACAGGGGTTCTCTGTGTAGCCTTGTCTGTCCTGGACTCACTTTATAGACCAGGCTGGTCTACATACACAGGCTGGTCTACACCACAGCGATCCACCTGCCTCTGCCTCCCGAGTACTAGGATTAAGGGTATGCATCACCATGCCTGGCTTAATAAATAAATCTTAAAAAAATAAAAAATTTAAGTACATTTTACATTCTAAGCTGATAAACATTTTTCACATATTATAAAATGTTTTCCGTAGGTTGCTATCTGCTGCTCTTCTTCTCTGTAAGCTCAATTTTCTTAACTATATTTTATTATGAACTTATTAAAGGAGCCTACCTCCCTTACAACCGGACTAACCCAAACAATAGGAAAAGGAGATTAAAGAACACAATAATGAAACCTTAAGGATATTAGATTAATATTAATAAAGATATTAAATTCTCCTGGCGTACTCAGCTGGCCCTCAGCAAACCAGCCATCCTACCAAAGTTGCTGCTGGAACCTGGAACAGCAGGGGAGCCTCAAGCCTCAACTGGAGTCCAAAGCCTTGAAGCTTTCCCTGGAGCAGTTCTCTCAAGGAGCATCTCCTGAAGTGTTGCAATCAACAGCCTAAACAATCCCGAATCCTCTCTCCCGAGCCTCTTGTTTCGGGCTCTCGTGTATCTCTTCTCAGAGTCTCTACTAGGATGTTTTCAACTGACAACATCCAAGCTCCTCCACGAAGTGGTAACTTCTAAGGGAATGAACATCCTCCTCTCTCACAAGTCTGTTCCCCATCCCACACTCACTTGGGATCAACACAAAAACATGTTTATCTCTCCTACACTTCTTGGTGAGTTCTTTTTTTTTTTTTTTTTTTTTTTTTTGGTTTTTCGAGACAGGGTCTCTCTGTGTAGCCGTGGCTGTCCTGGACTCCCTTTGTAGACCTTTGTAGACCAGGCTGGCTTGGAACTCACAGTGATCTGCCTGCCTCTGCCTCCCAAGTGCTGGGATTAAAGGCGTGCAACACCACCGCCCGGCTTCTTAGTGAGTTCTAACAGAGGAGGAGGACCCAAGGACCCAGTAAAATATTTATTGGTACATAGTGAGGTCAGTCTGATACTTCTTTTGTTTGTTTGTTTGTTTTGAGGGGGAGGGAGGGTTTCACGACAGGGTTTCTCTGTGTAGCCTTGACTGTCCTGGACTTGCTTTGTAGACCAGGCTGGCTTCCAACTAACAGAGATCCGCCTGCCTCTGCCTCCCAAGTGCTCGGATTAAAGGCGTGTGCCACCACTGCCTGGTTGCACTTGAGTTTTTTTTTTTTAATCAACTTGCAACTGGGGGGGTGTGTGGCAGTGGCGGCTGTGGCTGCAGGCAGCTGCAGTGGCAGTGGTGGCAGCGGCGGCAGCAGCAGCAGGAGCAGCAGCAGCATCAACACAGGACTTTAATCCCAGCATTCAGGAGGCAAAGGCAGGTGGGTCTCTGAAATTGATGCCAGCATGGTCCACAGAGTGAGTTCCAGAACAGTCAGGGATACTCAGAGAAACCTTGTTCTGAAAACTGTAAATAAATATGTACGTACACACATACATACATGGCTTCTCTGTCCCTTAGTGTTATGTGTGAGTGTCACTTTGTGTAAATGAATCTGGCAGCTGACGACTGTGTCTCTGGCACTCAATGTTCCTTAGCTTCTCCTGGTTCTGTGTGTGTGACTGGAGCACTGTGAGATTTCTGCCTTCCCTGTCAGCACATCAATTGACCTTATAATTTCTCCAGGTCTTGTTTAGGTGGCTGTATGTGGGGTCATGGGTGAAACTTCCCTGCTCTTGGCTGGCATTCCATGCATGTTGCCACCATGCCCAGCAGACATTTTCCTCAAATGATCTCTGCTTTTCCTCAGCTGGCTTTTCTTCTTACACCTGCATACTTTCTCTTTTTTACTTACAGGCAAGTTCTCAGGTGGCTCTGGGGACATAGTTCAAAAGGCTTAATTTTCTCCGTACAGCTGTTGACATAGCACAGATTTGAACAGACCTGGCGCTGGGGTGATGGCAAAGGAAATACCAGAAAATGATGTATTTCTGAACATCTGCCTTCAAAAAGCACGTTCACTATCTGTTAGCATGTATCAAGTATCTAATTCAAGCCAGGCTGTAGGCATCGCGGGCAATGCTTTGAACAAAATCCACATACAAGAAAGAGGCTATCTGGCACGTGGAGAGTGGAGATAGGAGAGAGGAAGCGTTGTGACCAGACAGGGAGACAGAGGATGAGCCCCACAGGAAGAGCGTGTCGCAGAAAAAAACAGAGATCAGGGATTTGCAGTGGGAGAGGAGCTCAGGCACTCTGGCTGGGGAGAACTTGTCAACTGTGGCAGTGTTGCTAGGCTTTTCTTCACTCAGTGTGTGTTTCTGTGGATATGTGTGTTTATACGTAAGTGTGTGTGTGTATGTATGTATGTGTGTGTGTGGATGGATGGATGTGTGTATTTGTGTATGTGGTGTGTGTATGTATTTCTGTGTGTGCATATGTATGTGTGAGTGTAGGTATATGTTATGTCTGGATGTATTTCTGTATGTGTGTATTATGTATGTGTGTGTGTGTGTGTGTGACAGCATTGATGTTCTGTTCAGAGGACAACTTTGGGGGACTTATTTCTCTCCTTCTGCCATGTGGATCCCAGAGGTCAACTCGAGACGTTAGGCGTTAGCCACTGAGCCATGAGCCATCTTGCCAGCTGCCTTTTTGTTGGTGCTGTTGTTGGGGTTTTTTGTTTTGTTTTGTTTTTGTTTTTTGAGACAGGATTTCTTTGTGTAGCCCTGGCTGTCCCGGATTCACTTTGTAGACCAGGCTGGCCTCAAGCTCACAGGGATTCCCCCTGCCTCTGCCTCCCGAGTGCATGCTGGAATTAAAGGCAGGAGCCACCACTGCCCCGGCCTCCCTCTTTCCCCTCCCCTACCCCACGCTTCTCTCTGTTTTTTTTTTTTAATTATAAAAAAAAAAATCTAGGCAGAGGCAGGTGGATTGCTGTGAGCTTGAGGCCAGCCTGGTCTACAAAGCCAGACTAGAATAGTCAAGGCTACACAGAGAAACCCTGTCTCGGGAAACAAAAACAAACAACAACAAAAATCTTTAGCCAGGTGTGGTGGCACATGTTTTTAATCCCAGCACTCAGGAGACAGAGGGAAGAGGATCTCTGTGAGTTTAAGGCCAGCCTGGTCTACAAAGTGAGTCCAGGACAGCCAGGGCTACACAGAGAAACCCTGTCTCAGAAAACCATGCCACCGGGGGCTGGAGAGATGGCTCAGCGGTTAAGAGCACTGACTGTTCTTCCAGAGGTCATGAGTTCAATTCCCAGCAACCACATGGTGGCTTACAACCATCTATAATGTGATCTGATGCCCTCTTCTGGCCTGCAGATGTACATGCAGGCAGGCTCTGTATACATAATAATAAATAATAAAATCTTTAATAAAAAAAAAAAAAAAGAAAACACTGCCTGGCAATGTACACATTTTTAATATGTGAATATTTTATCTGAAAGCATGTATGTATGTATGTATGTATGTATGTATGTATGTATGTATGTATGTGTGTGTGTGCACTACAAACATGCTGGGTGTCCAAGGAGGTCAGAAGAGGCCGTTGGATCTTCTGGAACTGTAGTTAGAGATGGTTGTAAACCACTGTGTGTATGCTGGGAAACAAATGTGGACTTTCTACAAGGGCAGCAGGTATTCTTAACCCGCTAGCCATCTTTCCAGCCTCCTGCTACCACCGATGGTGTGCACTGTTCATCTCAGTACTCCGGAGGCAGAGGCAGGTTGATCTCTGAACTTTCGGTCACCCTAGGCAACATTACATAGTGAGATACCTTAGGAGACCCTGACTTAAAAAAAAATTTTTTTTTGTTTGATTTTCATGATCCTTCCTGTGTGGATTCAAGCCACCAGGACACAGGCATCCCTAAACGTCATCTTCTCAGCTGCTCTGTTGAAGAATTTGGCCGTCATCATCTCAAATGGCCTAGGTTTTCTTGTCCCCAGAACTCTAGCCCACATTTAAAGGTTTTATTTTCAGGACTGAAGAAATGGCTCAGCAGTGAAGAGCATGTCTTGCTTTTGCAGAGGACCTGGGTTCAGTTGCCAGCGCCCACATGGTGACTCACAAGTGTTGTTACCGCCAGTTCTGGGGGATCTGACACTCCCTTCTGACATCCTTGGGTCCCAGGTACATACATGATACACAAACATACATGCAGACAAAACCCCCGTAAACAAAATAAAACATATAAATCTAAAAACAAATCGTGTAATACAGTTTTTCTCCTTCCCTACTGTGCCTTCCTTTCTTTCCTCCTGTCCTGGGGACTGAACCCCAAAACCCAAACTTTGTGCACTTTGGACTCTCTACCCCCACCCTACAGCCCCAGCCCAGAGCAGACTTTCTTTCTCTCTCTCTCTTTCTCCTCCTCCATTTTCTTTCTTTCTTTTGATTTTTCTTTTTTCCTTTTTTTTTTTTTTAAGACAGGGTTTGTCCTGGACTCTCTTTTTACAGACCAGGCTGGCCTCTCACTCACAGTGATCCACCTGCCTCTGCCTCCCTAGTGCTGGGATTAAAGGCGCGCTCCACCATGCCAGGCTCTTTTGGGTTTTCAAGACAAGATTTCTCTGTGTTAACAGTCCTGGCTGTTCTGGAACTCTCTTTGTAAACCAAGTTGGTCTGGAACTTACAAAGTTTTGCCTGCCTTTGCCTCCTGAGTGCTGGGACTAAAGTTGTGCGCCACCTCTTTCAGCCATTTTTTATGTATGTTGTATGTATTTATGTATGTATGTATGTATGTATGTATGTGTGTGTATTTAAAATCTTTGGTTTTTCAAGACAGGGTTTCTCTACGTTATCTTGGCTGTCCTGGACTCACTTTGTAGACCAGGCTGGCCTCGAACTCACAGTGATCCACCTGCCCCTGCCTCCCAAGTGCTGGGATTAAAGGGGTGTGCCGTCACCTCCCCATTTAAGTGTGACTTTTTTAAATTTAATTTTTCTTATTTTTATTTTATATAGATGTTTTGCCTGTATGTATGCCTGCACACCAAGTGCATGCCTAGTGCTTTCGGAGTCCAGAAAAGGGTGTCAGATCTCCCTGGAACTGGAATTACAGACGGTTATTAGCTGCCATGTGGGTGCTGGGAATTGAAGCCCAGTGCCCCGACCACTCAGGCCAGTGCTCCTAACCTTTGAACCCTGAGTGCGATTTTTGGAATTCTTGCTGATGCTTGCGGAGAAGCCCTTCTCAAGAAGGGAGTACTTAGGAAGACTTTTCTATTGCATTTTATCCCCCCTCCCAAAGCGGCTAATCTAATCGGCCCTGCTGGCCTTGTCCGCTAAGGAGGATCCTGTCCCTTGTGTGAACTGAGAGAACCAGACCTGGGCAGGCTTCCCAGTCTGAGAAAAGAGGAAACAGGCCTAGAGGCCTAAGATGGCAGCAGATTACTGCCTGGAGCCTCAGGGCTGGGTTTGGGATCAGGTGTGCCACCTGCCTGATGAGAGGCCACCAGCCTCTGCCTCCTGAGCGCTGGGATTAAAGGCATGCGCCACCACGCCTGGCCAAGCTGAGGATTTAATAAGGATAAACACTCATAAAATTTTGGGTGCTTTGCTCGACACCTTGAAGTTGTGCCCTTCTCCCACCCCCCACCCCGACCCCCAACTTTGTAGACCAGGCTGGCCTCGAATTTACCAAGACCTGCTTGCCTCTGCCTCCAGAGTGCAGGCATTTCCAGGAGTGAGCCACCACGCCCGTCCTTAGTTAGGTCCCCCTTTTGTCTATGTGTTGCAGACAGAGTATGGGGCAATCTATCATTGAGATCAACTTCATCCGCAGTGGTTATGTCTCTAATCTAGTTTAACAAGCGTTGTATTTATTATTGTTTTATGTAAACGTTCTCATGGGGGGGGATCTTCCATCCAACCCCACTTTTGATTTGTGCATGAATATTTCCCATTAACATTCCATTCTGATAGAAACTGAAAATGCTGCTAACTCAAAGGACGAAATGTATGAGCTTCCATCCCAGCCAGATCTCTGGAACAGCCCAGCCCCCTAGGCCACTCCAGGCCATCTTAGCCGCCTCTGGGCTGGGCTGCTCAGCGCCATCTTTGAACCTGGAGCCCACGCCTCACTTCCGCCCTTCTCTTTATATCACGAAGAGCTGTTCCCGGGCCCCAAAATGTCCTCCGGGAATATGACAATCCTGAACCACTACCGTTTGGTTGTATTGGATGGTAAGAATCTCCATTTATTTATTTATTTGTTTTCTCCTGGGCCTTAAGGAGGACGGTGTAACCAGCTCAAAAATGGCGCCGTCAGCTTCACTTTCTCTTTTTTGAACTTCCGTTTTCCGAGGCGAAGCCGGCAGAGGTCACGTCTCAAGGCACCGGCGCGAGAGGGCGGGGCTGTCGCCATGGCAACGCGCGCCTCTCCCAGGCCATTTCGGCGGGCTGGAAGCGCAGGAGCTACTACGCTGGCTGCTGCCGGGGCTGGCGCGGCTGGCGGCTTGACGCCGGGGCGGCCGGCGCCTCTGCAGGACGAGACCCTGGGCGTGGTGTCCGTGCCCTCGCAGTGGAGGGGCGTCCAGGGCATCCGCGGGGAGACGGTGAGGGCGCGGGTTCCGCGGTGGGCCGCGCGGGCGGGAAGGCCGTTGCGCAGAGAGGGGCTTTCATAGTTTAATGCAAAAACTAAGTCGCGTTAGACTTTCCCCAGCCTCCGAGGAGAAAAACAAAAACCAACCAACCAACCAAAAAAAAAAACAAAAAAACCAAACCAACAACAACGAAACTGTTAGTGATTCCATGTTGTTAAAGGACGTTTATGTGGGAGAGCGTCATACGTGTGTCATGGCACTGGGAGGTCAGAGGATAGCTTTACACAGGTTAGTTGTTTCCTTCCACCACGTGGGTCCTGGAAATCCAGCTTCTGTTGTCAGGTGTGTAGCCAAGCGCCTTTCCCAGCTGAGCCACTTTGCTAGCCCAGCCCCACTTTTGGAAGGATTTTTTTGTGAATGATAGTTTTTAGGCATTTCAAACTAACATTCGTTTTTGGACGGAGCAGATTGCATCTTTTTATCTATTTATTTATTATTTATTTTTTCTTAAAGACCGGGTTTCTCTGTGTAGCCTTGGCTGTCCTGGATTCACTTTGTAGACGAGGCTGGCCTCGAACTCACAGTGATCCGCCTGCCTCTGCCTCCCGAGTACATGCGCCACAACGCCCGGCCGTTTTATGTTTTTTAAAGACAGGGTTTCTCTGTGTAGCCCTGGGTGTCCTCGAACTCACAGAGATCTGTCTGCTTCTGCTGAGATTACCACTCTGTATCCAGAGTGCCTGTGTCACCACTGCCCTTCTGTGGTTTTCTAGTTTAAGGAAAAAAAAAAAAAAAACATACAAATAAACTGGATGTGGTGGCTCAGGCCTTTAATCCCAGCACTCGGGACAGCCAAAGCTACACAGTGAAACCTTGTTTCAAAAATAAATAAATCCCTAAAACAACACACAAATAGCCAGATTGGAAATCATCAATTCAGTCTGACATCTTTCTTTTCCTCAAAGAGTGAGCCCTAGTCTTGTTAGTTTTCTTGTAGCTAGAGGTTTAGAAGTCCTAGGGGTTCGAAGAAACCATCCTGATTACATGGACTCTAAAGGCCCTAACCCTGGAGTGTGCGTCTCCCTCCGACTCCCACTCCCAAAGAAGATTCTTTAATTTTCCATTGGATTGTATTTCTTGATCCATTGACTGAGAGTGTGTTTGTGGGGGGCGGGGGCATGAATGTGCCATGGTGTGCTTGTGGACATCCAAGGACAGTTTGTGGGAGTGTGGGTTTCTGTCTACAATGGGAGTCACTCACATGGTGACACTCAGGTGTCTAGGGTTGGTTGAAAACACTCCTAAGCCGGGCGTGGTGGCGCACGCCTTTAATCCCAGCACTCGGGAGGCAGAGGCAGGCGGATCGCTGTGAGTTCGAGGCCAGCCTGGTCTACAAAGTGAGTCCAGGATGACCAAGGCTACACAGAGAAACCCTGTCTCGAAAAACCAAAAAAAAAAAAAAAAAAAAAAAAAAAAGAAAACACTCCTATCTGCTTTCTTAGCTGTGACAACCCAGGAGGCAGGAGAGAGCGGCAGCTTTTCCTCTTGGGATCAGTGGGTTATGCCTAAAATTTAGGAAAATTGGATTGTCAGGCAGCCAGGTGGTGGTGGCACATGCCTTTAATCCCGGCACTCGGGAGACAGAGGCAGGTGGATCTCTGTGAGTTCAAGGCCAGCCTGGTCTACAAAGCAAGTCCAGAACAGCCAAGGCTACACAAAGAAACCCTTTCTCGAAAAACAAAACCAACCAACCAAACAAACAAACCAACAACAAACAGGTGTGGGTGGGGCCAAGAGGGAGTGGGGATTTGATTGGGACATTAAATGAATAAATACATAAAGTAGTGAATCCAGGTATGGTTCCACTCGCTTTTAATCCCAGCACTCAGGAGGCAGAGGCAGGCAGATCACTGTGAGTTTGAGGCCAGCCTGGTCTACAAAGAAAGTTCTAGGAAAGCCAAGGGTATACAGAGAAACTTTGTCTAAAAAACCAAAACCAAACCAATAATAATAATAATAATAATAATAATAATAATAATAATAAATGAATGAGGAAGACAAAAAGAAAATCTATGCTTGGCCTGACATCAGGCTGCAAAGTGATTTGAACAAACAAAACAACCAACAGGCTGGAGAGATGGAGAGATGGCTCAGCAGTTAAGAGCATGGCTTCTCTACCAGAGGACCCTGGTTTGATTCCCTGCAGCCATGTAGTGGCTCACAACCGTTTAACTCCTCCACTTCCAGGCATCTGACACCCTCTCCTAGTGTCTGAAGGCACCAGGCACACATGTGGTACACACATACACATTAGGCGGAACAGCCATGTACGTAAAACTAGGTAACAACAACAGAAAGAAATGCTTTCCGGCCTGGCATGGTGGTGCACTCCTGTCACCCCAGCACTCGGGGAGGCAGAGACCAGAAGATCTCTGTGAGTTCGAGGCCAGTCTGGTGTACAAAGTGGGTTCCAGGACAGCCAAGGCTACACAGAGAAACCCTGTCTCAAAAAACTAAAATAACGAAAAGAAAGGAAATGTGCTGGGTCGGGCTGGAGAGGTGGCTCAGAGGTTAAGAGCATGGTCTGTTCTTTCAATGGTCATGAGTTCAATTCCCAGCAACCACATGGTGGCTCACAACCATCTATAATGACATCTGGTGCCCTCTTCTGGTGTGCATGCACAAATGTGGGCAGAATACTGTAAAATAATAAGTAAATCTTTAAAAAAAGAAAAGAAAAGAAATGTGCTGGGTAGTGGTGGCGCATGCCTGAAATCCCAGTACTCTGGGAGGCAGAGACAGGTGGATCCCTGTGACTTCGAAGCCAGGGTGGTCTACAGAGCAAGTCTAGGACAGCAAGGGATACACAGAGAAACAGACAAACAGAAAAGGCTTCATTTCCTTGTAATCAACTGATAAGATGTTTCTAGTCAAGGCTGGAGAGATGGCTCAGAGGTCCTGAGTTTGATTCCCAGCACCTGCATGGTGGCTCAGAATCATCTATAATGGGATCTGATGCCCTCTTCTGGCATGCAGGGTACGTGCAGATAGAGCACTCATACACATAAAACAAATAATTTTTAAAAAAGATTTTAAAAAGTAAACCAGGCGGTGGTGACACTTGCCTCTAGTCCCAGTACTTGGGAGGCAGAGGATGGTGGATCTCTGAGTTTGAGGCCAGCCTGGTCTACAGAGCAAGTTCAAGGGTAGCCAGGGCTACATAGAGAAACCCTGTCTCAAAAATAAACCAAACAGTAAAAAGATTTTTTCCAGTCTTTCCTTCCTGTCAGGAAGCCTGTGTCAGTGCTGTAAGTACTTTTTTGTTTGTTTATTTGTTTTTGTTTTTTTGTTTTTTTCCGAGACAGGGTTTCTCTGTGTAGCCTTGGCTGTCCTGGACTCACTTTGTAGACCAGGCTGGCCTTGAACTCACAGTGATCCGCCTGCCTCTGCCTCCCGAGCGCTGGGGTTTAAGGCGTGGCCACCACAGCCGGCTATAAGTACTTCTTGATCTCTGGCCAGTTTCTTTGGAGAAATCAAACGTTGGCAAGTGGGGATGAATGTCTGCATTTCAGCAGTGGACTAAAAGAAAGCATTAAATATTGTAGATTATTTCATGTCTTTGTTTTGTGTGTATGTCACGTAAGGTTGTGGTATTCTTGGAGACCAGAAGAGGGCATCAGACACCCCCATTCGTGGAGGTGCCAGGGATTGGGTTCTCGTGGGTTCTGAGAATTGAACCTAAGGCGTCTGGAAGAGCAGTCAGTATTCTGTTTGTGGGTTTTGTTTGTTTTGTTTTGTTTTTTGAGACAGGGTTTCTCTATGTAGCCTTGGCTGTCCTGGACTCACTTTGTAGACTAGCCTGGCCTTGAACTCACAGAGATCCTCCTGCCTCTGCCTCCCAGGTGCGGGGATTAAAGACGTGTGCCACCACTGCCCGGCCTATTTGTGTGTTTTTGTTTTGTTTTTTCAAAGCAGGATTTTCTCTGCATACCCCTTGTTCTGAACTTGCTCTATAGACCAGGCTGGATTTTTTTTTTTTGAGCCAGTGTTTTCTTTTTTTTCTTTAAAGATTTATTCATTTATTATATATCACAGTGTTTTGCCTGCATGCACACCAGAAGAGGGCATTAGATCTCATTATAGATAGTTGTAAGCCACTATGTGGTTGATGGGAATTGAACTCAGGACCTTTGGAAGAGCAGACAATGCTCTTAACTTCTGAACCATCTCTCCAGTCCTTGAGACAGCATTTTCTGTAGTGAAAGTTTTGGTTTCTTTAAAAACTCAGTTATGATCTGGGTGCAGTGGTGCACACCTATAATCCCAGCCCTCTTGGAGGCAAATGCAGTTCGAGGCCAGCCTGGTCTACACACAGTGAGTCCAGGACAACCAAGGCTACACAGAGAAACTTGTCTCAAAAAACTAAAAAACAAGAAGCAAAAAACAACTCAGTTATGGTATTATTATTATTTTTCAATCCCAAGTGTGGGATATCCGGGTGCTAAAAGCCCACAGCTGATAATTGTCTGGTGTGGCTTGGAGAGGGGCGTGGTCTTTGCCAGCTGCAAGTAGTTTACTTCTGAGGACTGAGAGGTTAGATACCAGAGCCCAGGAAGAGGAAGGGGACACTCCCAAGAGGGAACAGGGTAGGGGGAGGTGGAGCAGGAGGAGGGGGCTCCTTGGGGAGCTGCTTGTTCCTACTGCTGTGTTTGCTGTGGTTGCTTTGCTGGATTCCTGGATATTCTGAGATTGGCATTGCCTTAAAGAAGTCTTTGGTTTTTAGTTTTTTTAATAAAGATTTATTTAGTAATTATTATGTATACAGTGCTCTGCCTACATGTACATATGTAGGCCAGAAGAGGGCATCAGATCACATTACAGATGGTTATGAGCCACCATGTGGTTGCTAGGAATTGAACTCAGGACCTCTGGGAGAGCAGGTGGTGCTCTTAACCTCTGAGCCATCTCTCCAGCCCTGTTTTTTGTTTTTTTGAGACAGGGTTTTTCTGTGCAGCCTTGGCTGTCCTGGCCTTGAACTCTCCATGTTCCAGCTGCCTCTAATCTTAAAGAAATCTTAAGAGTGTCAGCTGCCGGACTGGAGAGGTGGCTTAGAGGTTAAGAACACTGTCTGAGCTGGGCGTGGTGGCGCATGCCTTTAATCCCAGCACAAACAAAAACAAAAACAAAAACAAAAAAAGAACACTGTCTGCTCTTCCAGAGGTCCTGAGTTCAATTCCCAGCAACTACATGGTGGCTCACGACCATCTGTAATGTGATCTGGTGCCCTCTTCTGGCCTGCAGGTGTATGTGCAGACAGAGCACTGTATACATAATAATAAATAAATATCTTTTTTTTAAAAAGTCAACTGCCACTGTAATAATCATACTGTTAATCTGCCTCCTTAGGTAAAGAACATGTAGGGTAATTGTGTGCTTATCGGTTACTATTAAATGAATTGTAAAGGCCAGGTGTGGTGGCGCAGGCCTTTGACCTCAGCACTAGGGAGGCAGAGGCAGGCGAATTGCTGTGAGTTCAAGGCCAGCCTGGTCTACAAAGTGAGTCCAGGATGGCCAAGGCTACACAGAGAAACCCTGTCTTGAGAAACAAAAAAACAAAAAACAAAAAAAAACAAAAACCAAAAAAACCCCGGGAGGCAGTGGTCTACAAAGCCAGGTCAGGACAGCCAAGGCTAACACAGAGAAACCCTGTCTCAAAAAAAAAAAAAAAAAGGCCTTTAATCCTTGCACTTGGGAGGCAGAGGCAGACCACATGGTGGCTCACAACTATCTCTAACAAAATCTGGTGCTCTCTTCTGGCCTGCAGGCAGAATACTGTATACATAATAAATAAATAAAAATTTAAAGAAAAAAAAAGAAGAAGCGCTGACAACCTTAGCTAGCCGGAAGTAGCTAAGGAGAGCTCCAGCCCTTCTCCGCTGACCTCCTTTCTCTCCTGCCTGGTGTTGGGGACTGGAAGGGAGGCAGCGGCATTAGAAACCCTAAGTGAAACAGTGTCAAAAGGCGCATATAGCTTCCCACGTGCCTTGGAACTCACTTTTTAGCCCTGGCTGGTCTTGACATTGCAGAGATCCACCTGCTGGTATTAAAGGTCTGCGCCGCCATGACTGGCCTTTCTCTCAAGTAGGCTAACATGGTCAGAGAAGGAAGGGTGTTTGGCTTGGGAGTGTAGATCACCAGGGGCTGGGCCTTGCACTTGTTTCTTAGTGGCTTGGTAGAGTCCTTTTGCGAGGTGCCATTGGTAATATATGAGGGCTTGGTGCTGCTGAGGGCTCAGGGTTGGGGGGGGGGTGCTTTGGAATGCTGGTACCTGTGCAGTTGTTGGAGCTCCTGAGATGCTCTGGAGAGTTTACATGCGTGTGTACCGCCTGTAGCCTGCTGTGACCCTGGACGTGCGGTGCGGCCTGGGAATCTGGCTTTAAAGACTATGATGTTGAGCCAGAGTTACTATCTACTCACTGAGCACAGCCTGCCGTCAAAACAGGTCTGTCCTGTCAGGTGGGTGGGTAGCTGGTGTCTGTGATTCCATGCCCTAAAAGATGGGACACTGAGAGGTGGGGTCCAGTGCTGAAGGCCAGCCTTGGCTGCATGATGAGTTCTAGATTAACCTGAACTACATGAGCTGTGTCTCAAAAGATCTGGGAAAGAAGAGTAGTGGTAAGATGCACGCATTACAAGCGGCTGGCGAGGTTCCGGTGGTGGCTAGGGAGCGCTTGTTTCTCGTGAAGAGGCCTCAGTAACAACACAGCTCACAGCAGACCTGGACTCTAGTTCCAGGACAGCGCCCAGACTCTGTGCACATACATGTAGGCAAAGCACATCTCTACATAAAAGAAGCAAATCTTTACAAAATATAAATAACTAAATATATATATATATACACATAACACGTTTTTGAGAGTGGATTTTGTCATCATGCCGGGGCTGCTCCAGACACTTGGGTTCAAGCAGTCCTCCAGCCACCCCAGCACCTGACTGCTACACTGTGATCTTTTATTTTTATAAAACTATTTTAAATTAATTAAATAAATATACATTGGTGTTTTGACTGTATGCATGTCTGTATGAGAGCGTCAGATACCCTGGAACAGGAGTAACAAGCCATTGTGAGCCACCGTGTGGTTGCTGGGAATTAAACTCAGGACCTCTGGAAGAGCAAGAGCAGCCATTGCTCTTAACCTCTGAGCCATCTCTCCAGTCCTTGAGACAGTATTTTCTTTGTAGCTCTGTCTGTCCTGGAGCTTGCTCTGTAGGCCAGCCTGGCATCAAACTCAGATGTCTGCCTCTGTGTCAGAGTGCTAGGATTAAAGGTGTGGGCCACCACTGCCTGCCTCAGCCTCTTTCTCCTTTCCTTCTTTTCTTCTTTTTTTTCTGAGACAGAGTTTCTCTGAGTAGCATTGGCTGACCTGGACTTGGTTTGTAGACCAGGCTGGCCTCGAACTCACAGAGATTCACCTGCTTGTGGAGTGCTGGAATTAAAGGCCTGCACCATGGCGCCTGGTGTTCCCCTCCTCCTCCTCTTCTTCCTCCTCCTCTTTTTCGGTTTTTCGAGACAGGGTTGGCTGTCCTGGACTCACTTTGTAGACCAACCTGGCCTTGAACTCACAGCGATCCATCTGCCTCTGCCTCCCCAAGTGTTGGGATTAAAGGCGTGCACCACCACACCCAGCCCCCCCCTTTTTAATGTTCATTTAATTACCCTCCCCAGGCTGCTTCGAGCCCCCAGGACACAGGCACCTCCAACACCCTTCATCTTCTCTCAGCTCTTCTGCTAAAGAGTTTGGCCTTCATGATGACTGCCTGCTCGGGGAGCTGCCCTTCCCCAGAACTCTAGTAACCTGATCGCACAGCATCTACAATGGGAGCAGTTCTGGTCTTGTTTTTTGCAGCTCTGACCCGTGTCTGCTCACAGACCAGTGCCCACAGCTTATCCAGATTGACAGTTGGGCAGACGCTCTGGTTCCTTTAAGTGGTAACGCCTCACTTCTCAAAGTCACCCGGATGATGTTTGTCAAAGTTGATCTGTGGTGATGTGTGCCTCCAGCATTCCTGCGGCCTCCAGGGTGCTGTGGCCCTTGCTGCACCGATGAGGCTGTGACCGTGGCTACATGGCCCCGGAGTTTCCGGGTCTTCCTCAGTCTGGATGGCACGGCGGTGCCACAAAGGAAAGAGTGCATCCTGCTCTTTTTTTTCCCTCCCCAGACAGGGTTTCTCTGTGTAGCCTTGACTGTCCTGGACTCACTTTGTAAACTAGGCTGGCCTCGAACTCAAAGTGATCGCCTGCCTCTGCCTCCCGAGTACTGGGATTAAAGGCGTGTGTCACTGCACCTGGCTCATCCTGCTCTTTTAAAGTGTGCCATTGGGTGGCAATCAGCTGCACGCTCCGCTCCAGGACTCTTTTCTCCTCGACCCATCCCTTGGACTGCGGGGTGGGCCTCTGTGCCCTGTCTCCGGCCCACCTGGATGAACTCCTCCATACCCTGCTCCCCGCGGGGCTAAGGCTGTGCCTGTGTATTTCACGGCACATGGCGCCCCCTGCTGGAGCCTGTCTTAAGTAAGTCTGTGGGTCATCCTCCTGCCATCACAGACAGGGTGCCAGGCATGCTACCATGGCTGGGGACCCTCTCCCCTTTGAGACATTTTTGCTCAAGCTGGCCTCAAATTCATGACAGTCCTCCTGCCTCCGCCTTCTGAGTGCTGGGATTACAGGTGTGTGACACTTGCTTTTAGACCCTCTTTATGGCAGTGTGAAGACAGCCTAAGCAGAGCTATAATAGCAGTCTCTACAGGTCGGCTCCCAGCTGCCTGGCCTCACCCTTGGGCCCTAGTCTTCTGAGTAGCTGTTTGCTGCAGAAGCACTCAGAGCCAAGTTCCAGCTGGGGGTGTGGCTCACTGGGCACAGCCCTTGTCTGGTATTCAGGAAGCTGGCTGCTCAGTGCTCAACACTGGAGACCCGGGTGTGGGACACATACCTGTGATCCCAGGTAGAAACAGAGGAGCAGAAGTTTGAGGTCACCTTGGTGTGTGAGACCCTGGAAGGGAGGGAGGCCAGCATTGCATGTGCGTTTGGCTAAACTCTGCACGTACATGGTGCAGAGTAGGGAGGCTGCCCTGGTTGCTGGCTCACCACTGCTCAGGGCGCTTAGAGCTTATGTGTCATTAACTCTGCTTCATGTAGGTGCTGTCTGCTAGACTGTGTCACATAGACTGTCTCCCAAGTGTTCACATTGTCCTTTGGGAGGGAACAGTCATGGATGGGGGTGTGTGCAGGTAGAGGAAACCTGGGGCCATGGAGAAGCCAAGAGGGTCTTTTTTCTTTCTTTTTTTTTTTTAACAAGACAGGGTTTCTCTGTGTAGCCTTGGCTGTCCTAGACTCACTTTGTAGACCAGGCTGGCCTTGAACTCACATCGATTCACCTGCCTCTGCCTCCCAAGTGCTGGAATTAAAGGTGTGCGCCACCACACCCAGTGCCAAGACGGTCTTTGGTGGGCTTTTTTTTTTTCTTTTTTCTGTGTAGCATTTGCTGTCCTGGACTCCATTTGTAGACCAGGCTGGCCTCTAACTCACAGTGATCTGCCTGCCTCTGCCTCAAAAAACCAAACTGTCTCAAAAAACCAAAAGTTGTTTTTTCATACACTACGTTCTGATTATGGTTTCTCCTCTCAGCTCCTCCCATATCCTCTCCACCCGGCCAAACTCACACCCTTTTTTTTTTTTTTTCCTAAAACCAAGCAACTGAAAAACAAACATACAAACCAGAATATGACCAAACAAACAAGCCAACAGAAAAAAAGTAAAAAAAAAAAAAAAATCTTTTAGAGCAAGTCTCATGCTTCCTGGGCTGGTTTAAGTTTGCAGTGTGCCAGGGTGAGCCTTGATCCCCTGCCTCCGCTTTCCCTGTGATAGGACAGTAGATGTGAGTGAGTCCATGTGTCCCATTTAAATTGTGCCTTTTCTTTTCTTTCTCCCTCCCTCCCTCCCTCCCTTCCTTCCTTCCTTCCTTCCTTCCTTTCTTCGTTCCATAGACCAGGCTGGCCTTGAACTCATAGAAGTCCTCCTGCCTCCGCCTCAGCTCTGCCTCCTGAGTCCTGGGATTAGAGGCAGGCCCCCTACACCAGGTGACCACACTAGCGAGAGCCTCTACCTTTGTCCACCTATGTTCATGTCATTGGCTTCGCTTCCTTGCTTCACTCTTGGTCTAGCATTGCTTGACTTGCCTGTGCTCAGGCTATGAGAGGCGTGTGTGGTGGAGCTGGTGCCCTCACGGCTTGCCCTGGGCTGCTGTCCCCTCAGCCATCAGGGCATTTCCTCTGTCCAGCCAAGTTCCAGGACTGATCAGTGAGTTGGGCCGGCCAGAGAGCCTCTTAGAGCAGCGGTTCTCAACCTTCCTAAAGCTGCGACCCTTTAACACAACTCCTCATGTTGTGGTGACCCCAACTATAATATTTTCATGGTTTTTTTTTTTCTCTTCCCGAGACAGGGTTTCTCTGTGTAGCCTTGGCTGTCCTGGACTCACTTTGTAGACCAGGCTGGCCTTGAACTCACAGAGATCCGCCTGCCTCTGCCTCCCGGGTGCTGGGATTAAAGGTGCGCGCCACCACGCCCGGCTTGTTTTTGTTTGTTGTTGTTGTTTTAGACGTTTTCATTGTTACTTCCTAACTATAATGTTGCTGCTGTTGTGAATCGTAAGGCGATGAAGGGTATTTGAAGGATGTCTGGTCTCTGGGCCCCAAAAGGCCCACAGCTTGAGAACCACTGCTTTAAAGTGAGCTGACAGTCTTCTGCCCCAGCTCCTATGTCCGCTCAACTTTGACAGTGAGGGGCAGACACCCACCCCAAACAGTTCATGGCAGATTCTGTGTGGTGCCTCTTAAGCCCACCGCATGCAGCATGCAGCTGCTTCTGAGAGAGGAGAAATTGGAATCTACCATCGTGACTATTGTGTGGCTGTGTGCGCGCATGGTTTTGTGTATATGGGTCTCATGCGCATGTGCGTGGAGGCCAGAGGAGCCTCTAAGCTCAGCCCACAGGTGGAGCCTTCCAGGGATGTTTGGCTCCACCTGCCTCTACCCGAGGCTTTGCATTGCTCCCTTGGGTGCCTCTAGGACTAGCAGCTCTCAAGTCTCCTTGAACTTCAGCCTGAAGGGACTTAGCAGGGCCTTCTCAGGGGCCCAGGTGGCCGACTCCCTCAGGCCTCTGCCAGGGCCGAGTGCTTTCTCTTGGAGTCTTTAGTTTTCATTTGTTTGTTCCTTTTGGTACCTGGCACTAAGTATCCTGTGCGCATGCGTGTGTGCGTGTGCGTGCGTGCGTACGTGCGTGTGTGTGTGCGCGCGCACCTGTCTGTCTGTCTGTCTATGTCTGCTCTCCGAACATCATGTGAAGTGCTGGGCAAACAGAAGTAGTGAAATGGGACCCTGTGCTGGAGGGACACTCAGTTTGCCACCCAGGAGTCTGTCTTTCTTTCTTTCTTTCTTTTTTTTTTTTTTTTTTTTAAGATTTATTTATTTTGCGTACAATGTTCTGCCTGCATGTATTGCCTGCACACCAGAAGAGGGCACCAGATCTTCTTATAGATGGTTGTTAGCTACCAGGTAGTTGCCAGGAATTGAACTCAGGACCTTTGGGAGAGCAGCCAGTGCTCTTCACCTCTGAGCCATGTCTCCAACTCTGAAAGTTTGTTTGTGTTTTTCCAGACAGGGTCTCTCTGTGTAGCCTTCGCTCTCCTGGACTCAACTTTGTAGACCAGGCTGGCTGCCAATTCACAGAGATCTACCTGCCTCTGCATCCTGAGTGCTGGGATTACAGGCGTGCGCCGCCACCCCCACCCCCACCCCCCCCCCCATCCCCGCACGCCTGAGAGTTTTGAGCAAGTATGAAGTTGACAGCTTTTTGTCCATATCCCCTGTGGCTGGGAAAGACACTGCACCCAGGTTCCAGGGCCTCAGGTCCCTTAGGGGCTTCAGGTGCAGCGCCTTGGTGGGAGCAGTGGTCTTAGCCTCACTCCCAAGAGGCTCTTTGGTAAAGACAAGATGATCACAAGGGTGGCTGCTCCTCTGAGCTGTTTCTTTCTTGTCATGTCTGTTGATGTAGGGACAGGCCCTGTGCACTGCTGACAGGGAGGCGGGGAGGGCCGTCAGGACATCGGTTGCCTTTCTCCCCTGCTTGTCAGAGACGCCCTTCTGCAGTAAAGGCCCTCTTCTGGCTAGGGGCTGATTGTTTATTGTTGTTGTTTGTTGGTTGGTTTGTTTTGTCAACTTGACACAAGTGAGGGCATCTGCAAAGAGGGAACATCAAATTTAAAAACGCCCGTGTCACCTTGGCCTGTAGGCGTGCAGGTGGGGCAGATTCTTGATTACTGATTGTTGTGGGAGGGCCAGCCCATCATAGGTGGTGTGGCTCCCACAGGTGGTCCTGGGCTGCAGCTGAGCAAGCCCCGGGGAGCAAGCCAGTGCGCAGCTTTTTTTCTGTGGTCTCTGCTTCAGTTCCTGTATTGAGTTCCTGCTCTGACTTCCTTTATGATGGAATCTAACTGTAAGCCAAAGAAACTCTTTTTCTCCCCAAGTTGGTTTTGGCCAGTGTTTATCACAGCATCAGAGCTAGCTAGGACAGTAGACCAGGCTGGCCTCAAACTCACAGAGATCAATCTGCCTTTGTCTCCCAAGTACTGGGATTAAAGGTGTGTGCCACCACATACAGTGTACGGTATGTGCTCTTAACCACTCTCCAGGTAACACCCCCTCCCAGCTGTTTGTAAAAAATAATTTGTGTGTATTTGCACAGACATGCGTGCAATTCTGAACTGACTTTCAGGAGTCAGTTCTCTCTGCCATGTGGGTTCTGGGAATTGAACCCAGGTTGTTGGACTTGGCAGCAAGCAGCTTTACCCACTGGCCTGTGACTCTGGTTTTAATTTCCTTCCAGAAAAGTTGTCAGACAGCCGGCATTGCTACAGCAGAGGCATCTGCGCAGGCCCGAACACATGAAGATGCCCAGGTGCAGACAGAGGCTCCTGAGGAGCCAGCAGCTGTGGTGCCTGTTTCCCAGTGTGACACTCTCAGGCTTGCAGCCTTTCTTCGGGGGGTGGAGGCCATTGTCATCCGGGAGCTGAACAACAGCTGGCAGAGCCATGCCTTTGATGGCTATGAGGTGAACTGGACGGAGCCTCAGCAGACGGTAAGGCCTTAGCTGGTGGCTTGGGGTGGCGCCCCTCCCTGAGGCTCCAAGGCTTCCTTGGGACTTCGCTTTGCTCCCCCAGGGACAATAGAACCAGCAACAGCAAGTGTACTAGGTGCAGAGGGTGAGGGGCTGGCTCACCCTGGGAGAACTGGGTCTTTCGGGGTACCATAGTGAAAGCAAGTGGCTGGTGAGGTATGGGGCTTATGCCAGGGCAGCTTGCCACTAGGCCTGGCAGCATCCTAGGCATGACCTGCTGTGGTCTCTTTCCTCGGGCCAACTGTAGCACCGTTATCTCTACGGTATCGATGAGCCTTGGGCAGGCTGAGTGCCGTGCCCGGGGCTGCACAGCTGAGTTACCTGAGCTGGGAACCTGAACCCTGGACTGGGTGCTAAAGGCACCAGCATGTCTTAGCATTTCTGCTTTCCAGACAGTTCCAAGTGGTCCCTTGTGGGCCTGGAGTACTGCTGGATTGACAGCTGACGCGTCAAGTGTGGCTAAACAATGGAAGTTTCCTTGTTTCCCAGTGGGCCTGGAGGCACCTCCATCACTCCAGGTGCATTGTCAGTGAGATAATTTAACTTTAAGAGCGCTCCACCACTGAGCCCTGTCCCAGCCTTACATAGCTCTGTCTGTCTGTCTTGTATCATTTTTGAAACCAAGTCTAGTTGAAGATGACCTTGAACTCTGATGGCTGCCTGCCCCAAGTCTGTGGTAGGCACACAACATTATACCCGTTGACACAGTGCTGAGGATTGAGTCGAGGAATTAGCAATGTCCCTGGAACGGTGGTACACATTTGTCATCCCAGACTGAGGAGGCTAGAGACCTGTGTCAGAGAAAACCCACACGGTGACAAAGAAGCATTGACTGTTCCTTTTTTGTTTCTCGGCTACAGAGTCCAGACTGGCCATTCCTCCTGTTTGTGTGACAGTTACCCAAGTGTGCCACCTGGCGGGACGGCGTGAATTTTTGTTGTTTTGTTTAGATTTATTTCTTTTGCTGGGCTGTGGTAGCACACAACTTTAATCCTAGCACTCGAGGCAGAGACAAGCAGATCTCTGTGAGTTCAAGGCCAGCCTGGTCTACAAAGTGAGTCCAGGACAGCCAAGACTACTAGAGAAATTCTGTCCCAGGAAACAAAAAACTCAAAATTATATATTTTAATTCCTTTTGATTTATTTATTTTTGTGTATATGAGTGCTCTATCTGCATGTATTCCTGCATGCCAGAATCAGGCATTAGATTCCAGTATAGACGGTTGTGAGCCACCATGTGGTTAGGTTACTGGGAATTAAACTCTGGACTCCTGGAAGAGCAAACAGTGCTTTTAGCCACGAAGCCATCTATCCAGCCCCTTTTAATTTATTTTAATGTGTGTGTGTGTCTGTCTGTGTGTCTGTCTCTGTCTCTCTCTGTGGATTTGTGCATGTGACTGTGAGGAGTATGGAGGTCAGAAAGGACATTCCCTCCCCCCCCCCCCCTTTTTTTTTTTTTCCAAGACAGGGTTTCTCTGTGCAGCCTTGGCTGTCCTGGACTTGCTTTGTAGACCAGTCTGGCTTTGAACTCACAGCGATCCCCCTGCCTCTGCCTCCTGAGTGCTGGGATTACAGGTGTGCGCCACCATGCTCAGCTCTATTTTCGGGTTTTGTGTGCCTCCCGGCCTGGCTTCTCTTCTTACCTCTTTGAGGAAGGCCTTCCTGACGCGGTGTCCAGGTTTCTGGGGCCTATTCTTTGCTTTACTCTCATTGTACTTTCTATATTTTGGTTTATTTATTTATCTTTGACAGTTTAAGCAGAAGTTTGTTTAGCAAAGTGAATGTTCCAAAGTCAGACTGTTCCAAGGCAGAGTGCCTTAAATAAACAAACAAAAAACCAAAAATAGGGTCTGGCTAATCTGGAACTCATTATGCAGAGCAGGCTGGCCTTGAACTCAGAGATTCACCTGCCTGTATAGTCCAGGCTGACCTCAAAGTCACACTGGCACTCAGCTGCCTCAGCCGCCCCAGGCCCTGCACCCCCAACCCCCCAGTCCTGGGAATGCAGGCATACATCACCACACTCTGGGCCCTCTGCCCCTGGGTCTCTGTCTCTATGAGCGGGGCTGCTGCTGAGTGGTCTTTGGGGGTTCCCTGGCACCCACAGCCTTGCACATCACTGGCAGTGGCATGTGTTCCTAAAGGCTTTTTGCAGGGCTAGGCTCTTGCCTTGGGCCAGTCATGCAATCAGGTGTGGAGTTTTACACTGGAATTTGGTTCTCTGCTGCTATGCCCCTCCCCCTGGCATCCTTTGGGACTATGACTTTCTCCCTTGCTGCTCTCACCTGCTGAGAAAAAGACTCCAGGGCCTTGATTTTGGGGAGCCAGACTTGTTGGCCCACACCTTATAACTTCAGTGCCATGAGGCTGAAGCAGGATTGCCATGAGTTTGGGGCTAGCCTGGCCTACATACTGAGACACTGAGAAGCTTTTCGCTCCCCCTGGTGTCTAATAGTCCATAATAAAATTGTCATGCTAGCCTTCTTTAGTTAGAAGAGTTTAATGCATTCCCCTGTGTGCAGCCGCTGCCCTATCTTCCAGCTTTTTGCCCCATGTGCTAAGCCCTAAGACTCTGGCTTGGAGCCACCATCAGCTGTGGTTCTCAGGCCACCTTCCCAGCTCTTGGAAGTGTCCTGCAAGGCAGATAGATGAAGGCTGTGTATTTTCTGTCTTTGCGGAAGGGGTCGAGACACGGTCTTACTGTGTACCAGCCTGGTACTCAGTGTATAGCTCAGACTGGTTTAGAACTCATAGTGATCCTCCTGCCTCAGCTTCTCAAGTGCTGGGATTATAGGGATGAACCCCATGCCCAGAGTAGCCTACATTTTCCTCTTGTATGACCAGTAGATGTGGTCTTGGGCTGTTTGGGCCTGGATTTTTCTGTGGCGCTATGAGGTTACTTACTAGTGCAGCGGTCCTCAGCCTTCCTAATGCTGCAGCCCTGACATACAGCTCCTCATGCTGTGGTGACTCCGGCCATAAAATTATTGTTGTTGTTACTTCATAACTGTAATTTTGCTACTATTAAGATTCATAATATGCTGGACCTGGTGGTGCGTATGTACCTTTAAGCTTAGCACCTGGGAAGCAGAGGCAGGTGGATCACTGTGAATTCGAGGCCAGCCTGGTCTACAGAGAGTTCTAGGACAGCCAAGGCTACACAGAGAAACCCTGTCTCGAAAAACAAAAACAAGATTCATAATGTAAATATCTATGCTTCCCAATGGTCTTAGATGACCCCTGTGAGAAGGCCATTGGGAAGCACTTACTAGATGGACTAGTGTTTGGGCTAGGAATGGCCTGTCTCTGCAGGTGTCCTGTCTGCACACCCTGGTCTACCCCCCAGCCCAAGGGCAGGGTCTGCACGTGACCGGCATTTCCTGGAACGCCACAGGCTCTGTGCTGGCCTGTGCCTATGGCCGGTGAGTGACAGCTGGGATAAGTGGGAAGAGATGCCAAGACTTGTTTGAGCTTCTGTTTGACTAGTAAAGAGCAGAGGGGGGTCTGAGATCCTATGCCCCAAGGCCCACCTCCCTACCTGGCAGCGAGCCCTGAGTTGGGCTTATGTTGGTCACCAGCCACTATTCTGGTTTTTGTTGCTGGATGCTCTATGGTCCCCATCCACCAATGTGTGGATACACATTTCGGGTCTGAGACCCTTTCCCCTACCACCAGGCCTCACTATGTAGCTCAGTCAGGCTGGGCCTTCCAAGTGCTGGAATTACAGGTATCCTCTGCACATAGTGAGCTATCCCCCAGCCCAAAGGTCAGGTCTGCATGTGACTAGCATTTTCTGGAACACCTAGGGTTTACAGACAGGCCATCTGCAGTGGCATCATGCCTGGCTTAGGGACTCTTTTCTAGATAACTTTGTGCCCTTGTGAGTGCCACAGAGGAACCTATGACATATACCCATAGTACACAGTGTGGGTGTGGTTTCTGGGGGGTTGGTGGAGGGGGGCACTCAGGCATGTCTCCATGCAGTCTGGACGATGGGGACTGGAGTACACTCAAGTCCTATGTGTGCACCTGGAACCTGGACCGCCAGGGCCTGAACCCCCAGCAGCCTTCAGTAGTGGTGGAGGTGCCCAGTGCGGTCATGTGCCTGGCTTTTCATCCCACACAGCCCTCACACATTGCAGGTGAGTGTCTCACCTCCCCAGCCTCCTCTTTTCCATAGGCTCAGCTTCTGCCCAGCCACAGGCAGACAGGAACCCTTTTGCTGGCCTGTCAGCTTCTGACCACGACAGGCCACTTGGGGGACAGTGAGGTTGCCCTGGCCCCTAGGTTGTCTGTAGCTGGGGGATAATCCACCTTTGTGGCCCTCTGAGGGCTGTGGAGCCTGAAGGAAGGAGTCATTTGCAAAGGTCTGAGGCTGGCAGGATGAGAACAGCGGGATGGAGGTGGGCTGTGCAGTGCCGGCAGCAGATGTGCCTACTGGAGGGGTAGGTTGCTGGGCGTGGGCCCCAGCTTTCTATGGGGGAATGGTTCCTGGGGCGCAGTAAGGAGGGACTGAGTCTGAGACCCTGGAATTAATATTTTCCCTCTCAAGAAATCCTGAGAAGAGGCCTTTGTCCTGGCTACGTGGGAGGGAGGGGTTGCTGGGCATGGCTGAGCTGATGCCCAGGCCCTGCTTATCCACACAGGGGGGCTGTACAGTGGAGAAGTGCTGGTGTGGGACATGAGCCGACCCGAGGACCCACTGCTTTGGCGCACAGGTCTGACTGATGACACCCACACAGACCCTGTGTACCAGGTCAGGAGGCTGATGGGTGGGAGCAGGAACCCACTCCCACACCCTTGGTGGGAGTGGAGTGGGGGTGGGAGAGGGCTGGCACCAGAGCTGGGCACCAGGGAGTTGGTGGTTGGACAGCTGCCTGGGCATTCTTGGAGCTCATGTCTGAGTCATGACTGAGTCGACTCCAGCCTCTTCATTCTGGGCACAGAGGCGGCTTCCCCCTCAAATGCTCCCTGCCAGCAGAGGCAGCTTTCCCACAAGCTGCCCTCAGGGGCAGGGCTCGTCTCCAGCCTCCGGCACAGGTGGCCTACCCTGCCTTCCTGGGTGCTAGCCTAGTGGCCTGGGGGAAGGACTTCAGAAGGCCATGGCTGCCTCTGGCTCTGGTTTCCTCTAGAACTCTTCACCCCAGAAGGGCTGCTGCTGAGGGGGCAGCTGACCCTTTCTTTCCTGCTTTATTGTCTCAGGTGCTATGGCTGCCTGAACCCCGGCACAGCCACCGCTTCCAGGTACTGAGTGCAGCCACAGATGGGAGGGTCCTGCTCTGGAGGGGCAGCGGGGCTGGCCAGCTGCGGCTCTCGAAGGGCTTTGCCTTAGCCGTGCAGCAGCTGCCTCGGAGCACCAGGCTGAAGAAGGTAAGGCCAGGGACTAGCCCGAGGCCCCTGGGCTGTGGGAACGTGTTCTTCCTCTGCCCCACTGGCTGTCAGGACTTGTCATTGCTGCGTCTCCACAGCCACCCCGTGGAGAGACTGAGGTGGGGGTGACATCAGTGGCATTCTCCAGCTTCGACTCCAGCCTCTTCATTCTGGGCACAGAAGGCGGCTTCCCCCTCAAATGCTCCCTGGCAGCAGAGGCAGCTGCCCTCACTCGGATGCCCAGCTCTGTGCCTCTTAAGGCCCCAGTGCAGTTCACCTTCTCTCCCCATGGCGGCCCGGTGTACTCTGTGAGCTGTTCCCCTTTCCACAGGTAGGGATGCCAGCATGGGTGTGCCACTCGGGCACAGGGGCCATCCTGCCTCAAGCTTTTAAACACCAGCATTCTGATTCTTTGCAATTTGGTGGTTGGTCCCAGGGCCAGGGGAACTTCCCACGGGCAGACAGGAGGTGGCGGCAGCACCACAGGCCTTCCTTCCTCTCTAGGAATCTCTTCCTGAGTGCTGGGACCGATGGCCACGTCCACCTGTACTCTATGCTGCAGGCCCAACCCCTGACCTCACTGCAGCTCTCTCACAAGTACCTGTTTTCCGTGCGCTGGTCCCCTGTGCGCCCCTTGGTTTTTGCTGCCGCTTCTGGGGAAGGTAGGTTAGCCACACTGCTAAGCCATGTGGTGAGGACGGTTTAACCTGGCCACTGGCACCCACCCCAAGTTGTTCAGGAGCAGTGACATGTCACAGCCTCTCAGCAACGGTTTCTCTCTGCAGGTGATGTACAACTGTTTGACCTCCAGAAAAGCTCACAGAAACCCACAGTTTCCATAGCACAAACCCAGGATGGAAGTCCTGTCTACTGCCTTGAATTCAACAGTCAGCAGACCCAGCTCTTAGCGGCTGGTGATGCCAAGGGCACGGTCAAAGTGTGGCAGCTGAGCACAGCCTTCACAGAACAAGGGCCCCGGGAGGCCGAGGATTTGGACCAGCTGGAAGCAGAAGTAGCTACCTGAGGGTCACAAGGAGCAGCAGGGTGAGGTGTCCCCTTTAGGGTGTGTGCTAAGCTGGATAAAGAGGAACAAAGCCGTTAGGGGGAAGAGTTGTCCTTTTATTGGTCTTTTACATGAAAAGAGGATTTGGGGGAGAACAAGGGAGATGAGCCAGCTGCTTTGACTTTGAAGCAGGAATGACGGCAGCTGGCGCAAACGCGGGTCGGGTCTGGGTCCCACAGCAACAGTGATTGTGACTGGACTGGAAGCGGTTTATTGAAGCACCATTTTCTACTAAGTTTTACCCCAGGCTAAGCAGGCTTACGGTTACATTGGAAAGTAACACTGTCTGGAATATTCTCCTTGAAAGCAGAGGAAGTGACATGCAGCAAGGTGATAGAGCAGGGCAAGCAGCGTCGTAGGTCAGGCTCACCTACGAGCCAAGATCAATTCACAAAGAGTGAGCGGGTGAACTCGACATAGTCAAAGGCAGTGGGGAGCTCTCGGCCCTTGCCATCCACATAGGGCTTCATGTGGGAGACGCAGTAGTCAGCTTGTTCCCGGGTCAGGTTCTGGAGGAGAGATGGTACAGTCAGGCGAACCAGTATTGACCTCAAATGCCCACAGGGAGGCAGAGGGTGTGAGATTGAGGCCAGCCTAGCCTACAAACTGAGTCCAGGACAGCAAGGGCTACACAGAGAAACCCTGTCTCAAATAAACCAACCCCCCCCCCCCAAACCAAAACAAATATCCACAGCCCAGTCATGCAGGTAGACACAGGCTCCTGAGTGTTAAGACATCTATGTGGTGAACCTTTCGCCATCAGCTGTGCCTGAAGTCTTGCCCTTCTCAAGTCCTACCTGGTAGAGCTCCTCCTTGGTCACATAAGGCTTGCCCTCGGAGCTGAGGGCTCGGAAAGCACTCTCGATCTCCTCACTGGACTTGACGTTCTCTGTTTCACGGCTGATCATGAAAGCCATGTATTCTTGCAGGGAGACGTGACCATCCCTATGGAGGCAGGTGCCATGAGCACAGAGGGCAGAGGGAGCCAAGACTGTCCTCCCATCACTGTCCCTTCAGGTTACCTGTTGGGGTCAACGGTGTCCAGGATTGCCTCAAACTCGGGATCTGGCTCTCCTTCCTCTACCATAGGCAGGTCATAGCCAAGGGAGCGAAGACAGGATTTGAACTCCTGATGGTTCAGACGGCCAGATTTGTCCTTGTCAAAGTGTCTGCAGCACAGAGTGCAGGGCTCAGCACATGGTCCCTGCCACTCAGCTCCCTTCAGCCAGGGTGCCTGGGCCATACTCACTTGAACATCATGCTGAATTCCTTGAGGGCCTCCTCAGTCACTCCGGTTGTGTTCCTAGAAGAACAACAAAAGTAGGCAGCAGGTGTTCCGTGCACAAGCGGCATGTTCTCCCCTCCTGTACCAGTCCCTTCTTAATAGCTGCATACTTTGGGTGGCCCCAATGGGCCCAAACTCTGGTCCACACCCTGGTACCTGGCCTGGATCTGCTGCTCCAGGTTGTGCTGCATGCGCATGCCCAGCTGGTCCAGCTGGTCCCACTGCTGGGCCAGGCCCACAGTGCTGTGCTCGGTGTACTTATTGTCCAGGATGAGGGCTTCCTCCATGGCAGCCCCCAGGTCCTCGATCTTCTTCAGTTGACTTCTCATGGCTCGAATCTCTTGGTGCTTGCGCTGCCAGGTGGGACAAAGCGGCGTGAGATAGGGCCCCTTAGTTCTAGCTCAAGATCTGTGCTGGCCTCAGAATCCAGCTGAGATCTCTCAGGGGCAAAGAGTCTAGCAAAGGAAGAGTGGTAATGGGTGGGGAGCCATAGGGCAGACCTTCAGCAGCTGGGCCTCAGCCTCAAGTGGGGTTCGGTTACAGCAGCCAGCACAGACTTGAAGGGAAAAGGGGGCCTAGCCAGTTTCAGGCTGAGTGGCTGCTGTGCTGGGGCCTCTGGGGTGGCCTTTTGGGAAACTCACTTTGGTAGCTTCCAGCTGAGATTCCAGCGTTCCCGACTCTTCCACCATGCAGGACCTAAACACAGCAGCAGCATAGTGAGCAGAGGCACCGTTTCAGCAGACCAGAGCCCACATTTAACTCTTCCCACTGGTACAAAGTGCCCATAGTCTGCAATTCTATTATCCGAGGAAACAACGTATCTGGTTATCGGCCACCTCTCCTAACAGGCCTGGGAAAGAGAGGGTCCCAGCTGTTTCGGAGACACACAGGCCAAGCCTCAGCTCTTAAAAGGTCACTCAAGAACTGAATCTGTTCCCCAGAGGAACAAAGCAGCTTCAGGCCTGACAGCCCCCCCCCCCTTTTTTTTTTGCAGGCACAGGAGGCCAGGAACCCAACAGGAACCCTTGGGGCTGTAAGCACAGACAGCAAGAGACTGCTAGTCCCCTTAGCCCTATTTAGTTTCCTTTAGGCTACTGAGGGGAAAAGCCATATTCTAAGACACAGCATGGCCAATAAGACAGCTGAGCGGGTGTGCTAGCAAACTGGTTCCAGCTCAGGACAGCTGTGATGGAACTCCAGCTTTGGATTCTAGTATCTAGACACAGCCAGGCTAGCTTCCTTTTGAAGGCCATTTTCTGAGAAGCCAGGTAGCCTTGGGGGAAGCCTGCTTCTCTCTTAAGATGTGTGAGGACAAAGAAGGTTCCCAGTGAACAAAGACATCAAACAAGCAGGGTCATGGGTCACGTGCAGGGACAAGGTCACACAGTGCACACAGCCCGGTCTCCTCTGTACCCGTATCTACCCAAACCTACCCTTGTGACTTCAGCTAGCCCGGGAGAACTCTAAAATCTCCCCAAGCTCAAAGTGCTTTAGCAAGGCAAGCACCAGGCTTCCTCCTACCCCAGCAGTTGAGACTCACAGGCACACCCCGTCCCCCAGGAAAAGGGAGCCCCAGGGACTGAGGCAGGAGGCAGGGCCAGTGCAGCGGAGGGGGACAGACCCTCCTCCCAAGTGGCTAGGGTGTGGGTTAGAAAGCAGAGCCGCCTGGGAGTCCAGAGTGCATTGGTAAAACCACAGTGAGGGAAGAAGAGAAATAAGGAGAAGAACCTTCCAGACAGATCATCCCCAACTTCATACTGATAGACACGAATGACCCGACGATATGCTATGCTATTCAAAGAAAAGAAACCAAATGAATACACCAAAGGGAGGCGAGGCAAGAGCATATCGAGACAGACACGTGCCGCAGCCGGCAGCCTGGCACTGGGTGGGAACCATGGGTAGCTCAAGGGGTGTTGGGCCAGGTGGGAAGAGGCTTGGGAGGAGCCACAGGTGAGGAAGCATGGCGTTGCACAGAAACAAGACCAAGAGCAGCAGACAGCATAGGGTGGGGAAGCCTGTGGTGCTCAGGCCAGATGCTGCAATCCTTCCAGCCTTGCAAAGCCAACTACAGCCTGACGCATGGGCAGATTCTGTGGTCACTACCCCTTACATGCCTGACTTTCCCCTCCTGCAGAACCTCATGGGCTCTAGTTAAGCCTCAGTCTGGACAGGGGACGGCCTAAGTGCAGGCTCCTGCTGGGACTGGAGACAGCCCTGCTCCTCCCGGGGGCTCCTCCAAGCCCTGCCTCTCTAACATGGTTAACACTGGGCATTTTCTCTTTTGCTAGGGCAAGCAATTCTGGTTACCTTCCCCAGGGGAAGACAGGGCCACTGCAGCCCCATGAGGGCTGCACAGCTTCCCCTCAATTGGACGCTGTACTCACTCAGTCTAAGCTTCATGTACCCACTGACTGCCGGGGCTTTCTAATCCAGTCCTGGTAAACAGGCATGGGCAGGGGTCTCAGGTTGTAGACTCTAAGCTTCCTCCCACAGTTACACTCTCTACCTTGAAAACGGGGGAGTGGCTCCCCTACAGACCATGGGCATGGTAAAGGTGGGCAGGAGGCCCATTCTGGGATCCTTTGCAAGCCAGGCCACTGCGGGACAAGGGACACAGGGACAAGCACACAAGACACCACACGAGCCCGGAGAAAGAAGTCAATATTAACCCGTCGAGGAGATAGGTTCTGTGGAGATCCAGGCATCCAGGCGTGGTGGTAGCGTCCACATACAGCAGCAGTCAGGACGAGGTAGAGGAGAGAAGAAACAAACAGCATCAGCACCCTTCTGCCACTGACCTTGTGTCGTCTGACTGAGCCTTCAGCAGTCCTGCCTCACTCAGGACAGTGGCCAACACCATCTTTAGACAAATGAACCATGCAGAGCTCACTTGCTCTGGAACCCAATCAGACCATGCCAGCCATTAGTCCGAGCAGTCCTGTCTACCAACCACCCCATCTCTTTTGGGGAGACATGGCCTTGAACAGCACAGTATATACCAATTGGACTCAAGGCTCATGGCCAACCTTTTGCGCAGTGGGATTACAGATGCCAATTATGCCCTGCTTAGGTAGCAGGTTTCAAACATGCTCCCTAGGCCCCAGCCATAGGGAGCAGCATGTTCCCTGGGCTAGCCCCAGAAAGAGGGCAGGCACCTGGTCTCCTGGATCCACTGGTGGAAGGCGTTAGCATGCTGGGCAAATTCCTGGCGCAGCTTGTCATTCTCTTCCTGCCGCCGCTGCTCCTTCTGCAGCTCCAGCTCCCGCTCCTGCAACAAAAGGGAGGCAGACAGGTGTGGTGCCTCTGTTGGTTCTTGACACCTGGCCTCAGATGGGCTCATCATAAACATGGCTCTACCCTGGGGAAAATGCTGGTGGGACTTAAAGTGGAGAAAGGCAGGAAGTCCTATTGAAGCTGACCCAAGAAGAATCAGCCTGGAGGCAGGGAGCACAGGCTATGGGGCTCGCCCAGCCAGTGTACCTTAATGATCTTCTGTAGGTTCCTCCAGGTCTCTTCCAGGGCCTCCATCGTGAACCAAGTGTAGGGGTTGGAGGCCACCCGGAAACTCTTGATCTGGCGGTCCAGCTCGGCTAGTTGGTTGAAGTCAGCCTGTGCAGAGCTGAGGGATGAGCGGAAGGCATCATGAGCCTCGCGAAGGGCTTTGATCTCTTCCAGAGAGTTGCAGCGGACTGGGTCTGTCAGGTCCTCCTCTGCATTCTCAAACCAGCTGTTGAAGGCCGATGCTTTTTTGGCAAAGGTCAGGAAGAGGTCTTCTACCTAGAAGTAGAGGGGCAAAGTGTCAGCAGTGGGTCTGTGTGTGGGCGAGGCAGTGTGGCCTGCTGAAGGCCTGGCTCCTCCTCTGCCTGCTGTTCTCAGCGCAAGCTGTGCTTGTCCTCAGAGGGGCAAAGGGTGAATCCAAAACAAGCTCAAGGGCTCCACTGACTCCTGTGCCATGATCAGCGCCTCTGGGCTGAGGTCACTCCTTCCGCACAGGATGACTGCAGCACGGCAGAGGCAAATGGGTCTACTGACACTTCCACTGTGCCAGCTGAATCTTACCCTTACCTTTCGGAAATGACTCTGGGCCTCCAGCAACTTCTTCTTCCGGGTAGCTGAGTTGGCCAAGAGCTGGGTCCATCTCTTCATGAGGGAGGCATGTCGGGCCTCAATAGCCTTGGACTGAATGTGCTTGGCGGCCAGCAGCTGGTCCTTGAGGGCAGTGATGTTGGCAATGCCCTCCTGCTGGAAGGCCTGCAGGCCAGCATCAAAGGTCTCCTGCAAAGAGGAGCCACAGCCAGTTGCAGGACCGCAGAGTCTCATACGCTGCAGCTCAGATGGCAGGACCTAGAGCTCCACCTCCGGCTGCTGTTCACTCACCGGTGCCTATGGTCCTGCTTGCCTTAGACCGCAGACTGTGGCCATGCTCTCACCTGAAGTCCCTAGCCATAAACAAACCCTTCCATTCTGGCACTTAAGCCTGGGCAAGGCCACGTATGGCTTTGGCTCCTGGCAGACCACTTTCCGTTTACTCTCTGTGACTGAGACCAGCTGAAGAGTGACAGACACCTCATGTCCAACTTGCCAGCCCACCATGTTGCTGTACATGGGCCTGGTTTTGCATCAATTCTACCCCTCTGGAAGCTCTGAGGCCCAGGACCAAAGCGTTTATTGCTGACTGACCATGGCCATACATATAGAGACCATTCGAAGACTTTGAGTATATTCAACCCGCCACTCTGATGGCCAACCGACCTGCTTGGTGAGCAGAGTTTGGACAGAAGACAGATCTCGGCCATAGTCATCCGTTTTCAAGCTGTTCTCCTTCTCACCTGTACAACAAAGCATGAAAACCGTTCCAGCCCCTCACAGAACACAAGCCGCACATTAACTCTAACGTTACCAGCACCTCAACTCACAGTAGCTGCTTCTCCCAGTACCCACCACCCTGTCTCAGCTGGGTGAGGGTATCTTTCTAGGTCACATGGGCTCTGATACAAGAAATCTTAGTTCCCTTTAATTAGGGGCTAGGTGGCACTGTGGCCAGGGCAGCTAGTGGGCAGTTCTGAAGTCACCGCACCCTTTGGTGAGCCTACTAGTACTTGGGTCTCTACTGCTTGCATCAGGTGTGCTTGTGCTTATTTGGTGAAGCCCCATACCAGCTGCAGGCCACTGCTGTGGCAGCTCTGACTTCTGTAGGCCTCTTCCTATTTGGCAACTAGGTCTCCTCTAGCAGACTATTAGTTGCTCCTCTGCAGCAGAAATCCAACTGTGTGGCAACACACTCCGTGGCTCTGCCATCTTCTTAGCCTAGGAGACTTAAGAGCTTTGGGCCTTGCTGCAGCACTCACCAATCCAGGACTCTACCACGTCAGCCTTCCAGTTGAACTGAAGGAAAGCTGAGTTCTCATCCAGCTTTGCTTTCCTCTGAGCCGCTGCTTTCTCCAGATCAGAGACCTTGCCATTCAGACCCTTCATCTTTGAAGAGATGTTCTCCTCGTGGTGATTGTTCTAGGCCAGGAAAAGAAGCTTCCAGCTGCAGTCCCCTGTCTGTGGCAGGCTCCAGCCCCAAACCCCTTCGTTTCTGTCCCGTGGGCTATCTGCTCCCTAGGTGAAGCTTTCTAAGAACGATACTGAGTCAAAGTCTCAGGGCTAAGACCTGGGACCAGCAATCTACTTCCAGGACTCAGTGCTACAGGGAGCAGAAAGGGTAGACAGTGGGAGTACAGTGTATCACTACTGTTTCTTTATTTTTCTCCCTGAGACAGGATTACTCTATGTAGCCCTCGCTGCCCTGGCACACGCTCTATACACCAGGCTGGCCTCAAACCGAGTGCTGCCTGTGCCTCCTGGGTGCTGAGATTAAAGACGTGCACTGCCACTGCTTGGCTATTAGTGTTTCTGAAAGCGGGGAAAAAAAAAAAAAAATCACTGCTTACATATGAAAACACTAAATAGCCAAAGAACAGCTCCAAGCCTTGTGCAACAGACAAGTTCTGGGAAGCATGTAGATGCCATGGACACTGAAGATGGTGACGCTTGAACACCAGTTCAGTTCCAGTCAGAACTGCTTTGGAAACACACACAAAAGGGCAGAGAGAAGAGATGTGTAGTAAAGGCAGGGAGTCTGCCCAGAACAAAGTACTAAGGAACACTAACACCCAGTTGCCTCAGACCTTACGGAGCTTCTCCCTCTCCTAGGCCAGGAGGCCTGTGAGTCTCTGCTGATCAGAACAAGCAAAAAGTCCTCTGTGGACAAACCTGGACCCTAAGTATTTTTGCCACACAGATGCTATACAAAGGATCTACCAATCGGGGTACCAGACCAGCCCCAAATCCTAACTCTTTACTCTGCAAATCTATGACAGGAGCACTGTGCATGCACACCTGTGTTCCTTTCAGAAATTGAAGGCTAGAAGCCTGTGTGGCTGGTGGTAGGCTGCGGACTGACACTGCACAGCCCAGGTCTAGAGCTGCAGCTGAGGAGGCCTGGACTCTACTCAAAGTAGCAAGACTGTTCTGCAAGCGTCACCAGAAAACTAAACTGTCCCTACTATAGCATGTTTTGCATAACCTATAAGTTATGCAATCCTACTAAGCAGACATTTCCTGCTCAGCTCTACATAGTTCAGAAGGAAAGTCACTGAAATCTCAATGAGCCAGGTGGCACACAGCTGCACTCCCAAAACCTGTGAGGTAGAGGTAAGAGGATCAGGAGTTAAAGGTCATCCTTAAAGAACAAGTTGGAGGCCAGCCTGAGCTACAAGAGACAGGGTTACTATGTAGCCCAGGTTAGGCTGGGACTCACTGTAGGAATGCACCACCATGCCACCATGGGTGGCTTCTACTTATTTACTTAGTTTTCTATTGTCTCTAGTGACCTTTATCACCAAGAAATAAAGGGAGAGGGGAGGGGAGGATGGGGAGGCTGGCAGAGCCCACATGGTGGCTCACAACGTGTACTGATTAGTTCCAGGGGGGAATCTGATGCCCTTCTTGTGGCCTCTGTAGGCACTGCACACATGTAGTGCATGATACACACTATATAAAATAAAAACAAATAACAACTTTTTAAAAAGGTGGAGAGATGGCTCAATGGTTAAGAGCATTGGTTATTCTTTCAGAGGTCCAAGGTTCAATTCTCAGCACCTACATGTTGGCTCCCAACTATCTCTATTTAACTGCAGTCATAGGGGATCCAACACACTGTTCTGACATCCTTGGGCACTGCATGAATGTGGTGCAGACATACATGAAGGCAAAACCATACACATAAAAGAATAAAAAACGAAAAGAGGCTGGGTGCGGTGGTACACGTCTTTAATCCCAGCGCTCCAGAGGCAGAGGCAGGAGGATCAATGTGAGTTCAAGGCTAGCTTGGTCTACATAGTGAGTCCAGGACAGCTAAGGTTACACAGTGTAACCTTGTCTTGAAAAACCAAAATAAATAAATAAATAAATAAATAAAATTAAAAAAAGAAAGAAGAATAGGAAGAATGTGGCAATTTAAAAGCAACCCTTTCCTGCTGTGGCAGTCTCTACTAAGACCTCAGCTTGGTGCCCTCTGCAGGTGCAGCTGTGGAGTGAGGACAAGGCTCTTGCTGGGATTCAGGCTCACCTTCTTAATGAGGTCTTGTCCGTTAGTACAGACATCATTCACCCGATCCTTGTGCACAGTGAAATCTGTCTCAAAAGCTTCGTGTTTCTTCAGTAAGCCCTAGAGAGAACATAGTGAGGTCAGCCACTGAGTAGCATTGGCATGGTCCATGGGTACCAGAGAGAGTGAGAACAGGGTACAGGGGAAGCTGCAGCCCAGAAAAGCTGAAGGTCTATAGAACAATCTAGTCTTAAGTTGGGCAGAGAGCTGGATGTGAGCACCCAACCAAGCAATCCTTCTAAGAACATCCCACGTATTCTGTCTAGCTCCCTAATGACTGGAGAACACCCCCTGCCCCTTGTTGCTACTAGGCACCTCAACCATACCCTGAGAGAGGCCACTGGATTTATCCTGACACATGTACTGCCTACTGTAAGGACAGTGGCTGAAGGCAACGCAAACTGCTTCCACATCTGCTAGCTGACATTTAGGAAGGTATGACCAGAGTGATGTGTGACCTGTCCTATCCTGTGACTGGGCTGCCTTGAAATCAGCGCAATGCCTTTAATACCCTGTGGTGTCTGCTTTTGCCTCTCTGAGCCAAGTGGAGGAAGCTGATTCAGCCCAGAGCAGAATGAGACCCTATGTGAGTTGAACAAGATGTCCCAGCTGCCAGTCTGTGACTGCGGCCAACTGATCTTTTTCTGTTGAGCTATTTTGACCCTGGAAACAGTAGAGAGTACACGCCCACCAATGTAAGTCTTCATATAGCAACTGTTAACCAACTGGAAGTAGCTATGGGATGAGCGGAAGTTCTAGGGCCACAAACATGAGAAAAGGGTCACTAAGGGATATTTTACAGTATCTCTTACCAGTTAAGATTGTGTCCTTATAAAAGAGGTCAATTTGGACAGATGGGCACACAGAAAAGAATGCCAGAGAAAAGGTGGGCACAGAGGGAGATGGCGATGTGGAAACAGAGCCTGAAGTAAAAGTGTGGTCCTGGGCTGCTGTGGTGGCCTTTAATCCCAGCACTGGGGAGGCAGAGGCAGGTGGAATGATGTGAGTAGGCCAGCCTGCTCTACAAAGTGAGTCCAGGACAGCCAGGGCTACACAGAGACATCCTGTCTTGGGAAAACAAAAACAACAACAAAAACCCCAAAAGCAATCAAACAAAGTGTGGCCCTGGAAGCAGTAAGGAAGCAGAAGTCCTCGGAAGGGTGTTGGGAACTTGGCTGGACTGTACTACAGCTCAGCCTCCCCATCTTCAGCGTGTGAGCTAGTGTACTTGCTTAGCTGTCCTGACCTGGATGGCAGCAAGAGTGTCTCCATAATCTTCACTGGCCACCAGAGTCATTTTCTCGTTGATCCAAGCTTCTTCCTCTTCCACGTTGGCTACAAACTGCTGATACTCCAAGGACTCCTCTAGCCGCTGGCCCCTTACCACAGAATTGAGGGAGAGAAATCATTAGCATGTCCTTAAAATGTCCATGAAACGGGGCTGGAGTTACAGCTTGGTAGTATTGGCCTATGATGTGTGTGTGTTTGAGATCTCAGGTTCAATTAAAAAACAAAAAACAAAAAAACAAAAGAGCTCTCCTTTGGAAAAAAATATCCATGAAGGGTGTGTCTGTATGGAAACAAGGCTTAGCCTTCTAAGGGACACGAGGCACACAATGCTTTTCAGACACGAAGTTCTGGAGTTATTGCTGGGTTCTGACAAATAGAACAAGTTCAGAATGGGCGGTCAGAGGTGGCTCTGGGTAAATTAATACTTGACACCAAATGAAAGGGCCTGGGAGCTGGCAGGAAGGCTCCCTGACTGAGTGCTCACCGTGCAGCGGCTAGCTGCTTCAGCTCCTTCCAGTGCTCCACAAACTGTGCAAGACGCTGCTGGATCTCCTCCTGCCCAATGGTGTTGTCATCAGAGAGCTTTTTCCCAGTGTCCAGGACACCCTGGCAAGTGAGAACAAGAGTCAATACCGGCAGGGCTGCCGAGTGCTTAGCTCCAAGAGCCTGTGGTGAAGTCTTAACATCACATTCACAATCATCTGTTCAGGCTACGTGTGGTAGCACACTGCTTTAATGCCAGCAGTTGGGAGGCAGAAGGAGGTAATCTCTGAGCTTGGAGTCAGCCTGGTCTATATAAGGAGTTTCACATCAGCCAAGATCACACAGTGAAACCCTGTCTCAAAACACAAACAACAGAATCTCTTCTTCATGGCTGGGGTTAAGGTATCGTCATGATTAAAAGACGATAGAGCGTAAGATCAGAGGACTTTGCCTCTACTTGGCCCCTTTCCCATGACCTTGTTCTCTCAGCAGAAGGCAACCCCTTACCTGAATGGCCGGTTCATGTGCAGCCAGCTCGGCTTCTAGCCGCTTGTGTTTCTTTCTTAGGTTCTGAACACCAGTGAGGTCTCTGCCATAGTCCTCAGAGCTCACTAGCAGCTTCTTCTCCCTGAAGAGCAACGGCAGCATGGTCAGCCTACACCTGCTCATGTCCACTAACTCTTGGCCTCCAACCTTTACCATTTTGTTATAAAAATCCCTTCCCATTTCCTGGGAACAGAAGCCTGGCTTGCAAAGCCATGGACTTAGAACTGCCACTCGGTATGTCAACAAACATGGCTCACGTCTATGTAATAGGTCTATAGAGGACAGGCCCTGCCCCAAGGAGAGGAGTACCATGGGGTGTTATTATTATTAACTCCATTTACTCACTGTCACATATAGAAAACACAGAAAGGTGTTTCCTTAAGCCAGGTGTGGTGGTACATGCCTTTAATGCCAGCACATGTGTTTGTTAAAGGCAGGTTGATCTGTCTGAATTCAAGGCTAGTATGGTCTACAGATAGAGTGCCAGGACAGCCAGAATTGTAGAGAAACCCACTCTCAAAAACTACTAAATCTCTAGCAGGGCTCAGGACAGAACCAGTCTAGATAGAGCCCAACTACTAAGCTACTAAACCCTCAAATTGGCCTGTTTAATGGCTTAAGTCAGCCTTCTCAGTCACCCCAGTAGTGCTCTCCCCACACACAGGAGACAGAGGCAGGTAGATCTCCGTGAGTTCGAGAACAGCCAGGTCTACAGATAGAGTTCCAGGACAGCTAAAAACAAAACCAAACAAAAATGGGTGTTTACTTGTACAACATTTTGTAATGTTTTTTAGATTTTATTTTATATGTATGCATGTATATGTATGTCACATGCATGCTTGCTGCCCATAGAGGTCAGCAGAGGGTGTTGAATCCTTTGGAATTAGGGAGTTAGGGATGGCCTCCATGTGTGTGCTGAGCCATCTCTCCAGCCACAACTCTTAATTTTAAAAAAAGGTTTTAATGGGCTATGCACTGGTGGCACAGGTCTTTAATCCCAGCACTCGGGAGGCAGAGGCAGGTGGATCACTGTGAGTTCAAGGCCAGCCTGGTCTACAAAGCGAATCCAGGATAGCCAAGGCTAACACAGAGAGACCCTGCCTTGGAAAAGAAAGAGAGAGAAAGAGAGAGAGAGAGAGAGAGAGAGAGAGAGAGAGAGAGAGAGAGAAAGAAAGAAATAAAGAAAGAAAAGGTTTTAATGGAGTTGAGGTATAAAGAAGAATTTTTCTTTTAAAGTAACTAGCAGTAGTGCACACCCACAATCCCAGACTTGGTAGGGTGGTAGCAAGAGTCTCTGGGTTTTAAGGTCACACTGAACTAATGAGGCTAACCTAGGTTACTGGAGAAGTCCTAAAACAGAAAAGCCAGCGATAAAAAGACTGCTTGTTTAACATGCCCTATTATTTAAGAAAAAAGAAGCTGATTTTTTTTTTGGTTATTGTTGTTTTTTCAAGACAGTTTCTCTGTGTAGCCTTGGCTGTCCTGAGCTTTGCAGAAAAGTGAAGGGTATGAGACATTCAAAAAAATAAAGAAAGAAAAAAGGGCGGGAAGATCTTCGTGACTTCAAGGTCAGAATATTTTACATAGTAAGCCCCATGAAAGCAGGGATTACATAGAGAGATCCTGTCGCAAAAAACTCTAAACAACTACTTTCCAAAAGGTTGTGTCTACTGTGGCACCATGGCTACAACCATCACAGGTGATCCCACTGCTGCTCACTGCTGTGTGGAGAGGTGGGGAGCCTGGGCAAGGTCCCTGAATGCTGCCCTTTCATTGCTTTCCTGTCACTTTGACAGATTAAGAAAGCCTGGAACTCCTGCCTCTCCATGCAGCCCCTTGGGACATTGAACACATAAATGCAGAGCACATACTTGATCCAGGACTCCTCGTCATCCATGTCTCGGAAGAACTGGTGCAGGCGATGGGACTCGCTCAGTTTTGCCCTTCGGGAGGATGCCATGTTCTTGATCTTCTGGAAGCGTCCGTTGATGGTGTCCCGCTTCTCTTTCACTTGGGAGGTGTCAAAGGCACTGCTGGTCATCAGGCTGTCAGCCTGGCTGTTCAGGTCCTTCAGACGATCCTGGGGCAGGGACACAAGAAAGGGCTCAGAAACCTGGTCCCTGAAAACAGCACGTGGGCTGGCCTTCCTCCTAAGTCAGGGTGTACTGTGTAGACGGCTGCAGCTCTTTAAGATTAAACTAGCCTCCAATGACAGCAGGACTCACTTCCCTGTGCACTGATGTGGCAAGGTAGTGGGATGCAGAACACAGTGTCTTGGCTGCAGCAGAAACCCACTTGTTTGTTTTGCTTTTCTCTCGAGACAGGGATTCTCTGTGTAGCCTTCCTTGACTGTCCAGGACTCGCTTTTGTAGACCAGGCTGGCCTCAAATTCACAGCAATCTGCCTGCCTCTGCCTCCCAAGTGCTGAGATTAAAGGCATGAGCCACCATCACCTGGCCTGTTTTGCTTTTCAAGACAGGGTCTCTGTGTAGCCCTGACTGTCCTAGAACTCGCTCTGTAGACGAGGCTGGCCTCACCACCTCTTACTGCCACCTGTCTTGCTAGCTAAATTTATTTTATTATCCTTTCATATTTTGATGCTAGAGATTGAAATGAGTCTGGTGTAGGATAAGCACACTTTACCACTGAGTTATATCACCAGTCTCAAAGTATACTTTGACAAGCAGCAGCTGGGCATGGTGACACAAGCCTTTAATCCCAGCACTCGGGAGGCAGCGGTAAGTGGATCACTGTGAGTTCAAGGCCAGCCTGGTCTACAGAGTGAGTTCAGGACAGTCAAGAAACCCTGTCTCGGGGGCTGGTAAGATGGCTCAGCGGTTAAGAGCACTGACTGCTCTTCCAGAGGTCCTGAGTTCAATTCCCAGCAACCACATGGTGGCTCACAACCATCTATAATGTGATCTGATGTGCATTGTATACATAATAAATAAATAAATCTTTAAAAAAAGAAAAAAAAAGAAAAAAAAAGAAAAAAAAAGAAAAAGAAACCCTGTCTCGAAAAACCAAAAAGAAAAGCAGCTAAAGTTAGTAAATTTTGTTTTGTTTGAGACAGAGTCTCTTCATGCAGGCCCCACTGGCCTGGTACTCAAGAGATCTACTTCCCTGTTTCCTGAGTGCTAGGCTAAAGGTATATGCCATAGCAAAGTTAGTTTAATTAAACATCTAGGGCTGGCAAGATGGCTCAGAGGATGACTTGGCTTCAATCTGTGGGAGGAGAGAATTGACTCATTCAAGTTATCTCTGACTGCAAGTACCCTATCCTCTAAAATAACTTTTTAAAATCCTCATTTTACTCTAAAGGACTCAAAGGAAAACTGTGGTCATTCAGTTCTGAATCTGCAACAGACATGAAGGGAGTTGGATGTGTGGGCTCAGTGCCTGTTACTCAAACACATGGAGGCCAAGGCAGGACTGTCAGTAACAGAGAAGCCAGCCTGTGCTATAGTTGAGTTCCAGGCCAGGCAATGCTGAAGTGTGAGACTCAGGTTCAACTGCGCCCAGCCTGCCCCTCAAAAGAATGAAGTGAGTTTGTCATTTGACAGAAACTGAAGTCAATTGTTAATGATGAAATTCAAACTTCTGGAAAATTCTTATCTGGTACCCAGGGATTTTTCTGCCGAGACTAGAGAGGTGTGAGGTTTTGGAATCACACATGAAAATTTCAAAGTATTTAGAACCAACACATATAGCTCAGTACTGATCTAGACATGTGACAGAATCCATTCCAAGCCCAGGATGGACCAAGGATACAGGATACAAAGACAGCTTTTGACATAGTTAGGTGTAAAAACTGATTCTACTTTGTAGTAAACAGTTACAAAGCTGTTAGCAATTACAGGTGCTAGTGTAAAAGCAGAAGAACTTGATCTGAATCAATCTCCCCTCCGCCCCCGCCCCTTCAGCCTGGCTGTGCTCACCATGCACACCACACGCAACAAACCAACTCAGAAGCTTAAACTCCAGACTGCCTCTGTAAGATGGATCTGCAAAATGTAACCAATGCTGTCCTTCTTACTCATTCCTTTTTAGACAAACTATCACCATTTACATAAATGCTACTAATACTATGGAACTAATACTTGAATTAGTTAAAGCTGCAGATGTGGTGTAGCTGCTGTAAGCTCTGCATTTGGCAGGCCGAGGAAGAAACATCACTGCAAGTCTGAAGTCAGATAGGGCTATGTATTGAGTGCCTGCTTCAAAAATAAAGAGCTGGGGGCCGGGCGTGGTGGCACACTCTTTTAATCCCAGAGGCAGAGGCAGGCCGATCGCTGGGAGTTTGAGGACAGTCTGGTCTACAAAGTGAGTCCAGGACAGCCAGGGCTACACAGAGAAACCCTGTCTCAAAACAACAACAAGAGCTGTATATCACTGTGTACACCTTGAATTTCAGCACTCTTAAAGCCGAGCAGACAGATATTGTTTGAAACCAGCCATATATAGCAAGACCTCTTCTAAAATCAAACAAAACAAACAAACAAAAACCCAACTGCTGGGCAGTGGTGGCGCACATCTTTAATCCCAGCACTCAGGAGGCAGAGGCAGATGGATCTCTGAGTTGGAGGCCAGCCTGGTCTACTAAGCGAGTTCCAGGACAGCCAGGGCTATACAAGAGACCCTGTTTTGGGAAAACAAACAAACAAACAAACAAAATCCCAACTATCCAAAACCTATTTTAAAAAACCAAAAAAACAAACAGCAGCAGCAGCAGCAACAACAACGTACACATGCAAAAGAAACTGTTGTACTTTTGTAGTAGCATGGCTGGAATCCAGCCTGTGCTACACGGTACTTGTGCACGCAAGGTAACTGCTGTACCACTAAGCTATATCTCCAGCCCCACCATCAATAAATACATCACCTGATTTTTCACAATAATTAGTATTTATAGATAAGATCTGTATAAACCTAGGCTGAGAAAAATCAAGAAACCAGCCTGTACACAAACTGTTGCCTCGGATGCCAGGTATCACTTTCCTTCCTTGATAACTCTAGCATAGCTCTAGCTCTCTTCAAGACCCTAGAATAGTCTTGTGGTTCCTTCTAAATCACCCCACCCTCCGATCTGCCACACCGCTGACCTCATGGGCTGATATATCTGCCTCTAGCAGCTGATGCTTTTTCAACAGGTTGTTCACAGAAGCGAGGTCTTTGCCATAGTCTTCAGATGCCAGGAGAGCCTCCACCTGCAACATAAAAGGGAGTGGGTATTACAGGATGCACGCATAATGTTTGGGGAGCCCAGGGTGCCCAGGTGCTGCTCCAGTTTCTTTTCAATTAGGAGCTACTATTTGTTCTCAATATTTTTGGAGGAGGTTGTTCTTCTTTGTAGCCTTGGCTGTCCTGCAACTTGCTCTGTAGACCATGCTAGCCTTGAACTCAGAGATCCAGCTACCTCTGCCTCCTGAATGCCGGGATTAAAGGTTTGTGCCACCATTGCCTGATTTTATTTATTTATTTTTTTGAGGCAAGATTTTTCTTTGTAGCCCTTGCTTACTTTGAACTTATATAGATCTCTGCTTCTGCCTCCTGAGTGCTGGGGTTAAAAGGTGTGCCCCAAGGAGTCGCTGTTCTCTCACTAAGCTAGCGTTAAGAGGCACAGCCCTAAGCCTTCTCTGGAACGCAAGGGCAACACAAAACAGCACAGCAACCCACAGCAATGAAGCTCCCCTAGTACAAGGACCACAGAGTGAGGAGTGTGCATTCTAGGAACCTCAACAGCAACCAGATAGGAACGCTAAGAGTCTTTGGATTCTCTCTCTCTTTTAAAAAAAGATTTATTTATTATATACACAGTGTTCTGCCTGCATGTATACTTGCAGGCCATAAAGAGGGCATCAAATGACATTATAGGTGGTTGTGAACCACCAATGTGGTTGCTGGGAATTGAACTCAGGATCTCTGGAGGAACAGTTACTGCCCTTAACCTCTGAGCCATCTCTCCAACCCCCTCTCTGGACTTCCTTATACTCAAATGTTTGGGGTGAATTTCAGTGACATGGGATTACACTACTCCATACATACTAATGAGAAATGACACTGTGAACTCAATCATATAAAATATACTACTAAATGACTCAGGAAAATACATATGGACTAGAAAGAGATTCTAAAACATTCACAGTAGTGGTCTCTAAAAATCACCCCTTTTAGAGCCTCTGCTGTCCCAGTTTCCTATGTGTGCCAGACTATGGCTCCCCTCCTTTCTGTCCTGTTAGTTCTGTCTTGGTGCAGATGTGTTGGAACTGCCTCCCCTCCCCATCTCTTCCTTATCCACTCCCTTGGGAAGAGGTGTGTTATCTTCTCAATCAGTTTTCTTCTCTAAACCTCTATTCACTGTTTAGCAATTCCTAACAGGAATCTGAACCTTTCTCACACTGTTCAAAGCTCTGAAGCAGTTCCCCTTTTACAATTTGGGCTGCCTGACTAACTGACCCGTTCACTGCCCAAATGCCTAGACATTCCATGATGGTAAGGAGCAAGAACCACCGCACATTACCTCAGAGAGCCAGAAGTCAAAGTCTTTGATTCCAGTGTTGAAGTTCTGCTGCTTATTGGCCTCTTTCAGCTTCTGGCTCTTCTCAGCTGATTTCTGCACCAGGAACTGCCACTGGTCTGCAAGGGCAGCTAGGCGGGCCTTAGGAAGAGATGGGGGTCACTTGGGATAGGGAAATCTCCAAAGAACCCATTCTTAAGACCCAAATCAGAAACCGTCAAAGAGGAAGTGGAAACAATCACAGGAACTGAGTGCTTGAGTTCCAGCGGCTGTACATCTTAAGCAGTATCAGGTGTAGTACAGTGGATGGAAGCATGCTGCCATTCTTTCTGAGTCCATGTGGGCCCTGGACCATACCTTGACAGCATCCTCACTGCCAGCACAGGCCCCACGCTCAATGAGTGAGTTGCCCATGTCGATGACTCCACGGATTCGGTCGGCATTGGCATGCAGCTCTGCCTCAAAGGCTTGGTGCTTCTGGTGTTTGCTCTGAAAATACCAAACCACCATTCAGAGTCAAGTTCTTGCCAGGCTTGCCCTTAACACAAAACAGACACTTGGGAGGGAGTGAGGGCTAGGAAGGTAAGGATCAAGGCAAGCATTGGTGTGGACAGAAAGCCACCACAGGCTGTGTGGTGCTATGGTGTGGGGTCTCTGGGAACCCAAAAGAGGTAGGTTTAGGCCAGAAAGGGAGATGTATTAGCTCACGGGCAGTGGGGCAAAGCCAGTTCTGAACAGCTCACCAGCAGGCTGGCAGCAAAGCCTCAAATTTTTGTACTTTTTAAAAACATTTTGTAGGTGACAAGAGGGTTAAGTTTCAGTTCTGAATCTAACCATGTGCCAACGTCAACCCATCCATGTCTTTATCCTTCCTGGACAGGATCTGACTGGTACTGTGATATGGCTAGATATGGCTATCTACCAGGTGTAGCAGGAGCACCTCAGGCCCTGCAGCGGCTCCTCTGTTGGTGAAGAGTCACTTTGTAGGCTTATACTTGGTACCTGTCATTAGTCAAAGCATGAGGTTGCTCAAACCCAGTCTCAAGGCAGGCTGAACTTTAATTTTGTCAGAAGAGCTCGGGGCCTGGTACAGTTTCTAAGAATTTGCTAAGAAACAAAAGGTGATGAAAACACTTAGGAGGTATGACTGTGAGGATAGAGCAGCTATAGCGTAATTCTGAGAAAAACACAGGACAAGTGAGAAATTGTCTCAGGGGATAATGTTACTGGGGAGAGAAAACAAAATAAAGCAGTTTAGCTGGCCAAGAACTCTGCACTCAATGTTTCATTTCAGAGGCAGTAATGTACAGGGTGGGGATCCTGGCTGCTACAGCAGCATGAGGACCCAGAGATCTCACCTACAGATCCTGACACTGTGTCTACCCCGTGCTTTGCTCTGGTCATTGCTGGTGCAAAACCATTTATTCTCTTCTACAGCTTTATTTCCTCTTCACTGTTCTGAGACTTTTGAACAATGTGGTGACAGATGTTTGTTTTTGTGACCTCCTGAACAGTATCTGCTTAGACTGGAAGCACATCTTGCTATTCCAGTTCTCCAGGCCAGCGCCTCTGACACCTGCCTGGGTATGTACTGGATTCACTCCAAGCTAGCCTGACCTGCTCAGGCCACTTGACACCTTGAGCCCAGGAAAACAGAGTCACTGTCTACACATAGAAGCTGATATTCCATTTTCAAAAGCACCCCTTGAAAGAAAGTGGTCGACTACTGCCCCCAAATCAAACACTATAGTACAGAACTTGTCTGGATGACGAACAGGGAGGAAGAGGTAGGGACTGCAGGCTAATTACAAAAGAAAGTCACAGCTCACAGGGACACTAGCATGGCGGTGATGGGGATTAGGATGATGATGGATGAACAGACAGCGGCAGACCATATGTACCCACAGTAGCAGTATTCTACAGAGTAGAACGCTAACCCCAGAGCTCACAAATCTACAACTCTTAAAAGTGTAAAGCACTTACCAGCAGCTTGGAAAGCTACAAAAACAGATTGAAAGAAGAGTTCAGTACACTGATGTTAACACGTCTTACTACTAAAGACTCACTCTGCCATCCTACTTCCCTGGGAAGGCCAGCACTCGCCACCAGCACAGGAGCAGGACCCTTAGATATATCATAGCAGACAAGTTTCTACAGAAAGCAGGCAGGGAGCAGCTCTACTGACCCAGTGCGCTCTTTTTAAGCTGCACCATGGTGCAGATGGTTTTACAGAGGTACTCTGTCAAGTCTCACTGAACAGCTCTACTCAGTAATGCAGGGTACTTCAGAACAAGCATCCTACAAGTCTCACGCACCTGGATGTTGGTGGGGTCCTTATAGGACTCATCGCTTGCTGTCTGTAACTTCTCACTGATCCAGGCTTCAATTTCATCCACATCCCGGCTGAACTGTTGAAGTGTTTGAGATTCTCCAAGTTTTGATCTTTTCTCAATCATCTGGGCTTTTAGGCGGCGCCACCTGAGAGTAAAGATCAAATATGAATATTCTTTCCTAGAAGCTGGGTGTGGCTTCTCACATGTGGGTGTTCATCTTCTCAGATCTGGCTGGTGACTGTCACCACCACCACAGGACACCCACCTGTCAAGGACCTCATTGCGTCGGTTTGCAATGTCTCCCTTGGCATAGTGGTCAACAGCAATGAGCTGGTCGGCAAAGGCCTGCAGGGCAGCTATCTTTTCCTCCTAAGGGCAAACAGGCGAAGAGATCAGGGTGGGCTGAACAACTGTCAAGCCTGATGGTTTTCAGAGGAGAGAGTTACACTTTGGGTGATGGAACTAACTGGTGGCAGGATCGGAACACACCGACACTTTAGAAGCCAGCTTGATTATCATCATTACTAGAGTAGGGTTTAATTCAAGAGGACTTCAGGTCACGCTGAGGTGTGCAGGTGCTGGGATCCCAGTAGATGTCTAACAAATTAGGCTCATAAAATGATCACTGTTCTGTTTTCAACAAATGGCTTTCAAGTCACAGCTGTCTATTTTATTTCTTGTTTGAATAAATTATGTTATCAAAACAAATTTTCATCACTAAAAAAAATTTTTTGCAGGGGTGGGGGTGAGAATCCAGGGTATGGTGTCACACACCTTTAATCCCAGTAGAGGCAGACAGATCTCTAGGAGTTCAAGGCCTGTTCCATAAAGCTACTTCCTGGGCAGCCAGGACTACACAGAAAAACACTGTCTCAAAATAGAACTAATCTGGGGGCTGGACAGATGGCTCGGCCATTAAGAGCACTTGCTGCTCTTGCAGAGGACCTGCATCTTGTTCCCGGCACCCATGTGGCTGCTTACCAACCCTTGGTACTCTACTTCTACAGGATCTCACACCTTCTTCTGGTTTATGAGATCACTGCATACACGTGCTACACATAGAAATGGACACATGAATACTCATCATTTAAATAACTTAAAATTTTCTATACCATCATTTTTTGCAGTGCTGTGATCTGAACCCAGGTTTCATGTATGTGAGGCAAGTACTCTATCAGGGAGCTCCTCCAACTGTGCCACCATACAATAATTTAGAAGTCACTGAGGGCTCATTTTCCCTTCTTTTTTTGTTTTTTTAAGAGAGAAACCGTTTGTGTGGTCCTGGCTATCCAGGAGCTAGCTCTGTAGACCAGGTTGGCCTCGAACTCATGGAGATCTGCCTGCCCCTGCCTCTCAAGTACTGACTTTAAAAGGCATGTACCATCACTGTCCAGCTTGAGGTTTTTTTTCCTCTCCCTGACCCCTGCGTGCGTGTGTGTGTGTGTGTGTGTGTGTGTGTGTGAGTGAGAGAGAGAGAGAGAGAGAGAGAGAGAGAGAGAGAGAGAGAGAGAGAGAGAGAGAGAGAAGAGAGGAGAGAGAGAGAGAGAGAGAGAGAGAGAGAGAGAGAGAGATGCATGGTAACTATGTTGGTGCATGGGTAACTATGGACGGCAGATGTCAGTCTTGGGTGCTACTGCTCAGGCACCTCCACTTTGCTTTCTCAGAGGTCTCTCATGGACTGGGCTAGCTGGCTAGCCAGGGAGCCCCACAGCTGAGGTTATATACACACATTCCACAACTGGCTTTGGGTTCTAGGGATCAAACCCAAGTCCTCGTGCACTGTATCCAGTGGGCCTCACTTGAGTTCTGTCTGTTCTATGGCTTTCTCCCTTGAGGTTCTAAGTGCTTTTTCAGTGCTGTGTGCTGAATCCAGAGCCTACTGCGACTAAACAGTGTTCTACCCCTGGGTAGCAACTTTTGGTTTTTTTTTTTTTTCCTTCTGTTTCTCTGGAGACTCTTTTGTCATGGAGCCCAGACTGGCCTTGAACCCCATCTTTCTGCCTCAGCTTCTCACACACTGAGATTACAGGAGTGCAACACCAAGCTGGTACCTCAATGTTCTTCTTGTGGTTAAAGGTAGGGTCTCACTATGTAACCTTGGCTGGCCTGGAGCTGGCTGTGCACGCCAGCCTAGCCTCAAACTCAGGTATCGACCTGCCTCTGCTTTCTTAGTGCTGGGAGGAGTAAAGGTGTGGCACCACACATGCCCCAGGTTTTCAGATAGTTATTCTTGTATGTTCCCAACTACAGAAGTATGTGTTGATGTATACCTGACTAAACTTTTAAAAAAGATTGATTTCTAATTATGGGTATGTGTTCATGCCTGTGTGGGGGTAGGTGTAAGTACACATTGAGTGTGGGTGCATGCAGCGGAGTAGAGAGGCATTAGATCCCTGGGAGCTGCAGTTACAAGCACTCGTGAACCACCTGACGAGGGTGCTGGGAGTTGAAATCAAGTCCTCTTTAAAGAGCAGTAACGTATGTGCTCTTAGCCAGTGAGCCATGTATTGAGCCAATATAATAATTTTTTTTTTTTTTTGGTAGATGGTATGAAAAGCCTAGCTGGTGCTAAGTTTTTTTGTTTTTTGTTTTTTTGTTTTTTTTTTTTTTGTAGCACTGGGGATTGAACCCAGGACCCTCTAGCATAGTAGATAGTACTCTAACACACAACTACAACTGCCACCTGAACAGCACTTAAAAGTTTTGTTTAAGAGAGCCCTGGCTAACCTGCAACACTCTACATAGCATAGGCTGGCCTTGAACTTTGGAGCTCCACCTGTATCTGACTCCTGATAACAATATTAGGAAGGCCACCAAGACCCTTCTTTAACTACTATAGCCAAATGTGTAACTATTTTTAAAATCTAGACACCAAGATAGGATTGCTGGCAAATAAGATATAACTCAGGACAAATTCAGACGTGGACCTCGTGGTCCAGGGCCCACCTGGACATTGATAGCTTTGTCAAAGTCTTCATGCTTTTTGATCAGAGCCTCCACACTGTCCAGCGAGTCTCCTTTGTCTTCTGTGTTTAGGAAGGCCTCCCGGGCAGCCATCCAGTTCTCTGCTTGCTCACAGTCCCGATGGAACAGCTACAGAGTGGACAGGTAGGTGTGAAGAAGGATTTGGCCACTGGCAAGAACTACCTAATGAGAACTCAACTGAACATACTTGCAACTCCAGGCAGTGGTCCAGCATCATCCTGCGCTGGACCCAGGCCTTCTCCAGGTCTGTGCGCTCCTGGTCAAGAATATCAAGTTTCTCCTTGATCTCTGGGCTGGCATAGTGCCCATGAGCCAACAGCTGCTGCCCAAACTGCTCAAATGCCTGGAAAGTGCCAGCCCTGGCATCAATTTCTGTCCGGTGTTCCTGCCAAAAGGAGAGAAGGGATTAGATAACTTGCTGAAGGTGCCCACCACTACTGTCAACCACTGGCTCCCGAGGGGGGAGGGGTAAGGCCACTAAGCCAGCAGGGCCTACCTGGTGCCGCTCCAGCAAAGCCTCAGCTCCAGTGACATCTTTGGCTAGCTCATCTGAAGATACCAACCCTCGTATTCCATTGATCCAAGACATGAGGTCCCTAGAAACCAGATCCACAGAGGACACCCATTATACTATGTAGCAACAAGCAGGCCTTCTGCCCAGCAACTGGTTGTACTGCTTCTGTCTTCGAGGCTTATTTTAGGTTAACCTCGTCATAAATTGAACAGGGCTTGGTCTTACACCCTCTTTTTTGTGTTACCCAAAAAAAGAGGGGGAATTCTTCATCTGGATCTAGCTGGGTAGTTCTCACCCCTTATCAAGCAATAAACAGAACAATATAGAAAACCATAACTAATCAAAATGCAGAGTTGTAAAGCCCAGTTCCAACTGATGTACCTACAACACAAGGCCTGCACCTAAGGCTCAGGATCATTGCAGAAGATGGGGCAGAAAGATGTTAAGAGCCAGAGGAATAAGGAGTTTGCTGGGCTGGACAGCAGCTCAGTGGTTAAGAGCACTGCCTGCTCTTCCAGAGGTCCTGAGTTCAATTCCCAGCAACTACATGGTGGCTTACAACCATCTATAATGTGATCTGATGCCTTCTTCTGACCTGTAGGTATACATGCTGGCAGAGCACTGTATACATAATAAATAAACAAATCTTTGCCAGGTGTGGTGGCGTACGCCTTTAATCCCAGCACTCGGGAGGCAGAGGCAGGCAGATCGCTATGAGCTTGAGGCCAGCCTGGTCTACAAAGCAATTCCAGGACAGCCAAGGCTACACAGAGAAATTCTGTCTTGAAAAACAAAAAAACAAAAACCAAAAAACAACAACAACAAAAAAAGCCGGGTGGCGGTGGCACACACCTTTATTCCCAGCTCTTGGGAGGCAGAGGCAGGTGGATCTTTGTGAGTTTGAGGCCAGGCTGGTCTACAAAGTGACTCCAGGACTGCCAAGGCCAACAGAGAAACCTTGTCTTGAAAACCAAAACCAACCAACCAAACAAAAAATAAACAACCCAAAAACCAAAACTAAAACCAAACAAAAAGCTCTCAGTTACTGCTCCAGTGCCTGACTTCTGCCATGCGCCTTGTCATGATGGTCATGAACTATTAACTCTCTGTAACTGTGAGCCCCAAATACACAGTTTCCTGCGTAAGTTGACTTTGTCTCAGTGTTTTATCACAAAAATAGAAACATAACTAAGAGACATGGTTTTTTTTTTTTTACCGGAAATCACTAAGGAAGCGTTGCAGGTCATGGGAGTCACCCAATTTGGCCTTGCGCTGGTCCGCACGCTTCCCTAGGCTGGTCCAGGCCTGATTTAACTCTGTGCACTTTTCTTTTAAGTCCTCTGCAGATTCAGGATGAGACTGGATCAGGCGCTGGGCTGTCTCCCCAAGAGAATTCACCTACGCAAAGAGCAGTAAGAATGTTCAGGGAAAGAGCTCTGCGTAGCAGACTTTAGACCTAAGCTTTCCCCAGGCATCTCTCACCTTGTCACCAAGAGCTGCAAGGTCTCTCTCGAAGCCTTCGTGTTTGCGCTGCAGGGCCTGGACACTGGCTAAATCATGGCCGTAATTGTCTGTGTTCAGAGCTTGATTCTTCTCTTCAATCCATTCTTTGGTTTCATCAGCATCTCTGTAGGTAAGACATATGGTGAGTGCCAAGCACCACTGCTTGTGTCCCTGGGCTGGCACTTGTGTCTGTTATGGTTACACACATTCTGTCCCAGCAGTATTAACAGCATCCACTCCCTGTTTCTTATATGGCTTCGGTGTTAAGGGCCCAAACATTAGTCTGTATGCTCAAGTTCCACTCAGCAAGCTCCATCTCTGAGGGGCAGAGTCCTTATTTCTTCCTGCCCCAGCTAACGCTGGGTACCTCACCTGTGGAACCTCTGTACTTCGTGTGCACTGCCCAAGAGCTGGCTGCGTTCCTCAGCCAGCTGTTGTAGGGACCGCCAACGCTCATTCAGTTCCTGCAGGAGAATGGCAGTGTCAGCTCTCTAACCTGTTCTAGCACACCCACAACCAGAGCAAAGTATGCACCTGTAAGTTTCCATTTCCAACCTTCCTTCCACCACAACCAACCACAACAGCAACCTTCCGGAGATCAAAAAGCCTAAGAATCCCCCAAATGCCTGACCTAGGAACCATCTGTGAAAGACTGGGAGAAACTACCATTGGTGCTGGGCACGTGGCACATACATTACAAATAACTGCCAAAGGGAGACATCTCAGAGTCTTCCTTCAGTACTACAAGCAATGCCGCCTTGGGCCAGAGCACATACATCTAGGGAAGTGAGTGCAGGCAGGAGGCACAGTGAGTCCTCAAGGCTCCTGTTCTACTAGAAATGCCCATCAAGGTTTTCAGTACTGCTCTGTGCTGGTCTGAGTAAGAATGGCCCCACAGGCTTGGTCCCCAATGGGTGAACTTTTTGGCTTTATTGGGGAAGATGTGTCACTGGGAGTTGGGAGTAGGCTTTAAGGTTTTAAAAGATTGGCCATTCTCAATGTATTCCCCTACTTCCTGTTTGTACAATAAGAGAAGTCTTAGCTGTTCCTGCTACCATGTTATCATGGTCTGTAACCTGGAACCATAAGCCTCATTAAACACTTAAAAAAAAAATCTATAAATTGCCTTGGTCACAGTGTTTGTCACAGAAATAAAAAAGTAGAGCCAGGCATGGTGGTACATGTCTTTAAACCCAGGAGGCAGCGGCAAGTGGATCTCTATGAGTTCTAGGTCAGCCTGGTCTACAAAGAAGAGTCCCGGACAGCCAGAGCTGTTACACAGAGAAATCCTATCTTGAAAAACCAAATCAAACCAAACCAAAAAGTAACCAAGACACAGTCAGATTGAAGTCTGAGTCAAGAAACTTGAGCAAAGGCCAGGTGGTGGCGGCACAGGCCTTTAATCCCAACACTTGGGAGGCAGAGGCAGGTGGATCTCGTGAGTTCAAGGCCAGCCTCCAGAGCTGTTACACAGAGAAAACTCTGTCTCGAAAAACCAACCAACCAACCAACCAACCAGGAAAAAAGAAAGAAAGAAACTTGAGCAAGCTTTTTCATGACTCTAGACATGACAATGTTTGAGTAGTTTCTGAGACCCTTGGAAGTGGGCCTGGTCATAACATGCTCCAGTGATAAGGACACAGCCTCTACTGGAGTCAAAAGAAGGAACATAGTAAAGAAAAGCAAGGACACCACTTCTTACCTTGATGGAGTTGAAGGTGGCCACTGTGTGGACCATCAGGCGAGCGGACTGCGAGAGGAGAAACCAGTCAAGAGACTGTCCACTGAAGAGACAGATCTGCTAGGACCACTAAGTAGGTCCCAACAGGCAACCCTCCTACCTTACATAGACACTGGCAATATTAAAGCAGAAATGCTAACAAACACTCCAACTACCAGAAAGGTGTAAGAAAACACACCAAGTAAGCTGGGAGCAGTGACACACATCTGTTACCACAGCACTTGAATATCTGTGAGTTCAAGTCCAGCATGGTCTAAAGTGAGTATGGGACAGCCAAGGCTAAACAGGGAAGCCCCCTCCTCCACCTTTCTCCCTCCCTCCTTCCCCTCCCCCTGCTTCACCCCCCCCTTCCCAGAACTCGGATCTCTGTGAGTTTAAGACCAGCCTGGTCTACAAATCCAGGACAGCCAAGGCTACACAGAGAAACCTTGACTTGAAAACCAAACAAACAAAGAAACAAAAACCCGTTGCTAGAAGATCTTGGCAGAACATTCAGATAGAAGCTGTCCATTAAATTTTGCTATGAGAAAAGGTAACAGTAGAACACAGAGAATTGAATCAAACGAGAAAAATCCCCACCCTGCTTTAAAAAAAAAAAAAAAAAAAAACACAAGTATGAGAATGTACTTTCATGAGACACAGAAGTCTATCTGTAACTTGTTTGTAGCTTGAACAAAGTCTTACAAGAACTGAGCCAGAAGAGAAGGTGCTGCAAAACTAAAATGTGTGCAGCCGGTGGTGAGCTTAGCTGGAAGTACAGTGTATCAAGGCTCCTTCCACACTCCTTGGTAGAGCTCTGCTGTTCAGATGCAGCGCTACCCCTGCATTGTCAGCATGATGTCTGCTGTAGGGTAACTTGTTCCCCCTCTTCCTGCTCTGGAGGTGGAACCTTATACACACAGGTCTCTTCTGGCTACTGATAAGGTCACTGAGATAATGGACAGGAGGTATACTGTCATTCCCACCCTCAGTCACTATCCTGTTCACACCATTTCCACAGGACTGCCATCCTGCGGGGTAACACCCAGGTGAGTTGTACTCTGCTTCTGTTGTATTAAGCCTCCAAGTTCCACAGACAACAGAACACAGCCACTAACGTTAGAAGAAGGCCACACCAACCAAGTGAAAGTTTGCAACAAGCTGGACAGCAAGAAAAAGGCACACAAGAAAGAAATAAGATGCTGCAAGTTCCTGCAAAACACTTGGAACTAATAATGTGCAAAGGAGCCCTCACCTTCCACGGGGAGGCTGTCTTGGCATCTGCTTCATCCTAGACAAAGAAGGAAGAGTTTAGGCAGCTTGTCATAGAGCACAGAATCTTCCCAGTCAGTAACTGTGATCCCAAAGGAATCCCAACAGCTCATCTGCACCACCCTGAAACTCAGAGCTGACTGTCCAGCAACCAACCCACGGCTGGCTGAAAAGAATCATCTAACACAAAGAAAACCCTTCTTCCCTTTTTTAAGATTAATTTTTGAGTGTGAGTGTTTTGTCTGTGTGTGCATGTGCATCATCTGCATGCCTAGTGCAGGGTGTTCAGAAGAGAGAGATCCTCTGGAACATGTGGGTGCTGGAACCCAATTCAGTTTCTCTGTACAAGCAACAAGGACTTGTAACTGCTGAGCCAACTCTACAGCTCTCTACTTTTTTCCAAATACATTAGAGGAGATGGAAGGAATGAAAACAGTTCAATGTAAGCCAGGCATGGTGGCTCACACCTTTCATCCCAGCACTTGGGAGGCAGAGACAGGTGGATTGCTGTGAGTTCAAGGCCAGCCTGGTCCACAAAGTGAGTTTAGGATAGCCAAGGATACACAGAGAAACCTTGTCTCAAAAAACAAAACAAAACAAAAACAAAAAAAAACCCCCCAAACAAAACAAACAAACAAACAAAAAAAAAAAAGAAAGAAAGAAAGAAAAAAGAAAAAAGTTCAATATAATGGTCATCTTTTCTTGATGCCATATTCATAGAATTCTTTGCATTTTCTCCCTTGGTGTTGGGGAAAATTTTTTAGAAAGACAAAGAATGATCAGACATATTTTGGAAAGCTCCTGCAATCCCAGCATTAGGGAGGCTGAGGCAGAAGGACTGTGGAACTGCAGCGGGTCTGAGCTACATATAATGAGTTCCATGCCAACGTGGCCTACATAGCAACACCGTAACAAAAAAACCCCACCCACACCCCTCGCTTTTGTTCTGGAGAATGACAGGCAGCACAGATGTCCAGATCCTCTTTTTCATATTTTATACAACAAAAGGTCTGTCATTCAGCAGCTCTTGCCTTCACATTCTTCCCAAGATCTAAATCCCTGCTAAGTTTGAGTCATACATGGAACCCCTGGGACTTACCCTGGGCATCGTGCCATACACCTCCTGTAAGGAGAGAAAGCAAGCAGTGTTACAGAGGAGACGTGCCTCAGAATGTCATGCAGTAAGTGTAAGTGGACAGAGTGTCACAGAAAACAGACTGGAAAGCTAGCAGAACTCTAAAATACAATGTTTATGTGCAGAACATTTATCTATTTTAGGAACTTACGAACCTGAAGCCAAGGGCATCACAGACTTCAACTTCCATGGGTTTAGGGAGAGCATAGGACGAAGGGTGAAGTACACAGGCCTCAAACCTGTTATAAAATCTGACCGCTGGGGCTATGAAGGACTCAACAAAGAGCCTGGATCCAAGGTTCAGACACCTACCTGCTGCTGTACAGCCTGCACTTCCTCTGCCATCAGACCTTCAGACTCCAGGTCTTCAGCTACTTTGTTAATGTCCTTCAGCCGAGACTCATTGGCTTTCAGATCCTTTAAAGTAAAAGCCACAATAATTAAACACACAAGAGCAAGTTAAGGGAGAAAGGAACACAGAATTCAGAATCCATGGCATGAACTTTTAAAGTTTTTTTGTTTTTTGTTTGGTTTGGCTTCTTGAGACAGGGTTTCTCTGGGTAGTCCTGGCTGTCCTAGACTCGCTTTGTAGACCAGGCCGGCCTCAAACTCACCGAGGTTCGTCTGCCTCTGCCTCCCCCCAGTGCTGGGACTAGAGTGCGTGCCACCATGGCCAGCTGATGTGAACGTTTCTGAGACAGAGGTCGCACTACATACCCTTGACTAGTCAGGAACTCACTATGTAGACCAGGCTGGCCTCAAACTCAGAGACACTCATCTGTCTCTGCCTCCCCAAGTGCTGGGATTACAGGGGATTAATGCAACGACCACACCAAGCATCTTTTTTTAATGTAGTGTTCTCAAAGTTCATCCTTGTAGACTCCATTCCTTTTTTGAGGCTGGTAACATTCAATTGTATGGATATTGCACATATTGCTTAACTTAAGAGTGCTCCCCCCCACTGTGTGTGACGCACGTGTATGTGGAATCTATATATGATCTAAGTAACAGCTTGATCCCTACCCAGTGAGTTCCAAGCCAACCTGAACTACTCAGCATGGTCCTTTGGCAAAAAACTAAAAACATACAACGATTGAGTATTTTAGAAGGTTCTTACACACACACACACACACACACACACACACACACACACACACAGAAGCACTGATAGTGATGGTGTGTGTTTATAATCCCAGCACTTGGGGAAGCAGACAAGAGAATCAGGAGGAGTTCAAGGCTAGTATGGCCTACATGGAAAATTAAACACCAGCATGGCCTACAAGGGACACTGTCTCAAAACAGAACAAACCAAACCAGGCTAAGGATGCAGATGTAGCTCTCCTGGGTTCTATCCCTATCACTGCACAAAACTGGCTGTTCTGATGTACACCTGTAATCACAACACCTGGGAAGGGAATGCAGGAGGTTCAAAAGTTCAAGTTCAACAAAAAAACAAAGAACATTGCCTTTCCTTAAAATTGGTCCAAAAGCTAATTAAGTCCATTTAAAAGGAGCTACGCACCTCTGGCTCTGAACAAACACAGAAGCTGCAGAAATTATTCTAAGTCATAGAGACTGTACACTCCATGTTATCTTCAGTTCAGTAATCTGTAGTCAGCCTCAAGAGAAGCATGAGAATTTTGTTTTGTTTTGTTATTATTTTTCTGTGTGGTGTGAGTGTGCCACAGTGCATGCATAAAGTCAAAAGGATAATGTGTGAAAGTTGGTTCGCTTCTTCCACCATATGGGTCTTGGAGAATGAACTCAGAATAATCTAGAGCCTCGTAGAACCCAATGAGCCATCTCACTGTTCTGAGAACCAACCCACCCCCACATTTTTTGGGAGGAACAGGGTCTCTCTGTATAGCCTTGGTTGTGTTGGAACTCACTTTATAGAGAAGGATGGCTTTGAAGTTGGCTGTCCACTCAGAGACCCACCTGCCCTTTGCCTCCCAGGGCTGGAATTACAGGTATGCACCACCATGCCCAGCAAGAACCAACTCTTTAAAAAACTTTTTTTAAATGCCATTTTTTTTCAAATTTTTTTCTTTAAGAACTTTACTTTTTGTCTACATATATGTCTGTGTACCACACACTGGATTATAGGCAGTTGTAAGCCACCATGGAATCAAACCACACCCTCTGCAAGAGTAGTTGGTGCTTTTAACCTCTAAACCATCTCTCCATCTCCTTAGATTTTTAAAAAATTATTAATTATATATATATATATATATATGTTGTTTTGCCTGCATGAGTGTTTGTATATCAAGTTTGTGCCTAGTACCTGTGGAGGAAGAAAACTAGAGTTACAGACAGTTGTGAGCCACAATGTGGGTGCTGGGGAATGGAACCTGGCTCGTCTGGGTGTCCTTCCTGCTGAGCCATCCCTTCAGTCCCAAGAGCCACACAACTTTTCAGCCACACTGCAAACTTCACACACCTTCTGGAAGTCATCAAACTTCTTCTGCAGCACCTCAACCTGCTCCAAGTCTGCGCCAACCTCTTCACTCGTTAGAGCAGCTTCCTTCTCATTGATCCATTGCTGTAGCTCATTCGCTTCCCGGAACAACATGAACTTCTTACAACTCTTCTCCAACATGCCTTTCCTCTTCTCACCCAGTTCCAGCAAAGACTGGTATCTGACAGAAGTCAAAAGGGTGAGAAAATGGGCAAGGAAGGCAGTCAGCTCACTACAGTTGCTAACACAGGACAACTACCAGGCATCTGAGATGTGATCCAAGGCATGAGTTGTAATGATGATGCCTAGCAACAAAGGATCAGAGCACATGAAGATGAAGATACCAGGCGCCCAGACCACAGCCTTAGGATGAGCACACACTGCACTGGTCATAACTGGTGGGGCTACCACAGTGCAGGCACACTTATCCCCAGGCCAATTTTGCAACTCTTATGATCACAGGAGCCTAAAACAGGCACTTAGCACAGAAACCAAAGGCTCATGCGACTATATTGGAGAGGAAATGTGATGAAGCTACAAAAAGATGAAACTAAGTACAAAAGGGATGTTCTTGGTTTTTATAATTCTCTGAGCAGCCCCTGAGTGGGGGAAGACATGAGCTTCAAAACAGTCTAATACAGAATGCTCCATCTCTCACCAGTAGGACACTTCCACAGTGACCTGTGTAGTTGTGTGCAATGAAAGCGTATCAGGCAGCATGCAGAGTATGTATACAACTCATCACCTACAAGACCTAAGAATCAAGGAATGTTCTAACCTGTGAGGACTAAGAGATAAAAAACCTGAACCGCCACTGCCTTCAGAGACACAAACACAACAAATCTGAGTAAGAAATGAAATTCAAAGTTAAAGAAAAATCTGAAAATCATCACTAAATCTAAGTTTCCCTAACAAATAAAAAGTAACAAGTCACCAGGAATCAGAGTCTTCAAGCTCTAAGTAAGCATTCGTTTCCTCCTTACGAAGGAACAGAGCAGAGCTGGCTGCAGGGTTATGGAGCAGAGCCTGCTCCTGCTCTACCACACAACTGAAGTGAACCAACACCATTCCAAACACAAGCAAGCAGAAGCAACCCGGAGAGGAGTTCATGAGAGCTCTTCCACAGCCAGCCAAGGCGTGGACAATGCGGCAGGTTCCCTGCACCACCTCTTTCTGAAAGGACAAGTGCTCTGGAGAAAGCAGCAGAGGAAGAATGGACAGGTGTGGCAGTGGACATGGGGAGCTCAGGAGGCTCTCAGCCTACTCACAGTTCTTCCACCTGTTTCATACGCAGAGATACACTGCCGGCCTCCTTAGTTATGCGTGTCCTGCACAGAGGGGTACAGCAAAAGCATGCACACATTAGTGGGGTTAACGTGGGAATGAAAAGCAGCAGCTCCGACTGGTGCCGCGACGGCAGATGCTTCAAGTGGGAAAACTTAGGACTCCTTCAGAAGCTCTTAGAAGCAGCCTATGCCATGAGTGAAATCAGTGGAGAAACAGCCCGAAAATTAAACGAGAGGGTTAGTTTACCTTCATGTTTCTGAGAAGTCTGCTATATGTAAGGCAGCATTCCCTGTACTGCAGATGCTTAACTGCACAGAGCAAGGCCAGGGGACAAAACAGACTTGAAGGACACTGCTGACTCTAATAACCAGTTCAGCAACACTATCTCCATCAACAGTTGTGTCTCATATGTAAGACCCAGGGCTGTGATAATAACACAAACCCAAGTAACAGTAAAAGAATCTCCAAGTGTACAGAAAAGCTCTATTATTCTAAGCTATATTAGACTTAGAAATATACTGCCTGGGTATTTCCTAGGTGCCCAAAGTTGTTGACTTTATTAACAGAGTAAGATGTGCACTATAGGACAGGCAAAGGGCAATCCATGTGTCAAGGAGAAAACCGGCTTAAAAAATTAATTGCATTCTCTGAACACAAAGCTATGGAAGAGAACAGCTCCCCAGGTAGCAGTGGTCCAAAGGGAGACAGAGCCAAGGGGTGAGATAGCTGAAAATTCAACCCAAAAAGAATCTTGTCTACAAGACAAAGGCTAACACTTTACCAAATAGTAAAATGGGTTTAGAAAAAGTGGCTCAGAAGTACAGAAAAACAAGTCAGATTACGGTATTAGTCAAGAATCTTGGTGCTAATAGGGAGACTGGAGGAAAACAGAAAAGAGGAGCGAGGGCTCCAGAGAGCCCACCACACTGCCTGTGTCTGGCTTGAGGACTGGATTAAGCCCTAAGAGCTGTCTAGCCTGTGCTGTGTGTAAGAACCCTTACTGGTTGTCGATCTGCCCCTGACGCAGAGCGATGCTGCCCTGCTCTTCCAGGAGGTTCTCCCTTGAGGCGGACTGGGCGGGGTCCAGCTTCTTCACATACGCAGCAGGCACAAAACCCTGACGATCATTCACTTCCACTTTCCACCAATCCTAAGGGAGGAAAAGGAGAGGACTGAAGGCTGAGTCTCTTCCCAAGAAAGATAGAGTTTACACTGGCCTATTTGATTAAACGTATGTGTCACCACTGCCCAGCTTGTTATTTTTTCATGTTGTGTCTCTCTGTGTGTCCTACAAGTGTGTGCACACATGTACACCCAAGGTATAAGCTTGCCCAGCCCCCATGAGGCCCTGTCTTCGTGGCCAGCACCTTAAAAAACCACTACCAACAGTACAAGTTTTGGAGCAGACAGCCCAGAGCTCAGAATGTTCCCCGGGGACACGATTTTGAATATCCTGCAGGTGACTCTAAGAACCAGCTGCACATATCAGACTCAAGAGGATTCACCTACTACTGCCTTAGTCACATGTGGCTCTAGAAAAATTAAAGAGTAACCGGGATCCCAGTCGGATAAAGTAACCTCCTGATCTCTTCCTATTCTACCCACGATATCCAGCGGAGCACACCCATGTTTCTTGCCTTGTTGGTGCTGTTGAGCAAGGTGAGGATATCCCCTTTCTTCATGGTGACCTCTCGAGGGCTCTTCTCTTGATAGTCATAGAGAGCCAGGACTAGCTCCTTCCCAGTCTCATCATCCATGGGTGCCACTTGTTGCTAACAATCCAAAGAGAAGACAAAGTGAGTAAATGCCACTCAAGCACAGAACAGCTCAACTTCAACAGATACATCAAAAACACTTCTCAGAGTTTGCCTTTAATTTTTTGTTTTGTTTTTAAGACAGAGCCTCTCTCTATTTAACCCTGGAACTATTTTTTGTTTTTTGTTTGTTTTCTCAAGACAGGGTTTCTCTATGTAGCTTTGGCTGTCCTAGAATTTGCTCTGTAGATCAGGCTGGCCTAAAATTCACAGAGATCTGGCTCTGCCTGTCTCCCGAGTGCTATGATTAAAAGTGTGCTCTAAGGGGGACGTAATCCCCCTCAGGAACAGTCATAGGGGAGGGGAATAATGGGAAAATGGGGGGGGGGAGGAATGGGAGGATACAAGGGATGGGATAAACATTGAGATGTAACAAGAATAAATTAATAAAAAATAAAAAAATAAAAATAAAATAAAATAAAATAAAATAAAAGTGCCACCACCAGCTGGCTATGACCCTAAGGTTTAAAAAGAACTTTGAAAAGAGCCAATGCGGTTTTAGTAGCTGGAACTAGGTAATCCAGGCTGGCCTTGAATTCATCCTTGAGATCCATGTGTTTCTGCCTCCTAAGTACTGGGGTTAGTGGTTTGTGCTACCACACCCAAATCCTTGACAGTTCTTTACTGAAGCTACAAAAAACAAAAACAAAAAACAAAACAAACAAACAAAAAAAAACCCAACCAACCAACCAAAATTGTTTAAGCTGTTGTTCATTAAAACATATATTTCACTAAATAATCCAGGTATGATGGCTCATGCCTAAAAATCAAGCACTTGAGAAGCCCAGAGAGAAGGGTGAATTAGTTTGAGGCCTGCCTGGACTACAAAGTGAGACCCCTGTGGTTAAAATACTAAAAAACGAGGAGGGAACTCAACCAAACAAAAACTCAATTAAACATGCCTGACTGCAGATTTTAGTGTGAGAAGAATGTTGCCCACAGCATATATGGTGGCATGTACCCTTAATCCCCACACTCCAGCACTTGAAGTAGAGGTAGCCGGCCAGCCTAGTCTACCTTTGTAAGACCTTGTCACAAAGAAAGAAACCCCAAACCAAAGAATATTGTCCACAGTCGTAAATGTCCCACCCCATGCCCTCAGGACTCTGAACAGCAGGCAGCAGCAGCACTCACCCGGCATGACTGAGCCTGCTCTCGCAGAGCCTGGATGCTGCTGCCGTAGGCGCTGAGATCGGACATCAAAGCTTCATGCTTTTTGAGCAGTGCCTGAAACCAAACACACGGAGCCGAGTCTTCCTTCAGAGGCCCCTTGCCGTAAGATGACTACTGCCTGTCCTGTACACGCCTTACCTTTTAAAGTTACTTTTAATACTTTGTATAGTGTACTTTTAAAAAATCTCTAGTGGATTCCCATCTTCCCTCTCCCCTCCTACTGCTCCCATACTCTCCAACTCATGACCTCCTTTTCTACAATTGCTGCACACACACCAACTCTACTGAGTACATTTATTGTTGCATATACGTATTTGTGCCCAAGGCTGACCCCTTGGGTCTGGAGAACCTTCATGGTAACTTGTCCCTGGAGGAAACTGATCATCTCTCAGTAGGGGGTAAGGCCTTATGAAATTTTCCTCATTCATGTCGGCTTACTCTGTGTGTGTGTGTGTATGTGTGTGTATGTGTGTGTGTGTGTGTGTGTGTGTGTGTGTGTGTGTACACATGTACACACAATACCATGGCACAAACATGGAGGTCAGAGGACAATTTGTAGAAGTCAGTTCTGATTCCACAATATGGGCCTGGGTATTGAACTCGGGGCAACAGGCTTGGCCCAAGTGCCTTACCCACTGAGCCACCTTGCAATCCCATCCCTTTACTTTTTAATTTCAGAAAAGAAATATTGCTGAGTTACAATCCCCTCTCTCCTCCAGCTTCACCTAGTTACAAAGTATCTGAAAATACAGACACATAAACAAAAGCATCCCGTGTACTCAGAATCCCTTCTCATATGACTACTTTGTCACTCCCTACTCACACACCAGTGTTTTTGGCCCTCTCATTTTTGGGGGACTACTGTTCTGTTCACGTGAAGCCTCAACCCACCTGGGGAGGAGGTTTTTAGTACTGGGAATGGAATCCAAAACTGTGAACATGCTACACTAGTGCTTTACCACTGAGTAGAGAGCACACCTCTTATTCTGTTTTTGATAAGACTGTCAAGAGGTAGGTCTAGAGACTACAACTAGACCTTCATGAATCAAATATGAGAGTTACAGTAAAACAACAGATTAGAAAAAGAGGGTGGATACATGTTGGTGTATGTACAGAGTATTGCATGTACGTTTACACAGCTGTTGGTGTTGGCACGCTTGTATATGCTGGTCAGACTACATGTCTCCATGTACATGTTAGCAAATGTGGGTGACAGGCTCTTCTCTTTTATTCTGAACTTCTAAAATAAAAAGTAAGAAAGATTCCCAAACACTTGAAAAAGCAGCTGCACGATCCGTTCCCTTTCCTTGAACACCTCTTCCACTAGCTCTCTACTCTAAGGCGGGGCCCACTTCCCAGCACATGGATGCTCAGGTCTGCACTACCTCGGCGGAGTCCTCATCCTTCCCATAGTCGGCACTGCCCACAATGGGCTCCTTCTCCCGCATCCAGGACTCAGCCTCGTTGGCATCGGCAAAGTACTGCTGGGCCTGCAGCGAGTCCTCTAGGTCCTGCCTGCGCTGAGAGGCTTTGGCTTTCAGTGCCTCCCATTTCTGGTTGAGCTCACTCAGCTTGGCCTTCACATCCTCTGCAGCAAAATGGCCTGCAGAGAAGATGGTGATTATATGGATGTAACGGCAAAACTCACATGGTTAGGCTGGTTGAAGTCATATGACAGACTGAGGCGGCCAGGCACAGGTCCACGCACTCCACGCCAATAGGGAAAGGCATGAAGAGTAAAGCTCACCTTCCTCCACCATGGCGTTCCCCTTTTGTGTCACTGCTTTGATGCGGGGTTCATGCCCAGCAATTTCTGCTTGTAAAGCTTGGTGTTTCTTTAGCAGATTCTGAACTCCAATTAGATCTTTGCCTAAAAGCAAAATCCATTTCCTCATCAACTGGAGCTGAACTGTCACTCTGGGTTCCCACCATGGCTGCAGTGTAGGGATCTAGACTTCCCCTCCCTCCCTCTGACACATCTCCTTTATGCTGCACTGGCATGGTTCTGCCCTGGGGCACAGACTAACCTCTGTTAGTGGATGCAGCAATAGGCTCCTTTTCTCGAATCCATGTTTCCTCATCCTCCACATCTCGGAAGAGCTGCTGCAGACGCAGAGAGTCTGCCAGCTTCTGCTTCCGGGCCACCATGGGTTCCTTTAGAGCCTCATACCGAGCCACAAGGGCCTCTTGCTTCTTCTTAATGTTTTCGGCATCAAAATGGCCAGCATCTTGGAACTGGCGGGCCTGAATTGTGATGCCATCAATCCGATCCTGGCAACGGGAGGACACGGTTTAAAGACTGCAACCAATTCATAGACTCCGTTCTGCAGCTCTCCAGCCTATTACTTGGGGCAAGGGTTCATCAGACACCAAGAAAACTTGACATGGTGTTTGTCCTACTCTGTTCTGCCATGGTTTCCCCTACTTTAGGCAGAAGCATATAGAGTTCTGTAAGACAGCCTGCAAGTTTATCTTTCTTCTGAATAGTCTCATCTCTCTCCCACTCAGCACTGCCTTGCCCACTACAGGTCCCACTTTCCCACTCCACCTGGTGGGCAGCCACATCTGCCTCTAGCAGGGCATGCTTCTTCTGGAGGTTCTGGACATTGGTGAGGTCTTTGCCATAGTCATCTGAAGCCAAGTGACCTTCAACCTCATACAGCCACAATTCAATGTCCTCAACATTGCGATTAAATTGCTGCTGCTGGTTGGCTTCACGGAGCTTTATTCCTGTTCAAGGAAAAAGGTTTAATTTTCTGTTGGATAATGTGATTTGCTAATACTGATCATAAGCCATGGCATTCTGGTCAGATCTTACTATATTTTACTAAATAGGTGAAGAAAAACCTCTGGAGTCACCCTCTGCTATACATTCTACAGACTGAACTGGAGACTATTTGGAAAGCATCTTTACTTCCATCATATGCTACTTCTGGCCCACTGTGACACTGTGATTTTTTTTTTTTTTGGGGGGGGGGCAACAGTGTTTCTCTATGTAACCCTGGCGGTTCTGGAACTCACTCTGTAGACCAAGCTGGCCTCAAACTCACAGATATCCACCTGCCTCTGCCTCCTGAGCACTGGGATTAAAGGCATGTGCTAATGTGCTACCACCACTCAGCTGCTAAACTGTGATTTTAAGTGAGAAGGCTCAATTCATTCCATTTAGTCTCTCCAGCCATCACTTTCAATCACACCAGATGATCAAAGTCCTAAGAACCCAAGCCAAGTAACCCCTCCATAGCAAACACTTCTTAACAACAAAACCACCACCTTGCCTTTCCTGGGTGGTGTCTGGCCCTAGAATGCTGAACCAGAGAGGAGAGTTTAGTTTACCAAACATTCCTATCACAAACCACTTTCCTACCATCTATTTTCTCCTACCTTTCAGTTCTGTGGCTTCTAGAAGTTTCTTCCACAAACTGATGACCTCATTCATACGAGCTGCTACCTCTTCCTTAGCATAGTGGTTGACATCTATTAGCTTTTGCCCAGCTTTCTCTAGGGCATCAATCCGGCTCTGGTTTGCTGAGAGCTCAGCCTCAAAAGCCTGATGCTTCTGGACTTTCCCTTGCAGGTTGGATGGATCCTGCCAATCAAAGAGATAAGGGTTCTGCCTTGAACCTGAGTAGATATAACTGTTTCATATCCATAAAACCCATAGTTAGTGTGGTTTGTGGAACCCCCTTTGCTTTTGTTGCTTAAGCTACAACTAGTTTTTGAAAGGGGATTTGGCTTACAACACAAGCACTACACTACAATACTGATTGTATATTACTTTATAAGCTTCATCGGTGGCAGTTTTCATCTTCTCATTGACCCAACTTTTGAGCTCATCAGAATCACGGAAGAACTGCTGCAGGTGGAAGGAATCAGCCAGCTGGGCCCTGCGGTGCATGGCCCGCTCATGAAGGGCATTGCGGCGGCTCAGGAGCTGAAAGAAAGAAATCATGTGAGTGTCCCGTTTACACTCCCCAAAAGGACACTCAGAATGGGAACTTGCACACTACAAGAAAGGAGCATGACATGGCCAGGGAACTCACAGCATCTCGCCGAGTGGCCACATCTTCCATTGCGTAGTGGTTATTCTGGATCAGTTTGGTTGCAAACTCATCCAGTGCCTAGAAAGGAAGCAAGAGTTGTCACTGTGAGCAGAGCCCTAGCCTGGGCTATGGAGACAACAGTCAAGGCTTGCACTGACATGACTCCACCAAGGGGTATGCCCTCCCTGTGGCTCACAAGCTGCAAGTGCCCTAGGGTAGGCAGGAACTCAGACTAATGCACAATCCTAGACTTAAAATGTTAGGAGATACTGCTGTGATTTTCTTCTCAGTGAGTATCTGCTTCTCAACAGAGAGCTCTACAGACATGAACATCCATCTCTCTTGTAGGTGGACGTGCCTGGAAGACACTGGACTGCTCCTTCCTCAAGGCTGCAGACATGAGCTGCTGCACGAGCAACTCACCAGTGTCAGCTGTAGGTCAACACATTTCTTATCCTTCCTCCTGGGGTGTTCTCTTTGTGGGAAAAGCACACGCTGCTCTACTCTGACTTAGTGTCAGAGGCGCATCTCAATGGGGAGGTTTCCATTAAGCAAGTGATTGTGCTCCATAAAGCTACATGTGCAAGAAGATGGGATGGTGCCATGGTGGTCTCACATGTTCCTGCGAGTACCCTGCAGACAGCTCCCACACCTCTTAGAAAGGGACTCTGTTTACTCGTGGATCATGTGACACAGGGAAGAATCTTACTGTGATTTTTTCTTCCTGAGCACTGAGGGATTTCTCAAAGTCCTCATGCTTCTTCAAAAGAGCTTCCACACTGTCTAAGGAGTCACCCAAATCTTCATTTAGCAGGAATGCCTGGAGAAAGGAAGGAAGCGTCATGGGCTGCTTACTATTCTAGAGCCTGAAAACAAAAGCAGATTTTGGCAAAACACACAGGAACTATTCTATGGCAATTAAGCTTGTGAGATGATCGCTATCGTCGCTAGTTGGGCTCCTGTGAGCATTACCTCCTGCTTGCTCATCCAGTTGTCCACCTGCTCAGTGTCACGGTAGAAGAGCTGCAGGTCCATGCACTGCTCGTACTGCTGCCTCCGAAGCTCCCACAGCTCCAGCAGGGCAGTTCTCTCCTCAGAGAGGATGTTCAGCTTGGGGAACGGAAAGCAAAGTTACCTTCCACCTTCTGGGGGACACAGGGCTGCCCAGCATAATCTAGTCCTTAAACTAGCCTTTAGGCATGTCTCCATGCAACAGCACTTAACGTACATAAGCATCATAAGATGGACAGAAATACTACAGAGCTACTAGTGTGTGTGCGCGCGAACCACAAAACCCCATGCTGACTGACTGAGAATTTACTGTCATATTATCATAAACATTCTAGGTAAAAATGCTAAGGTGACTGGTAGATGAAAGACTGAGATCATGTTAATAGAGACGGACTTTCAATAAAAGCTGTCAATGGAGTGGGCACCACAGTCCTTTTAAGTAAGTTCATAAATGGCTGGGACAACTTACAGTGACCCGTTTCTTACTCATACCAACCACTAAAACAGGATTGGCTTTCTACAAAGTTCTTTTAAAATAAGGAATGTCACACATGCCTGAAATTGGGGGGAAAAACAAAAGCATCTTGGTCCAATATATTACACACCCTCTCCCTTTCCCTGGCCCCACATTTCTCCCTTCCCTCCAAGACAGGGTTTATGCAGCCCTAGATGGTCTGGAATCTGCTATGTAGACCACACTGACCTCAAACTCACAGAGATCTACCTGCTTGCCTCTTCTCTCCAGTGCAGGGATTTAAAGGTATCTACCACCACGACCAGCCACATACAACTTTTTAAATCTCTACAGGCAAAAGCTGCCCCTCTGTAGCAGAGTCTTGGATCACTTGATGGTGGGCCCCTAACTGGCCACAGAAATAATGAAGCACTCTCTGGTCCCAACTTTCTCTTTAAAAGCCCCTTTCACTGCCTTACCTTCTCCCTCACTTCATCTGAGGCATAGTGACCAGCTGTGAGCAGAGCCTGCCCAGACTCATCTGCAGACTTAAAGCTATCTTCATGAGCGTCAATCTCACCCTGCAGAATGAAAGAGACAACACCAAATTGTTGATAATTATAACAAATAAAAAGAAGACTGCTAAGAGAAGAAATGGAGTGGAAGGTTCAGAGTGTTTCCTGACCATCGGCTTAAGAAATAAACATGAAAACACTACCAAGAAGAGACTTGATACCCTATGAGCATATAAAGGGGGAGGAGGTCCCCCTCAGTCACAGTCATAGGGGAGGGGAGTAAGGGGAAAATGGGAGGGAGGGAGGAATGGGAGGATACAAGGGATAGGATAACCATTTAGATGTAACAAGAATAAATTAATAAAAAAAAAAAGGGGGGGAGAGAATTCTGATATTTTCAGTACAGAAAGCTGTTTAATGATGAGTAAAATTCCATAAGGAAAAGAAAAAAAAAAAAACATGAAAACAATTATCTGCCCAATAAAAAGCACTTTCCCCTGGCTCTGCATGCCACATGCTCATGGAGATTCAAGCTCTCCTACTTGCTGCCCATCTTTCTTTTTTATGCCATACAGACTTGCTTACTGCAATTTTATAGTACTTGGTTAAAGTGAATCCCTTCCCTGCTCGTGCATATTCCTCAAAACTGCCTTGGGTTTTTTGTTTGTTTGTTTGTGTTTTTGTTTTTTTGTTTTGTGAGTGTGTGACTCAAGTTTACTCATTGCAGAGGCTCACAGTTCTGTTGGGCTTTTAACAGGCACTGCACTGAATGTCTACACTGTAAAGACCATCCATTGGCCATACATTAGGTAAGTCATTTTATTTAGTCAATGTTTTTCTAATGTCTTTCAGTGCAAGTTTTGCATTTGTTTTGTTTTGTTTTGTTTTTTTTAAATATTTATTTATTAAGTATACAGTGCACATTAGATCACATTATAGATGGCTGTGCGCCACCATGTGGGTGCTGGGAATTGAACTCAGGACCTCTGGAAGAGCAGTCAGTGCCCTTAACCGCTGAGCCATCTCTCCAGCCCCCTGCATTTGTTTTTTTAAGACAGAATCTTACTGTCTAGCCTTGGCTTGCCTGGAACTCACTATGTAGATCAGGCTGGCCTGGAACTCAGTGATCCATCTGACTCTACCTCCGTAGTACTGGGATTAAAACTGCAACACCATCTTGGGAAGCAGAGGCAGGCAGATCTCTGTGAGTTCAAGGCCAGTCTGGTCTACAAAATTGAGTCTAGGAGAGCCAAGGCTGCAGAGAAATCCTGTTTTGAGGGGGGAGGAGGGAAGAAGTGCACCACCACATCCTATGAATTCTTTTAAGTATTTTAAGGTGTGATGGTCTAAAACATTAACCCTAGCACTTTGGAGGCAGAGGCAGAGGCAGAGGCAGGCTGCTTTCTTGAGTTTGAGGCCAACCTGTTCCAGAGCCAGTTCCAAGGCAGCCAGGGCTACACAGGGAAACCCTGTCTAGGGGTACAGATGGGGACTGAAGTTACCATATAAGGTAGGCAAGTTTAGTTATGGCATTCCCTTCATGTCTCCATGTCATTACACTGTTCCCGTCACTGTCCTCTACAGCCTCCCCTTCTTTTGTATGTCACAAGCACTCTACTACCTACTCCTCTGCACCCCCTGAGCTCTCCTCCTCTCCTTTTATAGTCCTGTCTTTAGTTTTATAGCCTACACACACTTTAGGCCTAAATTATTTATAAGAAAGAACACATGTATTGTCTCCAAGTCTGGCTTATCAAAAGCTTTACAGCTTTCTCCACAAACAACTTGCATAGCCTTTAAAAAGATTTCTTGTCTATTACCTTGTATTTACTATTACTTTTCTATTACAACTCTGTGACCTTTGAAGATAAAGGCAACATTTTATGTATGTGTGTACAGAGGCAAGAGACTGACATCCTGCGTGTTCCTACATCACTCACCAGCTTACTTTTGAGACAATCTTTCACGAAGTCTAGAGCTCAGTGACTGCAGGGCTGGTTGGTCAGTGAGCCTAGTGCTCTGGGTCTGTGGGTACTGGGATGAACTCATGCTCTCACGCCTGCCCTGCGGCACTACACCAGTTCAGTCATCTCCCTGACCCCAATCATAGATAACTAGTTTTCAATATAACATGCTTTGGAGAAATACTGAACTAAAAGCCAAACAACAACAAAAATCTAAGTTATGTGAACAAATTATAAAATTCAATGGACTTTTTTCTTAGAGACAAGACTCGTGTGGTACAGGCTAGCCTCAAACCTGTTATGTAGCCCATGCTGACCTTGAATGCCTGATCCTCCAGCTTGTACCTCCCAAGGGCTGGGTTTAAAGTTGTGCACCATCAAGCACAGCTCTAGACAGACTTTTGTTGTTGTTGTTTTCAAGACAAGGTTTCTCTGTGTAGCCCTGGCTGTCCTGGACTCACTCTGTAAACCAGGCTGGCCTCGAACTCCCAGCAACACACCTGCCTCTGCCTCCCTAAGTGCCCACAGCACCCGCTTACCTTGTGCTCTTGATGCCTATCCAGCAGGGCTTCAGCCCCAGCCACATCATTGGCCAGCTCATCTGCATTGATGAGGGCTTTCATTTCAGTCACCCAGCTCGTGAGGTCACGGAAGTCAGCCAGAAAGCGCTGAAGCCTTGGGAAAAGCAAAAGCATGTCACTGGCAGTGGTGGTCCCATGACAAAAGATAGTTTTCCTAGAGCTCTTGAACTCTGTTCTCAAAAGCCCACCACACAAACCCCAGGCCTGGGAAAGGAAAAGTGGACTGAACTTAAAGACAGCAGAAGGCAGAAAAATACATTCTGCCGTTCATGGTGATGCCCCCATTTTGTCTCACACTTTTCAGCTCCTAGAGAATAGGGTCTCTGCCCTGGCTAGTCACTGCCATTGACTCGCTTCTTTAACCTTCTTATACCCAGGGCCAATTCAGGGTGAGCAAGAAGTGCTCTTTATCTTCCCAGTTCTTCACTGACTGAGTCTTAACAGGCTTTTCTACATGATGCTAACAGCTATGGGGTATTTCCATCTTGTCAGTCCAAGTAAAGTTAAGAGTGGACAGAAGAATGTGTGAAGTCATGAATACAATAAATACAGACTACAGTCTACAAAGCTGCTGGTCTCCAAAAGAAAGTTAATGTAACTGAGGGAAAGTGCCCTGCGTTTCCTTATTGGTGATTCCTGGCAGTGTACAGGTACATTTTGGTACCTGTAACTGACCCTCAGCCTCTCCTGTCTGAACAGGAGTCAAAGACTCTGACTGCTACACACTAAAGGATAGTGTCTTCTACCTGTATGAGTCATCAAGCCGTGCATGTCTCTCGGCCGCCAGTGTTCGGATCTGTTCCCAGTTGGTAATCAGCTCCTCTCGCTTCACCTGGATCTGGTTGGCACTCAGAGGGTGTGACTGTTGTAGGCGATCAGCCTCAGCACACAGGGCTTTCACCTAGAAACAGACTCAATTAGCACCACTCTCCTCCCCTTGCTAACTGATTTACATAGTCAGTGGCTTTCAAAATCCACCTTGTGGCTGGGCGTAGTGGCACACACTTTTAATCCCAGCACACAGGAGGCAGAGGCAGGCAGATCTCTGAGTTTGGGGCCAGCCTGGTCTACGTAGTTATCTCCAGGACAGCCAGAGCTACATAGTGAGACCTGGTCTGAAAAAAACAAAACCAAGCAAACCCACCTTGTCCTCTAGAGCAGCAAGGTCTCTCTCCAGACCCTCATGCTTCCGAAGCAGAGCTTGAACACTTGCTAGGTCTCTGCCAAAGTCATCAGAGGCCATTAACTGCTCCTTCTCCTTAATCCAACCAATGGTTTCATCCACATCCCTATAGAAGAAGAGACCAGTCAACCCAGCCATGCAGCTGTCCAAGTGCACTGGAGACACCGGAGTCCAAGCTTTGCTTGGTTCTCACAGGCCCCATACCTGTTAAAGCGCTGAACTTCAGCAGCACCAAAGAGCTTCCCCTGCCGTTGAAGAGCCAGGCCTTTCAGTCGCTGCCAAGCTGCATTCACCTCGTCCTGCTTGGTCTTAATCAGCTCCTCTTCCGGGTGCTGCTCCTACAGAGAGAACGGACCAATCCACCTGCCACCTCTGGTCCCTACAAGTTACTCTGGGCCTGGCTCAAAAGCTTAACTGTAAAGAAGCCTGGGTCTGTGTAAAAGGAAGGGAGAGTTGAGCTCAAGAGAGAATCCACTTCTTTGAATAAACTGTTTTCTATCTCTTGGAGGCTGTGCTTTGCCTGTAAATGGTTACAAATACTAATACCATGTTTTGTTGTCGTTCTCTCTTTTTGAGACATTATACAGCCATGGCTGTCTGGATTCGCTACGCAGACCAGGCTGGCCTTTAACTCAGTGATTCACTTGCCTCTGCCTCCGAAATATTGGGATTAAATCTGTGTCATGATGCTGTCCAGTACCAGTATTAAACACACTGGGGATGGCTGAGTGGTTAACATGCTTTATTTATTTTGCACAAGACTGAGGTTTGGTTCCCAGCACTAACATAATGGCTCACAACTGTCTTTAACTCCAGTCTCACAGGCTCCAATGTCCTCTTCTGACCTCTGTAGGAATCAGGATTACATGGGGCGCATGCATGTGCATACACATGCAGGAAAAATATTTATACACAAAAATAAAGTAAACCTAGTAAATAACATTTTTTAATAAAAACAGACATACTGGGTCCAACTTAGTGTAACTGCATCAATGTAGCTCCATCTACCTCAACTGCTTAGAAACCTAGCTTTAAAAATATCTGTGGAGCTGGGCATATTGGCACACGCCTTTAATCCCAGCACTCAGGAGGCAGAGGCAGGTGGATCTCTGTGAGTTCGAGGCCAGCCTGGTCTACAGAGTGAGTCCAGGACAGCCAAGGCTACACAGAGAAACCCTGTCTCAAAAAAAATAAAAAATAAAATAAGAGTGTCTATGAGGCAGAAACATGGTTCTCAGGCTGGAGTTTATTCCTAGATATAGACAGGAGACATCTTGCCAACATTACTTTCCCCATCAAGCACATTCTAATGCTTTGTTTTCTCTTAACCTAAAATGACATGCGATGAGGTCAGGCTGTGTACTTGGGGGCTTGGCTTGACTGTGCTTGCCCAGCCTAACTGGGCTTATAGATGTCACTGGCTCTCTAGAAGGACAAGACATTACTGAGCAGTTCGGCCTATCCTCTCAAACACTGACTTAAAAAAAAAAGGGGGGGGGGGGAACGGGAAAAAATGTATCAAAGGCACCAAAGACCTGGAAATTTAAATTTTGAACTCCTTCAATAGACTCCTTTCCTTCCCCAAAGCAAAAAGCTCTGCTTCCTATTGCTTGATGTCTTCAGAGCACACTGAACCATAGTGTAGTACAGGGCAACTATATGAAACTATCTCTTGGAGCTGGAGAGATGGCTCAGTGGTTAAGAGCACTGACTGCTCTTCCAGAGGTCATGAGTTCAATTCCCAGCAACCACATGGTGGCTCACAACCTGTGATCTGATGCCCTCTTCTGGCCTGCAGGTATACATGCAGACAGCACTGTATACATAATAATTAAATCTTTAAAAATAAAAAGATAAAGAGAAAATCGCTGTCAGGCAGGCAACGGAAAAAGGGTCTCTCAAGCCCTGGCTGGTCTTGAACCTGCAATCTTCATGCTTAGCATTCCAGTCCTGGGAAACAGATGTCATCACACCTAGCTGTCTCTGTCCCTCTTAATGAAACCAGAGCTACCAGTGGAAAGCCCACTCATGATTTGGGGCCTCAGAGCCCAGAAGAGCTTCAGTATTAAAGAAAGGAAGAGCCACCAGTCCTGGCAGATGCCTGCCAGAATTAGTGAAATTTATTACCACACCATTGTCCGAGGTCTGGGGAAACTCAGAGACAAATTCTAGAAGCCCAATAAAAGTTCATCCTGCCCAGCCCTAAGTGGATGGAGTACAGAAATCAGATGAGCTCTATCCCTCCTGCCCAGGGCCACAAGGTAAAAGCATGTTATTCAGGAGCAATCAGAATGAAGGTTTACTTACATCTAGACAAAACTTTTAAGATACTTGTAAGAGATACTTATAAAGCCTGCTCATTAGAGAGTAGGGATTACAGCTGGGTGTGGTGGTGCACTTCGGAGGAGTTGGAGGCCAGCCTGGTCCACATACAGAGCTTCATGACAGACAGGATAGTAAAAATAGCAGGGAGAAATCAGGGAGGATGGGACAGAGGGCTCAGAGGGTAAGGATACTTGCTGCTCCTGCAGAAGACCGAGGTTCACACCCATCTCTAACTCTTAGACCCTCCGTTAGCCTCTGCAGAAACCAGGCACACAGAGAGTACATATACTTATATACAGGCAAAATACTCACATACAAAATTAAACTAAAGTGGGCCATGACTTTAAAAACAAACAAACAGGATCAGATAAGTTCTCTTTCACAGAACATCCTAGAAGGACCCCTGATGCTGTGAATAGCACAAATCAATCTCACCTGGATGAGTTTGGCAGCAAACTGGTTTACTTCATTAACCCTTTCTTCATGAGCAGCCAAATCAGTCTGAAACTCTTCAAATTTCTTCTGTAGAACTTCCACATGTTCCAGGTCCTGGCCCAGCTCCTCAGAAGTCACAATTGCTTCCTATTCAGCGACAGAACCAGCTAGAGTCACTGACCAATAGTCAGTTAACAAAGTTGCCACAAAGGAGACATATTAGGGATGGGGCCACATTCACTGTAATGAACAACTCTCTATGAAGCTCTGACTTCTGATTCTAACAGTCTTCGGTCCCAGAGACTTCAGGGTTACAAAATAAAGGCGTCTCCCATGGCTGCCCTTCGTCTAACTCAGGGCAGCACCTGCTCTAACACTGCCTCTCAAGGCAGATCCCACAGAGGCTCCGTCCTCTTGGGGGAGCCTAGCACACCAGGCCTTACAGCATACCTTGTCATTGATCCAGTCCATTACATCCTCACACTCCCGCAGATACTGCACCAGCTTCTGTGCCTGCAGCAGTTTGATTCCCTTTTCCCGCATCTTCTCCAAAAGCAACTCCCACTGGCGGTGCAGCTCCATCAAACGTGTCTGGAGGTTAAATGTCAGACTTTTAAATCAGGCATTGTGGCACAATCCCACACTTGGGAGGTAGAGGCAGGCTGATCTCTGAGTTTGAGGCCAGCCTGGTCTACATAGTGAGTTTCAAGACAAAGAAAAACCCTGTCTGGAAAAATGAAACAAAAACAAAAACAGAAAAGCTGGTGAGGTGGCTTAAGGGATAACGACTCTTTTCTGCCATCTGAGCCTGAGGAGCTAACTCAGTTCCCAGAAGGCACAGCCAAAGGAGAGAACAGATCCCTGAAAACTGTCCTATGACCCCCACGTGTGTACTAGGGTACACATCCTCTCTTCCACTCTCTGCCTCTGGGAGGCAGAGGCAGGTGGATCTCTGTGAGTTCGAGGCCAGCCTGGTCTACAAAGTGAGTCCAGGACAGCCAAGGCTACACAGAGAGACCCTGTCTCAAAAAACAACCTCCATCCCCACCCCCACAAAAAAGAATTACAATGTGAAAATTTTGGCATAACAGTAGAAGAATGCCATCAGCTGCTGAACTGCTTTTCACAGAAAAGGCTTTGGAAGGCCTCACAGCAACAGCTGTTAAACATCTCAAGATAAGATGAGTTCAAACCTTATGCACGTAGCAGCCACTGGCATAAAGTATTCACTAAATGGGTATTCACAGCACAGACCCAGTAAGGATCTAAGACTAGAGGGAAACTAAAAAGAAGCATTTCAGCATGTGCGCTGTGTTCTGGTACCTGATCCCACCTTGGGACCTTGATAATGCCCACCCCAAGACACTGAGTTTTCTGGTTAATACTGACAGGCGAAACTATATCACACAGGTTCAAACACAAACAGAAATGGAATCTCAGATCCACCCATGTTGAGATGTCACTCTCAGCAAGAGTAAAAAAAAAACTTGGAAAGCGAGAGGAACAGTCAGCATGGGTGGAGTCTTTTGAACAAGCATGAAGGGCTTCATCAACAGAAAGCTGAGGAACGAGAGCTCACACAGTTCACTGCACAGCGCCATGAAAGGCATAACAAGTCAATACTGCACCTACTCGGATGTGAGACCCAATGTGGGTGGCGGTGACTATGGGGCGCCAAGCTGTCCGGTATGGTGTGAAAGTCTAAACCAGTGACAAGACAGGTTATACAGGGCACAGACACAGCCTTCTACTCCACCCACTTTCCTTACTGCTGATGCCGCTTGCCAAACTATACTGCTAACTTTGGGGACAAATAAGCTGCTAAGGCAGGTCAGGGTCACTGTGGGAGCTGTGAGCCCAAATACGAGATGACAGAACTCTTAAGAACAGTGCTACAGAGACTGAACAGACCTCATCCTCAACTCCACTGTTCAACCACACAAATTTCCCAGCCCTGAAAGTCAGAGAGGGCTGAGCTACACAGGTTGTCTGCAGTGCAGGAAAATGAGCAGGTAGGGCAAATGAACATTTAAGAAATTTCAGAACTGACAGGGTGGGGGGAAAAGCTTGGCTCTGACTCAGTTTATTTCTCAACACAGCCATGAGCCAGCAGTAGGCACTTCAGAGATACAGAAACACGAATTATTAGGGTAAGAACTATGATAGGCATGGAATACAGCAGATTGTGCCAGAAATTAGAGGAGAACAGTGAATCCTACTTCTCAGTTGTGGGACTTTGGGGAAAGTTACTCAAAATTCTCTAAGCCTCAGTGTGTCTACCCTCCATGACATGGAGAAACAGGAACCTTGTGAGCTTCTGAAAACTACAGACTTCAGCCAAGGGTATTGCAGCACCTTAATAGCTACTACAGCAACTTGATAAACGCTAGTTAACAGAATATGTAAAGTTGCCTTGATAAGCTCTCCAAAGGGAGCACAAATGAACTCAGCTTTGGGCCGCTCTCCCCAAAGTCAGACACTTAGTCTATTCTGTTGGATCTACCTGTAGCTAGGTTATACTATATAATCCCTAGGAAAACCTCTATTAGGAAGGTTTATATAAAAAGCCAATTGACTTTATTTACCTAATTGGACTATATTTTTTAAATGAATGCAATATAACTAATCAGTTGGTCACAGGACAACTGGCACTCACTTTTTAAAAAATAATTACTAGTAATAGTTAAAATAGTTCCTAGCCAGGTGTGGTGGTCACACCTTTAATCCCAGCACTCAGGAGGGAGGCAGAGGCAGGCTGATCTCTGTGAGTTTAAGGCTAGCCTGATCTACAAAGCAAGTTCCAGGATAGCCAGGGCTATTACACAGAGAAACCCTGTCCTGAATTAAAAATAAAAATAAAAAAAATAAATAAAAGCCTAGATGCACTAAGTGGGTAGATTGGCAGGTCCATGAGAGAGACGCTAGCAGAGCAAACATGGCACAAATATCTAATGCTGAAAACCATCAGCCTGGCTCCTAGGGGACTTAAAATTTCAAAACAGCAATCAAGGGAGAGTGGGGGTTGGTTTACTTCTAGCTGAGGCTGAAGGATACAGCTTTTGCCTACATCTTCAAGAATGCTTGACCTAGGAAAAGGCTGAGCCCTCAACGCAATGTGGCTTTGGAGACAACCAAATAAAACACACTACAATCCCAGTATTTGGGAGGCTGAGAAAAGAGGATCCAGGTCAAGCACTGCCTGACACAAAGAAAGAAAACAAAAGAAACAAAACACACAGACAATCAACAAGTGTGTGAAAGGGCTTAAGAGGTGACTCAGTGAGCCGGGTGGTGGTGGTGGCGGCGGCCGCAGCGGCGCACGCCTTTAACACCAGCACTCAGGGAGGCAGAGGGGATCTCTGGGAGTTCGAGGACAGCCTGGTCTACAAAGTGAGTCCAGGACAAAAAAAAAAAAGGGGGGGGGGCAGAAAGAGAAAAGATGATTCGGTGGTTAAGTATGCATACTTCTGAGAGTCCGGAGTTCAGTTCCCAGGACCCACATTAGACAGCCCACAACCACCTTTAACTCCTGGTTCAAGAGATCCAACACCCTCTTTTGGCCTCTGAGTGCTCATATACACATGCACAAACACACAGGTAATTAAAAATAAAAATAAAATTTCAAAGGTAGGCCAGGCAGTGTTGGCGCACGCCTTTAATCCCAGCACTCGGGAGGCAGCGGCAGGCGGATCACTGTGAGTTCGAGGCCAGCCTGGTCTACAAAGTAAGTCCAGGGCAGCCAAGGCTACACAGAGAAACACTGACTCGAAAACTAAACAAAACAAAACATTTCAAAGATAGGCTAGATCAGAGTATCTCCTTAAGAGAAACTCAACATGGCAATGAGAAAAGGGTACTTTATCCCTTTATATGATGGTACTGTTAAAGCACAGGAAAACTATTTTCTCAACTCAAAAACAAATAGGCCCAGAGTTTGAAGATGCCTGTCTCAAGGTTATCAATTATCCTCTGAAATACTAGTTAGCTGACACAGAGGCAAGCTTCTTTACCATATGAACATATGCTAATTCAACACTGTTCCTTACCACATACGCAAACCTTGGCTTCCAGTCAGTAATACACCTGCTTTGTAGATTTCTCTAGAGACCCAGAATCTCTCAAGTCAGGAAAAGCTGAGCTTCCACAGTGCTCATTCTCTTTTTCCCCTGCTCCTTCAGGAGAGGCCTTCTGACCAGATAGGTAGTGTTCCTACTCACCCGGATGGTTTCAGATGCAAAATGCCCTTCTGAGATCATCAGGTTTCCTGTCTCATCCAGCTTGACAATGGCTCCTGAGTTGGCCTGTACTTCAGCTTCGAAGGCTTGGTGCTTCTGCAGCTTTCCCTGGTAGTGGAACACAAGTGTTACAAAGCACAACAGCACTCCTCTTGTTGCCGCCCTAAGGGTCCCTGTCCTCAGGCTCATCTCCTCTAGTGAGGGAGGCAGCAGGCACACACAGGCCCGCATCTCTACCACCTGCTCTGTGAGCACTTTCAACACTGCGGGTTTTATAAAGACACTACAGAATGGCCCAAACTTTCTTGTCTACAGAGAAGCAGCTTTTGTTTTGTGTGAATGTCTTTTTTTTTTTTCCTTTTTTAGAGACAGGGTTTCTCTGTGTAGCCTTGGCTGTCCTAGACTTGCTTTATAGACCAGGCTGGCCTCAAATGCACAGTGATCCACCTGCCTCTGCCTTTCGGGTGCTGGGATTAGAGGGGTGCGCCACCACACCCAGCCCTGAGAAGCAGCTTTTATCCTGACGTCTAATCCCTTGTAGAAAAGCAGGACCACACCCACAGCTTTTCTAGCTCACAGTGTTTGCTCTGTTTAATCTAGTCATTCACAGTCCACTTACTTTAGAAGCCACATTCAATCTTGCCTGCATTCTATTTCTTTAGTTTTTTTTTTTTTTTAAGACTTATTTATTTATTATTATGTATACAGTGCATGTACAGCTGCATGCCAGAGAGGGCATCAGATCTCATTATAGATGGTTGTGAGCCACCATGTGGTTGCTGGGAATTGAACTCATGACCTCTGGAAGAACTGCCAATGCTCTTAAGCGCTGAGCCATCTCTTCAGCCCTATTTCTTTAGTTTTTAAGTTAATTTATTTTGTAGGTGGGTGTATGTGTGCAAGCATGCACATGCTATGGCATTCTTCCCCTCCTTCTACTATGTGGGTCTTAGGATGAACTCAGGTCATCAGGCATAACAGGAAGTGCCTTCATACACTAAGCCACCTTGACAACCCTATTCCATTTCTTTCTTTCTTTTAAAAACCATTTACTTAAAGTCTGTGTCTGTGTGGATGTATGCCATGTATGCAGGTGCCCAGAGGCCAAAAGAAGTCATGAGAGCTGCTGGAACTGGAGTTGTAGGTGGTAGTGAGCCGCCTGATGTGGACACTGGGAACTAAACCCATGACCTCTGCAAGAGCAATGCATATTCTTAGCCATTTAACTATTTCTCACCCCCTTTAACTATACAATTTGAAAGCAATGATATTGTTAGCATGCCTTTATCAAAACAGTCCAGCAAGGCATGGTGGCACATTCTTTAATTTCAGCATGTAAGAGGCAGGTAGACAAGCAGATCTCTGAGTCTGAGGCTAGCCAGGTCTACATATTAATTTTCAGTTCAGCTAGGGCTACAGAGTAAGACCCTGTTTCAAAAACAACCACCACCGCCACTAACACACGCATGCACGCGCGCGCAAAAACCTAAAATCCAAAATAATTACCAAGACCTTTCCTGGAAATTGCTGGAATTCAGCAGCTTTGATATAGTAGTTTAAGAACCACCACTTTAGAGCATTGGTTCCTAACCTGTGGGGGATGGAACGACCCTTTCACAGGGGTCAACTATGACCATCAGAAAACACAGATATTAACATGATTCACGATAGTAGCAAAATTACAGTTATGAAGTAATAACAAAAATCATTTTATGGTTGTGGTTCACCACAACATGAGGAACTGCATTAAAGGGTCTCAGCACCAGGAAGGTTGAGAACCACTGGTTTGTATTATGCAGAAAAGAAAGCTTCATGCCTGTAAGCTACCCCCCCCCCCCCATTATGCTAGGTCTTCTCAGAGCACAGAGTTGGTCTTTACTATGTGTCTGGCCTACATTCTTCTAGCTACCCGATTGGGCGGCCCTGACTTCTGAGAGGCAAGACTCCCTGGCAGCTCAGACATACTTGCAGGTTGGTTGGGTCTTTGTAGTTCTCATCAGATGCAACTTGAAGCTTCTCCTGAATCCACTTCTCCAGCTCTTCAGCATCTCTTTGAAAAAACTGGAAGCGATAGGAATCCTCCAACTTCTGCCGCCGCAAGGTAGAGAGCTCCTTGAAGCGGTGGTACCGATCCAGGACCTGCTGCCGTCTCTCCTGGATGTCTTCGGCTGTTTCCAGCACTTTAACCCCACTTGGATCCATTTTCTGAAAAGACAGAATGCCCTGATATAAGCTCCACAAGCCAGGATACACAGTGGAATTAGGCTCTCTGAAGGAAAAACAATCAGAAAATCCAAGCAAACAAATAAACTATGAAGTGACCTCTCGCAGGGACAAAGCCTTTACGAACAATAGCTGACTGAGAGGTTCTCAACCTTCTTGATGCTGCAGCACTTTAATGCAGCTCCTCATGTTGTGGTGACCTCCAACTATTAACATTATTTTTGTTTCTACTTCATAACTGTAAATTTGCTACTGTCATGAATTGTAATGTGAATTATCTGTGTTTTCTGAGGTCACAGGAGACCCCTGTGAAAAGGTCATGACCACAGGTTGAGAACTCCCCCACAGCGCCCACCTACTCTGGCTCCTCAGGGGAGGGTGGTTTTGATGGCAACAAAAAGTGAAAGAGGTAAATGGAAGAGGTAAGTTTCTATTACTTCTACAGGGGCTTCAAGATTCAAAGGAATCATTGGCATTCAAAGATTAATTAATAAATTTACTCAAAAAACTCTTCCATCTTGCTTTTCAATTTATTGTATGAGTTTTGCTGTTGTTTTTCAAGACAGAGTTTCTCTGTGGAGCTCTGGCTGTCCTGGAACTCACCTTGTAGAACAGGCTGGCCACCAACTAAATATTCACCTGCCTCTCTGCCTCCTGAGTGCTAGGAAAAAGGTGTGTACCTTTTTGCTTTGTTTTGTTTTTGTAGACTCGCTTTGTAGAGCAGGCTGGCCTCTTAACTCACAGCGATCCACCTGCTTCTGCCTCCATGAGTGCTGGGATTGAAGGCATTCACCACCATGCCAGGCTCCCCCCACCCTTTTGTTTTCTCAGTTTTTTAAGACAGGGTTTCTCTGTGTAGCCTTGGCTGTCCTGGACTCACTTTATAGACCAGGCTGGCCTTGAACTCACAGTGATCCACCTGCCTCTGCCTCCTGAGTGCTGGGATTAAAAGTGTGCACCACAATAGCTGGCTTTTTTTTTTTTTTTTTTTTTTTAAAGATAAGGTCTGATGTATCATCCGCTGGCCACTTGCAATGTAGCTACAGATACATTGACCTTTTTGGGATTACAAGCATGTTCCACTAATACCAGGTTTTATGTTGTATTGGGGATCAAACCAAGGGTCTTGTGCATGCTAAGCACTTTAACAATTGAGATGTATTTCCCACCCCCCAATTTACTCTTATTCTTTGTCACAGAAACTGCAAAGGCTAGTGTAACAGTGTGGCTTCACTAAACACTAATGTTGAAGTGCAGTTTTTCTAAGCAATTTTGCCAAATTTAATGTCAAGAAGAGAACCTGACCTATTATTGAGAAACAAAGATTATGCTGCTTAGATCTTATCCAGAGTAAGGCATCATGGGAATATAGAACAACAGTACAGCAGCTGCCTAGCAAGGTCATCAGTGCCATTCCCAGCATTAGAAACCATTTTATCTTCTAGTCAATTTAAAGACCATAGAAAAATAGATGTAAATTATTGACAAAAGCTTCTAAAATACTAAATTAAGCCAGGTGCAGTGATGCACGCCTGTAATTCCAGCACTCAGGGAGGCCAGTCTGGTCTTCAAATGTAGTCTAGGACAGCCAAGGCTACACAGAGAAAGCCTGTCTTGAAAAACAACAACAACCAAGACAAACCAAACAAACCAAAGCAAAAATGCCAGCAATGTATGACCCTGTACAAGCTACCTTTCCTACTATGCTTAAAGTGGCTAAGAATGGCAAGTGACCTTTACTACTTTAAAATTAGAGTCTTTATCATATACCCATCAATCAACTGACTCCTCAGCACCACCAAAATAATTTCTCTCAGGAGTCTGAGGCAAGAGATGAAGATTCAAGGCCAGCTTGAGTTACATAGTAAGGTGTTTCAAAAGCAAACAAGAGAAGCTGGAGAGATAGCTTAGAGGTTGAAAGTACTGGCGGCTATTCCAGAGGATGCAGGTTAGGTTCCTACCACCCATATGGTAGCTCACAACTGCCTATAACTTCAGTCTCAAAGAGATTCAATACCTTTCTCTGACTTCATGGGTACCAGAAACATGTACACATATAAAAAACAAGAAACAAACAAACAACAACAAAACAAAACAAAAAAAAGGGCCAGTAAGATGGCTCAGTGTACCCACTAAACTTGGCAATATGTTTGATGGCTAGAGTCTATGTAGATATAGGAGAGAATCAATTGCACAAAGTTGTCCTTTGACCTCTACATGCTCCCCCACCCCACCATGTACACACTCACATAAAAAATAAAGATCACAGCCTGTGTCAGGAATAGTGGCTCATGCTTGAAATCTAAGCACTCAGGAGACAAAGGCATAAGGATTTGCCACAGGTTCAGAGCCAGTCTGGTGCCAGGCGTGGTGGATTACTGTAAATTCAAGGCCAGCCCAGTCTACAAACTGAGTCCAGGACAGCCAAGGCTACATACACAGAGAAACTGAGAAATCTTGTCTCAAAAAAACAACAGCACTCACTTCGTCAGCACATTTACTAAAATTGGAACGATACAGAGAAGATTAGCATGGCCCCTGCACAAGGATGACACGCAAATTCGTGAAGTGTTCCATATTTTAGAAAACAAAAACAAACAAACAAATGAACAAAACCAAAAAAACCAGAGCCAGTCTGGTAAACATACCAGATAGTAGGCCCACACCTAGGCTAGAGAGAGACTCTCAAAACTAGCAAGCAAAGTACAGTGCAGAGAGGGGATTCTGAGTATGGTAGGAAGTAGGGCAGGTGAGCCCTAAGGCCTCTTCCAGATACTGTTCCATGAACTGTGTGAAAGGCATAAAAACTGTTAACTGAAATTCCTGGGAGCTTTCCCCTCCTTCTGTCGCCTGCTGCGGATGGGGCTTGGAATGAAAACCTGTGAGGGGGCTGCCCACAGCCCACAGAAAAGACCAGCTCAGTAAGAACTGTGTGCACCTGACCAGGGAGGAGTTGAGGTGACTTTATTTATTTATTTATTTATTTATTTGGGGGGGGGGTGTGCTTTTCGAGACAGGGTCTCTCTGTGTAGCCTTGGCTGTCCTGGACTCCCTTTGTAGACCAGGCTGGCCTCGAACTCACAGTGATCCGCCTGCCTCTGCCTCCCGAGTGCTTGGATTAAAGGCATGCGCCACCACGCCCAGCTGAGTTGAGGTGACTTTAACTATAGCATCTTGTCCTTCTAACTATACTCTACGGAGCTACTCTTTTTGGATGTCCGACTTTCCAATCTCATTTCCCCCCAGTCCTCGGTGGTACTGGGCATCTAACTTACGACTTCTTGAATGCTAAGCAAACATTCCACCACTGAACCACATCTCCAACTGTGTATTATAAGCGTGCATATGTGTGTCCAAGTACAGGAGTTTGTCAGACACCTGAATCTTTTTACATAATCCAGCACATGAGATGGCTCAGCTGGTAAAGCTACTCTGCTACCAGCTGATGATCACAGTTGAAGTTTCAGGATTCATCACTGGAAGGAGAGAACCCCGTCTTACAAGCTGTCTGCTGACCTGCACATACATAGTGGAACATTGGCACCCCTGGACACACAAATACATACATGTAATTTTAAAATTAAGTATATATTATTGTGGGATGATGGTGGTAAGAAGGGAAGAGAGAGACGGAAGGAAGGAAAGTGTTCACACCACTCTTAACATCACTGAGTCATCTCTCCAGCCCCTTCTTACCTAGCTTCTAAAACAGGTCTCTCACCAAAACCAGAACACTTGGCTTAGCTGCCCAGAACTCATCTTCTATCCCCTGACCTGAGTAACTGAAGCACACTGTTATGCCAGGGAACTCTCTTAAGAAATCACATTAGACTGGGTGGTAGTGCAGGCCTTTAATCCCAGTACTTGGGAGGCAGGGGCAGGTGGATCGCTTTAAGTTCTAGGCCAGCCTGGTCTACAAAGCTAGTCCAAGACAGCCAAAGCTACACAGAGAAACCCTGTCTTGAAAAACAAAAAACAAACCGGGGGGGGGGGGGGATACATCACATTAGGAGCTGAGTCTTATGGTTCAGAACTACAGACCCAAAGGATCTCAGACTGAGTTCAAGGCTAACCTGAGCAATTTGTTGAGATCCTGTCTCCAAAATTATGGGGGTGGGGATTCTTGGGAGAGGTAGTTCTCACTGGTAAAGTGCTTGCCTGGTATGTGCAAGGCCCTAGGTTCAAGCTCTAGTGTCAGGGTGGGGAATCACATCAGTCTCCATCATAATACTGACGAGTCCACCTGAGTCTCTGCACGGGCTGAGCCTGCTGCTAGCCATCTGCTCCTACCAAAACAGGGAGACCATCCAGACAGTACCCACTGAAGTTAGCCAACCTAAAAGGCTCTCTTTGTGGACCCAGTGAAGTAGAGAGAGTCAATTCTATACCAAGTACTTTGGTCAAGCAATAATGGACTTTTCTTTCCTGCAGTAGATCCACTGACGTCAGAAGGTGGGACCTCTGCCAAGCACAACTGACTCTCTGCAGAGTCGGACATATCAAAGTCACCACCTCGCTCCCACTGCAGATTTATTTGTATGATTACAGAAAATTATTATTCTCTTCACCTGATAGACCTATTTAGCTGCAAGAACTCCCATTTTCTTTTCACTCCTAAAAGGATCATTTCTAGACATGAAAAATCATTTTTTAATAAATACAAGAACTACTGTTACCCAAAGATAAACAGCCTCTCATACCCAAGACTATGTCAGCTGTACTGGAATTTCTGGGACCCTTAGTGTACCACATTCCTTACATGACTGAAGCTGCATACTGAAAAAACCCCACCCCTGCCCTGGCAATATGCAGCAGTCTGATAAGGCACCCTCCAGACAAAGTTCCAGGCTGTACTTAAGCTAATGAGATTAGTACCTTTAAATCACACAGGAAGGAAGAATCTGGGAAATACGCCATGAAAAAACAATCTCCAGCAGAGAGTGGTGGCTCTTGCCTGTAATCACAGCACTTGGGAGGCAGAGGCAGGTGGATCACTGTGAGTTGGAGGCCAGCTTGGTCTATAAAGCTAGGCCAAGACAGCCAAGGCTACACAGAGAAACCCTGTCATGAAAAACTTAAAAAAAAAAAAAAAAATCTCCGAACTTAACCAGCCTATCGGTTGTACTAACTGCCTAAAAACTGTAACAGAGGAAGTGCCTTGGAGCCAGCCAAATGACAGCTTATCTCCAGGCTACCAACCAACTCTGATCTTTGTCAATCAAGTGCATGTACACAGAAAATAAAAGAGGGGAAACAAAGTGCTCACTGTATTATCTGTGTGTATAAGAATAATGCTACATTAAGTGGTCATGATGCCACACATCTTTCTGTTTTTCCGAGACAGGGTCTCTCTGTGTAGCCTTGGCTGTTCTGGACTGGCTTTGTAGACCAGGCTGGCCTCGAACTCACAGTGATCCACCAGCTTCTGTCTCTCCAAGTGCTGGGATTAAAGGCCTGCGCCATCACCACCTGGCAAATGCCACACATCTTTAATCCAGTCCTCGGGAGACAGAGGCAGTCAGATCTGTGCGCTCAAGGCAGCCTGGTCTACAGAGAAACCCTGTCTCAAAACCAAACAAACAACAAAAAGGTGTTACATTTTAAGTAACCAAAGAAAAGTTCCTGTTTTTATAAATGTTAGCAAAGGCGGGAGATGTGAGCCATTCATAAATACTGCAAGGCAGCAGTCAGAACATTAGCTGCATCCTTCAGTGAGGTATGTGAGCTGATCTCTGGGGATTAAACAAGAATTACAGCTATGTCTCTATTGTAATAAACACAAAGGACTTGTCAGCATTCTTACAACACTGGTAGATCTCACTAACTAACTCTTTCATTTTTATTTTATGTGTTCATTAGTATTTTGCCTGAATGTATGTCTCTGTGAGGTTGTCAGAGGCCCTAGAACTGGAGTTACAGACAGGTGTGAGTTGTCATGTGGGTGCTGGGAATAGAACCCAGGTCCTCTGGAGGAACAGCCAATGCTCTTAACTGCTGAGCCATCTCTCCAGCCCCAGATCTAGATGATTCTAAAGGTCTGAAGGCTAGCAAGAAATTTCTAAATCCAAACTAAATCCAAAGATACAGCACACCTAAGAGTGCCTCCTCATTCATATCACAAATCTGTACACATTAGCACCTGAACTGGATTCCCTGAACAGAGACTTACATGGGTATCTCTGTTTGCCAGACCAGTCAAATGCCAAGAAACAGCTGTCTGAGGCTCTTCTTGATACTTGGGGTAATTTTAAAAGACCCTCACTTAATCTACAAGCAGATACATGCCACTATGTATCTACAATGGGAACATGGTGAGACAGTGCGTAGGGATCAAAGTGTGTTAAGAAACAGACTATGGGGCCAGGCGTGGTGGCACACGCCTTTAATCCCAGCACTGGAGAGGCAGAGGTTGGTGGATCACTGTGAGTTTGAGGCCAGCCTGGTCTACAGAGTGAGTCCAGGACAGCCTAAGCTACACAGAGACACCCTGTCTCAAAAAACAAAACAAAACAAAACCAAAAAAAGAAAGAAAGAAAAAAGAAACAGACTATGGATAAAACCATTTTCAAACCAAAGGTCAAATTCTCTGGACTCTACAAATCTGGCACCTGTAAGTGAGTGGTTTAGGAGAGCCTCACACACATTTTATAGGGTAGAATAATTCTGTCATTTATCTTTCTATGGTACTGCAAAAGAAAAGAAAATTTAGAGAGAACATGAAAGTCTTTGCTTTTGCTTGCATTTAAAGTCACTGCAGCACACTAAATGTCCTGGAGGCTGGAGGACTTGGAATGCTATAAAATGAATATTGGTTTTCAGGCTGGACACTAGCTGTCCTGTTTCACAAAATAAGGCATTTTAGGGACTCACAGGAAAAAATGGATCAGTTGGCTCTATGGAAAAAAATTGTAATCACCAAAGGCAAAAGGTCACAAAAACCATTCATCCGTTTGGGTTTTGTTGCTTAGTCAGAGCCCAAATGTGCAGAACTGACAATACCTTTTCTCTGTGGCTTATGAGGCCCGTGTATAGTGAATCTCAGATTTACAAAGCCAGAGGACTAATGTCACAGATGCAAAATGGCTTTCCTAACAACAACCAAAGAACTGGTCAGCACTCACAAGAGTGGGTGCTAGCTGATTCTCAGATCAAACAAACTAACTTGCAACCAGCTTAGCTACAGATTTTAGTAGCAGACAGGACAGTAGAGCAGAGCAGTAAATAGTACATAAACAAGATTTTTGGCACCATGAATAAAAACAGTCAATCCTCTTGCTTCAGCTGCATTCCAGTCAAGACTGTGGCTCTACATGTCAGCCTTCAAGTGAGTTAAATTCAGATCTACTTGTTAGTGCAATTCTGGAGAGGTGAGCAAGACTTAGCATCAAGAAAGCAAGAGATTCATACTGCATTGCAAGACCCAGAAACGCAGAGCAATGCTGGACAACTTACTTCTGATGCTCCCCACATACTATCTTGCGGCTACTTACCTTTCAACCTGCAAAATTCAGATGAAAAGGTTTTAGGTGCAACATATTAAGATTCAAGACAAGAACAGGTTTTAAACTGTAGATAATTAACTGCTCACAATTTTAAAAGGGTCTCCCTTGGATTTATCACATCTAATCACTAGAAAAGTCTGGAATTTTTACCTCTTATTTTAGGATATCAAGATAATTTTAAGCAGCTTTCTTATTCTTTTTTTGAAAAAGGCTCAAACAACAAAAAACTTAGCAAACACTGAAACATTACACACAAAACATACAGAGTGTTGGTGTGTGTGTGTGTGTGTGTGTGTGTGTGTGTGTGTGTGTGTGTGTGTGTGTGTGTTTTGGTTTTTCTGTGTAGACCAGGCTGTCTTCCAACTCAGAGATGCCTGCCTCAGCCTCCCAAGTACTGGGATTAAAGGTGTGCACCACCACACCTGGCCAGTGTTGGTTTTAAAGAAAGAAACTTGAGTTCAACTTCATCATGGGGATTACGGTAGAGCTAAGACAGCACTTGTCAAACTGGAAAGTACTATTTGTAGTACATGTTTTCGGGTAATTTTTCTAAATATCTCAATGTATTCCCTTGGTTCTTAGGAACCAAGCAGCCATCAATTAAAAATCAGCAAACATCACATGCAAACCCCAGGATGGCAATAAGTTAATATGTTCATGCCTTAAAGAGAACAGAAGGGTAGAAAACAGTAGGCTTGGTAATTTTAGAGTAAACATACCAACACTTCTGATCATGTAACCAGCCTGTCGCCAACCTTCCTACTTAACAGAAAGGTCATGCAGGCAGGGCTTCCCGTCCCTGATCATTCAACCTCTCGGACATCACTGCAAGCCAGGCAAAAAACCCAAAAGGCAATACATTTTCTGCATGCTGGTCAAATACCTGCACTCTGCGTTTACGAAACGATGACAACATGATGGAGGAATGTGGAGTCTAAAGAGGGAGGGGAAGAGCAAGATAACACACTTCTAAGGGCAACTGAGGTAGAATCACTTCAAAGTGAAGACAACAGATCTGTGAAGACACATGAAAGCTGGCAAAAGTCAAATAGGAAGATTAGGAAACCAAAGCTCCTATGTCCTGACAATTACCATCACCTGCATGTGCTGCCGTGGCACACACGCTCTCAGGCCCCCCTTTTGCCCAGGTATTGCTTGTAATACTGAATGTGCCTCTTCCTATCCACTCTGATGAAATATGGAGGTTCTAGGAGTTTGCACTGTAAAGTAATTAAGTAAAAGGATGATTTCATGAAAGCCTAAGTAAGGAACTTCAACCAAAAGACTGAACTTGGGGCTAGTTTGCTGGTGCAGTTCCTTTATAAAATATTATCATCTACTCAAAACAAGGATAAGCAGTGTGTGTAAGAGATGGGAAAGGTCTTGGTTCACTGCACAGCTGTTCCAGTCAGATGGTTCCAAGTGGTCAGCTATGCGGAACTCTGCATTCTCGGAGTCAGCATTTGCCATCAGACTGCTGCATTCCCCTGCAAGGCCACAGCTGATGAGCTGCAGCGGACTCAGATGCGTACCGTGGAGTTCTCAACAGCCAGAGAGGACTGACTACAAAGACAGACTGCCCTCAGACACTCCGTCCTTAGTGCACATTCCACAGACAGGATGGGGGTTGCTATCCTAAGAGCCATTTCTCAATATCCGCAGAGGCCCCACCCTTTGATATGAAAGCAGAGAAGGAAAATAATGGAAAATTCTAATCCAGTGAACTAAAACATATACTTAATAGGCTCTGTCCACTTAAACCTGTTCATTAGATTACCTGACATCAGATCTCTCCAATTATTAGATTGCTGCAGAGCATATGGCCAAGGCCCAATGCAAGCTGTCTGCCGCAGCTGTCTGCCACAGAACCAGCAACTTAGGAAGCTGAGGGTGGAGCATTAAGCTTGCGCCCAGGAGTTTGAGACACACAGCAAGGCCGCTTCTCTTTAAGAAGAGTGGTAATAGCCAAGGTTGGTGGCAGCCAGGCTCGTCGGCAGGAGCACAGTGAGTTCAAGACCGCTGCATCCAAAAGACCGCTGTCTCAAAAAGTAGGGAATGGGATTGCATATCTAAAATAAGTCACCAGGCCTGGCTCACACTTGTACAGGGGAAGCGTTTCCTTCCATTCTTTTTATCTAGGTCCCTGGATAACAGTCAACACACTTTGAGGGTCCCTTTGAGGAATTAATGGCCCAGTTACTAAAAAAAGCTTATTGTTAATTTCCTGCAGCAGACCTTACTGGAGTACATTTTTTTCCCCCTCCCCACTGCAGCACATTTTTTTTTTCCAACTTTGACTTCAATTTGACCTTTAAAATCTAAGACATTTAGTATGAGTGGGAACCTTGGCTCAATGGCTTCATGCAACGCACTGTTGCTGGTGCTATTCTTAAGCTCTTGTTTCCTGGCTGCAAGACACCCCCACCCTGCCATCTTTGATACATTCTGTTTTACTTAAGTCCAATTGCTATGACAACGCAATTTCTTAACACATTATGAAAATACTTCATATGGTTGGTTTCTCTTGTACTCCTTGACAGCCCTGATAATTAGCTTTTTGAAAATACCAAGAGAAAGAACAAACGACTTAAAATATTTTGGGCCTATATATTTAAAAGATAAATAAATAAATAAAACCTGATTATTTGGGAAGCTGAGGCAGGAAAACCCTGACTTTGAGACTGGCCTGGGCTATTCAGCAAATTCCAGGACAGCCTCTGTTACACAGTAAGGGGGGAAAGGGGAGAAGGTGAGAGAGATACAGAGATAAAAGTTAAAAAAAAAAAAAAAACCCTGTAAAGTGTAGCAGCTCGAAATTATCTCACCCCAGCTTTCTGGTTTACACATCGAACCTTACCTACAGAGAACCCCCCCCCCTTGTTTTATGTAATTCCAATACCTGAGAGGCTTTTAAAATCACATTTTTCATTGAGAAGTATTTCATCAAATTTGCAAGGATAGCTTCGGACAAAAGATTGCTCTATCACCTCCATAGTGGCACGGTGGTAAGATTTTATTTCAAATATATATATGTAATATATCCTTTGACTTAAAAATAAACAAACAAAAAATATTCGCACATGGCTCTCCTACCAAGGGGCGCCGCATCTAATACAGGAGCAGGCCAGAATTGAAGAGAAAAGACATTTATTACCAGGAAAGAAAAAGGAGACCTTTCTGCGGCTGAAGGGCCTGGGACCGCCATACAGGATGAAATTAAGGTCAGAGAGCCCTTCACTGCAGACGACAGGCTTGTCCCTCCTCCAAGAGGTGCGGGCGCCGCTGGTGTGGACGAAGGGCGGTGCGGGGGGGGGCGCTCGCGGGTGGGTGCTGCCAAGGACCACCCACCACCACCTGCCGCGACGGGTGGGACGCGGGCCTGGGGAGGGGCCCTCGCGTGCCTTCCCCCGCCAGTGACATTCCAGGTCGCCGCCCCGCACCGCCGCGCCCCGCAGCCCACGCGCCACAAAGGCGGCGGCCCACGGAGCCGCCCGGGAGGCCCCGCGGCTCACCTGTCCGCACCGCTCCGGTGTACCGCCGCCCACAGCCCGCCGCCCTTCCCTTCCCGCACGCCCGTCCGCCCCGCTTTCTTACCGGCTCCCGGGGGGTGAGGGGCGTGGGTCGCCGCGCTGAGGGCTGCTGAGGAAAAAGATGCGCCGCCGCGGCTCCTGCCTCACGCCGTTCGCTCCGCAGCGGATAGTGACGGCGACGCGCGCGTACCGGGGCTTTTATAGACGGCCGCGCGCGCCCCCGCGGCGGCCGCGCGCGGGCGTGAGAGAAGTGCAGGGGTTGGCGACGCGAGGGGAGGGACTCGCCGCTCGACTGCCCTACGGAAAGGACCGAGCGCTTCCGGAAAGAGCCGAGGCAGCGGTGCGGGGTAGTGGGGGTGGGGGTAAACGACGGGAGGGCGGCGGAGGAAAGGGAGCTCGGGGGCGCGCGCGAGGGGTGCGGGGAGCGGCGCGGAGGAGGCGCAGCATCCGCCCGCCGCGGCTTCGGTCCTGTGCAATCCTGCCCCGCCCAGTCCGCCCTGCAAAGACTGCGCCGCACCCCTCCGCCCCTGGGAACCCTTCCGGGACTGCGGCTAAGGGCGGGGCGGGGTCGGTCGCTGCAGTCAGGCTGCGGGGGTGGGGGTGGGGTCCGGGGGGCGGGCGGCCGGGATGCTGCTGGCCTGGCAGGAAAGACGCCCAGTCCCTTTCGGGTGACCTCACCGGAATGTTGGCTCGCTCTCTCCACTTTCTTAGGAGGCGACTTGGCGCCGGGAGACCCAAGTCTGCCTGTTCTGGTGGGGGCAGTGGCCAAGAAAATCAGATGATTTGGGACTCTGTGAGGAGGTGGCAGCAAAAAAACAAAAAACAAACCCTGATTACGAAAGAAAGAAAGAAAAAGACTGATTTGTGGCATAAGGCTTTTATTTCAGGATTTGTAGAATTTTTCAGCAACCTTTCTTCCTGTTGCCAGTGTATTCGTCCTGGTTGATAAACGACATTAGGATTTCCTTTCCCACTGTCAATTGAACTTTGCTGTGTAGCTGACACTGTGTGCTACTTTTAATCTCTACACTAATTTTACAAGGTCGACGGTGACTTCCCCATTGAGCACCTTGATGACATAAGAGGCTAGCTGTCTCCCCAGGTCAGGCACGAAGCAATCAGAAACGCCAAGATTTAAACACGAGCAGTTAAATAGGTGGGTGCTAGACTTTTGAGAAGAGGAAAACAAAATTTCTGTTCTATACACAGCCCCTTTTCAGGGCCTGCGTCTTAACTCTGTAGCCAGGCTCCCCTCCTGCAAATGCCTTTCCGTTCCTCCATTTCCATGACAGCTGTGTGGCAAACATGGGAGCAGCACCCAGCTCATTCCAGCGTAGTCAGGCCGACTGGGAGTTCTGCCGCTCCCTCGGGCATTGGCCTCCTGGTTACCAAGCTGCTCTCCTATTTAAATAATTATAAAGGACTGGGCTTTGCTCCAGAACTGGGGCGAGGCCCAGTCCTGAGCTTCCTGGTCCTCTGCAGTTTGGTTTCTTCTCTGCGAAGTGGCTTCTCAGCTGCCCTAGCTGTAGGCATGGTAGGGAAGGAAGATTCCTAGTCCTTTTCCTTGGAGTGGAGAGACAAAAAGGAGGGGCCACACCCCAGAAACAGCTTCACAGAATCTTGAGGAAAAAACGGAGGTGCTAAGGCATTTCCTGCAGTCTTCTTTACAGAGAAAATTGGTTGGGAAGCTGCCTCCTAGATTTTGCCCCCCCCCCCAAGCCGGGGTTGTGAAACAAAAAGGTATGTACTATTTTTCTTTTTGAGATAAGGCCTCTCTGTTCTGTAGCCCAGGCTATCCTGGAGCTTGCTCTGTAGACCAGGCTAGCCTCCAACTCAGAGATCCCTCTGCCTCTTTCTCCTGAGTGCTGGGATTAAAGGTGTGCACCAACCACCACAGCTGGCTCTGGACCGGATATTTCTGAAAACAGCTCATGGCAACCATATTAACCATCCCTTCAGCCAGTAGTAGCAAATTTTAAAATCAGATATTCAGCCTTGCTTACAAAATGGCTAATGCAATTGTAACGCTCCACAATGTCTAAGGCCTTCTGCTTCAGTGGCAAAGGATGGGGCTCAGGGTTTTGAGTAGTTACTCTCCCTGACCCCAAATCGAAGACCTATAGAGAGCTCACTTTTGATTTGGAAACTAGAATCCTGCTTGTCAATCCTGTTTCTGATCAGAGGAATGGCCAGGATAAGAGTACCCTCAGGCTCCCACTCCCCCACCCGCCCTGCTTTCATCTGGCAGGAGAAATGAGCCATCAAAAAGCCATTCCTCGTGGCTTCTGCTGTTGCTTTCCTCCCTCCCACCAATTTCAGCACAGGCCTCACACTTTATTAGGCGTGGGGACAGGGAGAGAATATTGCAGATAATAACCTTGTTTTTATAAGAGCTTCAGACAGAAGAAATAAAGCAAGCACAGCACAGCACAGTGTGACAGCTTGGCTCGACTCCGTGTTTTGGCCGTACCTCTCTGGCCTCCTTACAAGCAGTGAATCCAAGTGAAGTTTAAGCTCCTCCTGGTTCCTGCAGCCCCTGGACTTACAGCCTGATCCCTTGTTGAAAAAGGTCAGTTGTTGGTTGGAAAATGCGCTAGTTGTCAGGTTTCCACCCATCCCAGCCATGGAAAGTCACTGGTCCACTTCTCTGCCCCTAGCCTGCACCCTTGGCAAAGTTCAAATGTAAGGGCTTGAGTTGTTGTTACTGTTTTTTTTTTTTTTTCTTTCTCTCTCCCTGTAAAGAGGCTGACTGGGAGGAGTCATGCTGACTAAATGCACTGTACCTTTCCCTGGATGATACTCTGCAGGAGCAGAGTTGGCAAGCCGGTCCCACAAGTCTTCCAAACATAGTGACTCTGTGAAACTTGAGGGCATTAAGCTAAGTGAAACAAGCCAGACACAGAAGGACCAATATTGGGTGGTTCTACTTCCCTTATAACCCTGCAACTGTCAGGTCTGAGAGAGAATGGAGTATTGGTGGCCAGGGACCAAGGGGAGACAGGCCTGGGGGAAAGACCATTGTTTCATAGGACCAGTTTCCACCTAGGATAAGAAAGTTCTCGAGATCTGGATTAGGTGCTTGTGAACATATTCTACCAGCTGAGCTATATCCTCAAACACCTTTTATTACATTTATTCACGTGTGCAGTATGCAGATCAGAGGACAACGTCCCCCATATGAATCCGGGGGATCCGACTGGAGTCATCAGGCTTGGTGGCATTTCCCTTTACCTGCAGAGCCATCCTGGAGGACTAGGATTAATGGCATGTGATGGTGTTTTGTTATTTAAGATAGGGTCTCATGCTGTGGCCTAGTCTGTGCTGGAGCTCAAGGCAATCTTCCTGTTTTAGCTTTTGAGTGTTGTGACTGCAGAGGTGGCCCAGCCTGCCCAGATCTGCTAAGCTTAAACACATTAACAATCAGTTTCATAAACCATGGCAAGCCAGGCAGTGGTGGCTCATGCCTTTAATCCTAACACTTGGAAGGCAGAGGCAGGTGGATCTCTATGAGTTCGAGGCCAGCCTGGTCTACAGAGTCAGTTCAGGACATCCAGGGCTACACAGAGAGACCGTTTCAAGAAACAAAAACAAAAAGCATAAACCATGTCAAACCTCAAAAAACAATGTTAGTTTTCCACTGTCTGGAGAATAGCCTAGTGATGACGTAAGTACTCATTCCAGAGCCTTGGGAAGCTCCCATCAGTTTGCTCTCCCACAGCATTACTTACTGATTTTTTTCCCCATGCACCTACTTCAAAAGCACAGTCCTAGCTGGGGTGTTGTCAGTTCGTAGGCTAGGTACCTCTCATAGAAGCCCAGGTTCGAGCCCCAGGATTGCAGATCAGACTGCTTCAGAGCAGTCCAAAATGTACACTTGCTTTTTCAACCTCTTGCTTTAAAAACAAAACAAAACATCATTTTTATGTGTATGAGTAATTTATTTGCCTGCACTATGTTCATGCCTAGTGCCCATGGAGGCCAGAAAAGGGCACTCGACCTTCTGAAACTGGAGTTACAGACAGTTGTGAACCTCAGGAGTACTGGAAACCAAACCTGGGTCCTCTCCAAGAGCAGCCGTCTCCCACTGAGCCATCTCCTCAGCCCTACATGGATATCTTCTTAATCAATGAAGCCTGGCTATTGCTAGAGACTATCCCTAAGCTCCTTTACAGTGGGTGTTTTCACAAGTGTATCCTATTACCGGAAGCCCACGGCTCTGATCTGCCCTCTGTGGATCCACAGGAGGCCTAGTGAATTGTGGCCGAGAAAAGAACTAAGTCACATATGACAAAGACATGTGAGCAGCCCCATGGCTGATGTTGTTCTGTCACTGCAGTCACATGGGATGCCTCATGGTGTGTGTGTGTGTGTGTGCCATCTCTCGAGCCCTTTACTTTTATTTTATTTTTTACCACAGTGTAAAAATGACCTTAAACAAAACAAAACAAAAAATTAATAGCCAGGTGGTGGTGGTGGTGGTGCCAAGGCCTTGTACAGATAGACCCCGAGGCCATGTACAGAGGTTGCAACCTACTGGAATTTTGTGCTGGAATTTTCAGCACATCATCAAATCTGCGCTAAGATATAGGGCAATGAGTGACAGGACAAAAATGTGGGCACTCAGCCCAAGAAATGAGGTCAAGATGCAGTGGAAGCAGGCAGATGAGGGAGAATTTGAGCTGAAAAGAGACTGTCGCTTGTAGCATTCTGTGGCAAAGAATCTGAGGCGCCTGTGTGGAGTTACATCCATCAGCTGTGGTCATGGCTTCCGAGGCTACACTATCAGTGGGTATCAAAAACCCAGCCTTCCAGTGATCGCTTTTGTTCATGTTTGAGACTCCATTAGGATAACCAGCATCGAATGACAAATGCCAAAGACTGCTAATCATGTCCAAAGGAAGAGTATTAAATGGTTATAAAGGCATTCTTAGGATGGTGAGATGGCTCAGCCGGTAGAGGAGCACGTAAAAGTAGAAAAAGAACTGACTCTACAAAGTTGTCTACTGACCTCCAAATGCATGCTGTTACACGTGAGACCACGTAGGATAAGGGATTTTTTGTTGTTGTTGTTTCTTTTTTTGTGTGTTTTGTTTTGTGTTTTTTTTGAAACAGAGTTTCTTTGTGTAGCCCTGGCTGTCCTGGACGTGCTTTGTAGACCAGGGTAGGCTCGAACTCACAGAGATCCGCATGCTTCTGCCTCTTGAGTGCTGGGATTAAAGGCGTGTACTGCCACCACCGCCACCGCCACCGCCATCTGGCTATCAGTTTTTTGTTTTGTTTTGTTTAAGGTCATTTTTACACTGTGGTAAAAAAATAAAATAAAATAAAAGTAAAGGGCTGGAGAGATGGCTCAGTAGTTAGGAGCACTTCCTCAGGGATCCAAGCATGTGGCACACATACATACAGACAAAACCCTCATACACATAAAAAATTCCCAAGGCAGCATAAGCAAATCATAAGATAGTGAGTCCAGGGGTTCACAAACTGAGTATACAGTTTACTGCAAAGCTACACTGCTGGCTCTGTGATTTTCCACGCTTCCTTTTTCTTTTCTTCTCTTTTTTTTTCCTTTTTCCATTTAAGAGATGTAGCCTGAACCAGGTGTGGGTAGGCAGAGACAGGTGGATCTCTTAAGTTTAAGGCCAGCTTGGTCTACATAGTGAGTTCCAGGAAAGCCTCGGCTACAGAGAAACCCTGTCTCAAAAAACAGAAACAGGGTTCGTGTCAGAGGCAGTCACTTCTTGGTGGGGCGGCCTGGTGGCACTCAGAGAAAGGATAAGCAGGCTACCAGGATGAGACCTGATAGGCTGTGACCATATGGTGGGGAAAAAGGTCTCCTTCTGTCACAGACCTAGGGGAGGTGAAAAGGGTGAAAGAGGGAGGGAGGAACGGGAAGATAAAAGTGAGGGGATAACAATTGAGATGTAATCTGAATAAATTAATAAAATAAACAGGCCTGGAGAGATGGCTCAGAGGTTAAGAGCTCTGGCTGCTCTTCCAAAGGCCCTGAGTTCAATTCCCGTCAACCACATGGTGGCTCACAACCATATATAATGAGATCTGGTGCCCTCTTCTGGCCTGCAGGGTTTCTCTGTGTAGCCTTGGCTGTGCTGGACTCACTTTGTAGACCAGGCTGGCCTTGAACTCACAGCGATCCGCCTGCCTCTGTCTCCCGAGTGCTGGGATTAAAAATAAATGAATCTTAAAAAAACAAAACAACAACAACAAAAACCCAACCAAACAAAAACCAGAAACACCCGTTAGGAAGCTAGGCACTGTGGCATGAAGCCTGGAATCGCAGCCTGGGGAGGTTGGAAGCTTAGGGATCAGGAGCGTTCCAGACTATCCTTGACTATAATAAAAAGAAGGCTGCGGTCAGCCTGGACTATGAGACTCTGGTGAGAGAGACAAAGAGAATCAGAGAAAACTATGCAACTACTTGTTGTAGAGTCCAAACTCCTGGGATGAAGCTTTTTTTTTTTTTCTTTTTTTCTTTTTTTGAGCCAGGGTTTCTCTGTGTAATAGGCCTGGCTGTCCTGGAACTCTCTTTGTACATCAGGCTGCCTTCGAATTCAGAGATCCACTGCCTCTGCCTCCCGAATGCTGGGATTAACGTGCGCCATCACGCCCAGCTCCGAAGCACTCCTTTTTAGCATCCCAGGCAGACTGGAGGAAGGGTCAGTGTTAACACACCAGCCTTCCCATTACGTTTGTTTGAGACAGAGCCGTACTGTGTAGCCCAGGTTGGCCTAGAACTTGCTTGTGTGGATCTCTGTGTCTGTCGCAATCCTCCTCCCTCAGCTGCCTCAGGGCTGGATTATCAGCAGTTACACCCGGCTTCTCATTCCACTGACAGAGGAACAGCTCCATATACAGAGCTCCATATACACACAACAAAGTCGCTGTGACAGTAAAGAGCCAGAGTCCCATACGCTCGCTCCTGCTTAGTGGCTGTGCAGTGTGAGCTGCATGGCCTGAGTGGGCACCGTTCGTTCAGCACAGACCCCGGTTATGAATGGCTAATTTCCTGGCACAGCTTCCATTTGCTGACTGAGGAAGTCCTGAGCCCAGCTACTTTTTTTTATCCTGAAGTTGGTACATCGTACCCTGTTCCCTGCATGGTCTGTGGAAAACAGCTGCCATTTGCAAGGCTTGGGAAGACAGGAAGAGCAAGTGGCAGGAGACTGTGAGGATGCCACTCACTGTGGCCCTGACAGGCAGCCCTGCAAGTGAGGGAGACAAGTTTCAGGACATACAAGGTGAATACCAACCCAAAAGCTGCTAGTAGGCAGCGTGAAGGCTGCAGGGACAATTCTTTTGTTCTCTAAGTGGGAATGTGAGGCTGAGAGAGGGGAGACATACCCAGGATACAGAACAGGAGTGACTGGAGTCCAGTGTCCTGACACAAGGAACCGTGCTGCTCTGTGACTTCAGCATTCTCACTCTTCTTCCTGGGAGGGGCCTCGCAGCTGGCGGTCAAGGTCTCCTGCACACTAGGCAAATGCTATAGCCTCAACTTCCCACATCTCTTGCTAGATCAAAGCCAGTGACTAGAAAGTCATTCTTAAAAAAGGAATCACACAAAACCAGTTTCTCCCCAAGATGAATGTCAAGAGGATGAAGAAGAAACGCATTCCAAATCTAGACCTGTACACAGTCATGTCCATAGGATTTGCATACGCAGTCATGCACAAACAGTATTGAGGTAACCACATACTAGCACAGGATTTTTAAAAATTCAAGCTTTATTACTTTTTTGGGCAGTGTAGTCAACAACTGAAATGCTTAGGCTGTTCAAAAGTACCAGTGAGAACACCCGCCGCCCACGCCCCTCTGCATGGAGGACTAGATCTGTGGATCTGCCTCTGCAGTTCAGCCGATCAATCTCGTCACAAAGCAAGTAATGACTTCTGCCTGAGAGTCAGCTCCTGTGACAGAGCAACGCTTTCCCTGCTGATGATCTGCAGCTCACACCTAATGCTGCGAGCTGTATGTCAGCCCACCGCAATTTTTGTCAGAACAAAAAGGTACCTAATCTAGCACAGCGTCCCCAGCCATCCAGGAACCAAATTCCGAATCAAGAAGACAGAGTGCTCTAGAGTTGTGTGTTTCCAGTCTTGCTCCACATGCCTGCTACCTTGATGCCCTCTGGGGTTCAGTCCATACCAACATCATACATTGTCCTCTGACTGTACAAATAATTTATAAGCCATAAAGTGTGAAGTACTTTACCTCAGACCCAGACTGCACAGATGAGATTGGCCGACATATTACATGATACTTTAGAGGGAATCTTTTTTTTAAATATTTAATTTTAATTTTAATTTTAATCTATGTGCATTAGTGTGAAAGTGTCAGATAGATCTTGGAGTTACACACAGTTGTGAGCTGCCATGTGGGTGCTGGGAATTGAACCTAGGTCCTTTGGAAGAGCAGGCAGTGCTCTTAACCACTGAGCCATCTCTCCAGCCCCTTTAGAGGGAGTCTTAAGAGATTTACTCTTTCTAGGTGTGCGTACGAACAGGAATGGGACAGCAAGTGGAAGCGAAAATGCTGGGCGTACTCCAGGTCAGAGTGGAACAGATAAAGCATCACCAACTTTCTGAAAGATACTAGAGTCAGAGGGTGCCACCCAGTGCTAAGTGCCTCTTCTTATAACTTGTGAAAATCAGAAAGGCCAGTTCTGTCTCTGACACCTATAGGAACTACCAAATCTGGCAAGAGCTGACAAATGGCTGGGAACTATGAAAACCTTAGTCACATGGTACAAATACAAAAACACACTGGCGAATTTCTAAATCTGACATGATTTCTTCCAAACCCACAGTCCCAGTTGCTTTATTGTTGGCCCTCCTGCAACACAGTGTGACAACTGGTGATGGAGGGATGTCAGGAGCGCCAGAAGGAGGGTGTCAGAAAGCCTTTGGGGACAGGAATCTCCCTGTGCTGCAGACATTTCTGGACATGAAAGATGAAGAAAACAGGATGAGTTTCTGACAAAATTGCCTCTAGCATTTAACAGTGGGGAGATGCTGAGGGACAAGGTTCTAGTCCAAAGAAAGAGGGGACCAAAGGAGATGCTGAGGACCAAGGCCCAGCCCAGAAAAGGAGGGAGAAGGAAAAAGCCTGATGGAAAACTAAAAAAACTAAGAATTTAAGAATTGTTGTAGGCCTACCCAACTGTTTCTCCATAGCATGGCCTCATCTGCCACCATCACTATTTTATAGTTTCCTAGAAGGGGGCTACAGTGGGCTACCTTGTCAGACCTACTAAAGAGCTTGAGATGATCTGTTCAAATAAACCTTTTTAAATGTCTTGGTATTTAGAAATAGAGGAAAAGCTGGGTGTGGTGGCGCACGTCTTTAATCCAAGCACTCAGGAGGCAGACGCAGGTGGATCACTGTGAGTTCGAGGCCAGCCTGGACTACAGAGTGAATCCAGGACAGCCAAGGCTACACAGAGAAACCCTGGCTTGAAAAACCAAAAATAAATAAATAATAAATAAATAAATTAATTAAAATAAATAAAAAATAAAGGAAGTAGAGGAAGAGTCCATCTGAACGTGCACTACAGTCTCATGGACTTAACAGACACACTCAATAGTTCCCTACACCTGAGACTGACAGAAGAACCTTGGCTGATGAGCAAAAGAAAATTTGTGAAGCCAGGCATGGTGGTGGTGCGCACCTTTAATTCCAGCACTCCAAAGATAAGATGCAGGTGGCTCTCTGTGAGTTCGAGGCCAGCCTGGTCTACAAAGTGAGTCTAGGATAGCCAAAGCTACACAGAGAAACCCTGTCTCAAAAAACCAAAAAGCAAAAAGAAAAAGAAAAAAACAGAAAAAAGAAAATTTGTGAGAGCTCCATTACACATGCCTTACTGTCTACTGCTCTCTTAGGGATAGCCGCCTGAAGGCAGTGTGGAAATGTATATAGGGAGAAATGGCGTACTTTGCCCTAAAATACAAGGGGGATTAAGAACAAAGAGCAGTGCATGGGAAAACAGAAGAGACGGCTACAGTTTAGGGCATGCTGGAATGGAACATCTTACCTCCAAGAACTGCTTCAGACGTATGAAAGAACCCATCTGCCCTGAGCTTGTGATGGCTTCAATCCTACAGGGAGACAGAGAGACTTCTGAGTCCTCCTGTGATTCAGCTCCATCCCCTGACCAGGTGAGGACTAGATCCCTGGCTCTTCTAAAGAATGGTGGCGCACACCTGTAATCCCAGCACTCGGGAGGCAGAGGCAGGTGGATCGCTGTGAGTTCGAGGCCAGCCTGGTCTACAGAGAGAGAGTCGAGGACAGTCACTAGACAGTGCTCTTCCAAATGGTCCTCACTGTTCTTCCAAAGGGACAAAGGAGAAGGACTCACTGCTCTTTTCTGAGGTCTTGGTGAGAAAGTAGGATGAGTGCTGCCAAGGCCTTCCCAGAACTTGAAACTCCAATAAATTTAGAAGAGTACTTCAAAGTGAGTGGCCAAAAGCCATACAACAGTCAGGCAATTCGAGTATTTATTTTTACTTAAAATTTTATTTATTTATTTATTATGTATACAGTGTTCTGCCTACATGTACATCTGCATGTCAGAAGAGGGCACCAGATCTCATTATAGATGGCTGTGAGCCACCATGTGGTTGCTGGGAATTAAACTCAGGACCTCTGGAAGAGCAGCCAGTGCTCTTAACCGCTGAGCCATCTTTCCAGCCCCTTTCCTCCTGACTTAATGACTCAACTCTGTGGTTCAATTCATGACTACTTGCACTCATGATCCAAGATTATATAAGGAATTTTAGCAAGAACATTTAAACACCGCAGACCCAGGTATGGTAGTATACGCTGGTAATCTTTAGCACCTAGGATGCAGAAGCAGCAGGGATTCAGTGTCATGTGTGGCAACATAGTGTGTTCCAAGTTCAGCCTGGGCTAGACCGTGAGAGCCTCTCTCAAAAAACAAAACCAAAGGGCTAGAGGATGGCTCGACTGGTAAAGTGCATCGTGTGGCATAGGCATGTGGAGCGGAGTCCACCCCCAGAACACACATAAAAGGCCAGATCTGGTGGCACGCACCAATAATCCTGGAGGATGGAGAGGGCAACAAAAGGATCCCGGGCCTTGGAGGCCTGCCAGCCTAGCAAAATCAGAGTTCTAGGTTCCTGAGAGACACTGTCTCAAAAAATAGTGAAGAGTGATTAAAAAAAAAAAAAAAAAGCCAATATCTTTTCAGTGCACATTGTGGGTGCGTGTGTGTAATGCAAGTATACTGGTTTGAGCAAAGCCTGGGATATGCTGGATACGTGCCCTACCACCAATATCCAATATCAAATATCTTATTTCAACATCTTCCTCTAATTTATATTTTTCCTTAAGAAACAATATTTAACAGATATTTTCATTGAAGTTCAAAATAATTTACTTAGCCAGTTATGGTGGCACACGTCTTTAATCACAGCACTCAGGAGGCAGCCAGGACAGATCTGTAAGTTCGAGGCAATCACAGCACTCAGGAGGCAGCCAGGAGAGATCTGTAAGTTCAAGGCCAGCCTGGTCTACAAAGCAAGTTCTAGAACAGCTAGGACTACACAGAGAAACCCTGACACAAATAACAAAACCAAACAAAAATCAAAATCATTTACTCAAAACAGTAAAGAGGAAAAAAAGGTGGAGAGATGGCTTAGTGGGTAAGAGTACTGACTGGCCTTGCAGAGGAGCTGAGTTCAATTCCTAGCACCCATGAAGGGCAGCTTACGATGCCTGCAACTCCAGCTCTGGGGCTCCAGCACTTCTCATGCATACACTGTGTTTGTGTATTGTATATTGTGTACATTCTCAGATGAACATACACATAACTGAAAATAAATCTTTTTTGAAAATGAAAAAGAAGGATGAGCAAAAGATTTTTTGTTTGTTTGATTTTGTTTTTTGAGACAGGGTCTCTTTGTGTAGTGTTGGCTCTCCTGAAACTAGCTCTGTGGAGCAGCCTGGTTCTGCCTTCTGAGTGCTAGGATTAAAGACTTGTGTGCCATCACAGCCTAGCAATGTTATCTGTAAACACATCCCTGTACCCCTCGTGAGGGTTAGACCAGGTCCTTGTGCATGACAGGCACGTGCTCAACCACTGACACTAGCTCATTCTTCACTTAAGTCAAAATACCACACACAGGCTTGGCAAGATGGCTCAGTGGGGGTAAAGGCTCTTACCATCAAGCCTGACTTACCTGACTTTTTCCCAGAAAGCCATATGATGGAAGGAAAAAACCTGACCTCCATGTACACACTGTGGCATGCACATGCCCACCTTCTACCTCACCAGCCAACAGAACTTTAAAATGTATCATGCATAAGACTCACAGCCAAACATTAGGCAGAGAGGAGCCCAGGTTAAAGGTCTCCATGGGGTCCCTCCCCTCAGAGCTTGGGAAATCCTACAGAAGAGGGGGAGGGAGGAATTGTGGGAGCCAGAGAGGTCAAAGACACAAGTAATCCACTAAGCACAGCTCATAGGGGCTCAGAAAGCAGCCACTGTGGAGCCTGAGTGGGTCTGAGCTAGGGACTCTGCATACACATGTTATGCTTGTTAACTTGGGGTTTGGGGGGAGACTACTGACACTGGGCCTAAGGGTGTCTTTGACTCTTGCCTGCTCTTGGGACCCTTTTCCGCCTATTGGGTGCCTCGTCCAGCCGTGATATGAGGTGTGTGCCTGGTTTTATTGTACCTTGTTGTATCGTGTTTGGTCAATATCCCTTGGAGGCCTGTTCCTTTCTTGGGGGAGCCTAGAGGTTAGGGAGTGGATTGGGGTGGGAAAGGGGAGGGGGGAACTGAGGAGTGGAAGGAGGGGAGGCTGCAGTGGGGATGAGTTCTATGAGAGAATAAAAGCGCAGGCAAGAAAAAATAATTACACAAACACCCCTATGTGTATTGCATTAGCAGTCTAGAATTCGTGGTGCCTGGCTTCCAGCGTCCGCTCTACCTGCCCGCGGTCTGCTCAGCAGCCTGTACCTGGGGAAGTAGTCCTCTTTGATGAGAAGCATCATCTTCCAGAACTGCACCTGGTACTGCTTCATGAGGGCATTCCCACACACCTAGACGGAAGTGAGACCGTGAGAGCGGAGAACAGAAGCCGACTCATGAGCGGCGCACACTCATGCCTTTGCCTACCCCTCCTAGCCAAACAGCCCAGCCAGGACATCCCTTAGCTAACCAAGGAACAGGTGAAAAGACCCAACATTCTATGTGGGGTGGGGGGTTGTAGATCACCTGTGAGCATTGTCTAGTAGGCACAAGGCCCCAAGTCCTTCCGTGACACTGAAGAAAACTCCACACGCCTTTATTCCCAGCACTAGGGAGGCAGAGGCAGGCAGATCTCTGAGTTCAAGGCCAGCCTGGTCTACAGAGCCAGTTCCAGTACAGACTGCTACACAGAGAAACACTTTCCCCTAAACCCAGAGTGCTACTTCTGGGCCATCCTTGTGTGAGATGTCATTTGTACCTAAGTGACTTCTGTTACCTCAGGGCCAGGTGAAATCCTCAGTCATTCTCCGAGGACCCTTACCTGGAGCATCGTTTCTAAGTCAACAAGAGCCCATCATATGGACAAAGCCGTTTGTACGTTGTAAAGCGCCCCAGTGTATTAAGCTTTGTTGTACTGACAGGACTGTGTCAATTGTTATCTGGAAACTTTTTTCAAAAACTGTGCTGTGCTTAAATATGGCAAAGATAGAGCAGCTGATGTCAGACTCTAAGAAGTCTTGGCCCAGCACCGGTTTCCTAAATTGGGCTGAATGAAGTTTCACTCTTCCCTCAGCTGGATCATTTTCCTTGCCAGCTTTAAAGCCTATGTGGACCCCATAGACACTATACAGAGAAATAAATGGTACATCTCAGCCTAAGTGAGAGAGAAGTCAAGGATGGTGAGAGAGAAAGCAGAAGCTAGGTTTGTTTCATGGTTTGGGCAAACAGCTTAATGCTGTTCACTACTTGGCTCCACTCTACGTAGCTTCCTCATTCACTTCAGCCAATGTCCGCAGACCACCTCAACCACCTGCTTTCTCTCACCGGATAACAGAATTACCTCCAAGAAGTCAAACAGGAGAGTGGCTGTCACATCTGACAGAGGCTCCATGTTTAAGATCTGGGCCAACCAGCGCCAGCCGTGATTTAAGCCATGAGGATGAGCCTGGAAGGAGAGCATCTGTGTCATGACTCCATCTCAGTTTACTCACACAAGAAACTCTCACTGCACTCACTCAGGCATTGATGAACACAGGCCCCAAGATCATCTGGCCTGTGCATACAAGACAGAACAGAGGAGACAGGCAAGGTGGCGCACGCCCATAATCCCAGCACTGGGGAGGCTGACGCAGGCAGATCTCTGTGACTTCAAGGCCAGCCTGGTCTACAAAGTGAGGATAGCCAAGGCTGCACAGAGATACCCTGTCCTGAATGCTCCATTCCCAACCCCCCTGCCCACCCACCCCCCCAAAAAAAAGCAGCACAGAAAGAACAAAGCCCCCTCATCCACTTGCAGGCTCTCACCAGTTCTTTATGACGTTCCTATGAAGTCATAGTCGGAAGTCCATAGCCAGCATCATCACTAACTTTTTTTCAGATGGGGTCTTACCTGTGTAGCTCAGGCTGACTTCACTCAAGGCAATCGTCCCTGGCCCACGCTCCCAAGATGAGAGTATAGAGGAAAACCATCTCACCTGATTTTGTTGTTCATTTTGGATTTGAGGGTTGTTTTTTAGTAGTTTCGTTTTTTGTTTTGAGATGGTCTCACTAGCATTGGGTAGCCTGGGACATCCCTTTTTTTTTTGGTGTTTGGAGACAGGGTTTCTCTATGTTAGCTTGGCTGTTCTGGACTCACTTTGTAGACCAGGCCGGCCTCGAACTCACAGCGATCCACCTGCCTCTGCCTCCCGAGGGCTGGGATTACAGGCGTGCGCCACCATGCCTGGCTTCAAACCTTCTGACTTGGAGTTGCCATGAGCAGCTTTGTTGAGCCTGTGCTCTGCTGTGCTGCTCTGCCTCGCCATAGCTCCAAAAGAAACTAGACCAAGGCAAGGTAAGGGCTAAAGGCTCTCGCAAACGCTCCCAGCAAGCCAAGTAGATGGATGCTGTTTTCTCAGTGACAGAGCTGACTAGGACAGAGGTGCATTTGCTGCCAATGCTGGACTACCACTCCTTAGCAATGGCAGACCTGTTCTTCCTACCTCCTGCCGGTTTCCATATGGCCACTGGAGCTGGATGATGGCGGCATACAAACGCATCATCCCAGACATTCGTTTTAGGAAGTTGTCCTGTTGTTCCACCTTTGAATCCGTCACTTGGTAGCCAAGCATCCTATGTGTGAAGATAAGATTGAGACCACCACCACCAAAAGGAGGGTGACAACGAGGTCTCCTTCTATGGCTAACGGTGCTCCTCGTCACACTTTGCACTATTATTACATATTACTACTGTGTCTGTACAAAGCACTGGTATCCATGACTAAATTTCTGTTTATAAAAGCTCTGGAAAGCAAACTCACCAGTCAACACTCACAAATAAGACAACTACTTCAGGGCTGGAGAGATGGCTCAGAGGTTAAGATCATTGGCTTCTCATCTAGAGGTCCTGAGTTCAATTCCCAGCAACCACATGGTGGCTCACAACCATCTGTAATATGACCTGATGCCCTCTTCTGGTGTGCAGGTGCACACGAAGACAGAGAGCTCATATATATTGACGAGGAAGAACTCAGGCCACTGCGGTTGGTGCCACCTGGGCTAGTGATCCTGGGTGCTGTGAGAAGGCAGGCTGAGCAAGTCGTAAGAAGCAAGCCAGTAGCAGCGCCCCTCCATGACGGCTGCACCAGCCCCTGCCTCCAGGTTCCTGCCCTCCCTGCTTTCCATGATGAACTGTGATATGGAAACAGGAGTGAAAGAAACCCTTCCCTCCCCAGGTCGCTGTGGTCATGGGGTTTTCTCACAGCAATAGTAACCCTGAGTAAGACAGCTTCTCAATGAGATTTAAATGGCTTATCTGTAAGGCCGTTACATGAATGAATCCTAAGACTCCTGCATCCCAGATCCAGTGTGCTTCCCAGTAAGCTATGGCGATTACCAACCCTCATCCCCAATCTACAAATGCTAAAAGATGTCCAGTATGCGTCAAGACAGGGTTTTTCTTCTAGTCCTGGCTGTCCTGGACTTGCTTTGTGGACCAGGCTGGCCTCGGTCTCACAGAGATCCGCCTGCCTCTGCCTCCCCGAGTGTGGGATTAAAGGCGCGCACCACCCACCCCCAGCTACATTCAGATTCTTATATGCTTTGACTCTCCCCAGAGCAAGTGAGAAAGCAGAAAGTTTCACCGTTGATAGTCCTCCAAAGCCATCCCTTCCTTGAAAGCCGGGTAGAAAGGAACGGAGTATGGACACTTCTTGTGGAGATGAGCAAGGATGAGGTCTCCCACTTTGGGGTGGAGCTCCCAGATACCAGAGGCCACCACTGCGATGGGGAATGCTGCTTCATGGTGAGAGGCCACTTCCTCCTCACCTTGTTTCTAGGAACATGATGGGCACAATCTCAAATATCACAGCAATGCTCAACACTCCACCAGCTCCTGCTGCCCCCACCTCTGACAACAAAGTTTCTCACCACAAATTTCTCTGCCAGTTTGTACTGGACAAAGTCCAATCCCTGTGGGTTAAGAGTAACAGACACGGAACGCCCACCAGACTGGACAGGCTTTCCAGAGAGCAGGCTATGGATCTTGTCAAAGACCTCCTTCAGCTTTGAACCTGGGTAGGAAAGAAAAAGCAATAAAAAGATGGAAATGTAGCTGGACACAGCTGTGCACACACACCAATTCTAGCACTTGGGAAGGAGGGACAGGAAGAGCAGGAACGCAAGGGTAACCTAGTCTACATGAGACTCTGTCTCAACAATAAATAACTTCATGTCATTCTTTCTCATAATGCAGTGACAAAGCAAAGCCTCCAGAAAAATCCATTCGTATATACTTTAGAATCTAAGCCAAAACACTACTGCAGACAGACACAGTAGAGAAGGCCAGGGGCAGGCTCAGTGGAGAAAGTGCTTACTGTACAAGCGTGAGCTACACTTGAACCCCCAGCCCCCACATAAAATCTGAGCATAACAGCACAGCTTGTAAGCCCAACACTGGGAGGGAGGAGACAACTGGATCCTGGGGAGCCACCGAGCAGCCAGTCTAGCCAAAATCAATTACAAATACACACTGCTTACCAAGAAGAGACTTGATACCCTATGAGCATATAAAGGGGGAGGAGGTCCTCCTCAGTCACAGTCATAGGGGAGGGGAGTAAGGTGAAAATGGGAGGGAGGGAGGAATGGGAGGATACAAGGGATGGGATAACCACTGAGATGTAATAAGAATAAATTAATAAAATTAAAAAAAAAATACACACTGCTTTTGTGGAGGACTTAATTTTGATACCCAGCACCCATGGTGGGTATCTCACAACTGCCCATAACTCCAGCTCCAGAGAGATCGGATGCCTCTGGCCTTGGAGGACACTTCACTTACATGTACATACCTACACAGAATTAAAAAGAAATGAATAGGGGCTAGAGAGATGACTCAGTGGTTATGAGAAGTGGTTGCTCTTCCAGAGGACCCAGGTTCAATTCCCAGCACAAACATGATGGCTCACAACTGTGCATAACTCCTTTTCGGGGGGATCCAATACTCTCTTCTGGCCTCCTGAGTACCAGGCACACATATGGTAAACAGACATGCAGGCAAAACACTCACACACAAAAATAAAAATAAATCTTTCTACAAATATTTAAATCAAGAAACTGGAGAACTATAAAAGAAAATACCCAGCTGATCTCTCATCTCCACATACACATGCACAGGTGAGCATGCAAGGGCCACACCCAAAGCACAAAAAGGACAAATGCCAGGTGTGGTCCTTTACATCTTCAAATCCCAGCTCTAGGGAGGCAGAGGAGGCAGAGGAGGTAGAGGCAGAGGCAGAGGCAGGTGGATCTCTGTGAGTTTCAGGCCAGAACAGCTATTACACAGAGAAACCCTGCCCTAAAAAAACAAACAACACAACACAGGACGTGTAACAACAGCCCAGCCCACGGGACGTGCTAGGGAATGCAGAGTACACAAGTGACAGCACAACTCTGAAGGAAGCACTTTGGCTGGGGCTGGAGTTGCCACGGAAGGAAGAAGTACAGAAAAGGTATTAAACAGAATCACAGCTCTCGAGGGCGTCAGTCGGCGGCAGCACCTCTAAGAGAACCTAAAGACCAGAGCTCAGCTCCGCTCTGGCTGATGTGATGTCTCTCGTTCCCTGAGGCTGGCCTTCCTTCATCCTTATTGAGACCCAGAAGTAAATTGCAGGCATGGTTTGGACTTTTATATCTGCCAAATGTCTAGGAGGTCCAGGCTTGTTCCTCAGCGTCACACTACTAGGAGGCAGTTTCTAGGAGGTGGGACTGAGACTGAGGGCTTCAGGTCAGCAGGCAGACCCTTGTAGAGATCTAAAGGACCTCTGTCCCCTCTGTTTTTCGTTTCCCAGCTATCAGGTCCATGGTTCTTGCCCAGGGTCCCTCATCATGATGTGCCAAAAGCAAGTGGCTAAGAGCACAAACCAAAGCCTCTAAAACTGGAGGCCAAAATAAACCTTATTTTTATAAAGTAACACCCACAAGTTTGTTACAGAAATGGAAAGCTGACACCCACATTTACTAACATGTATATAGAAGGAAGAAGCCATGTACTCCAAACCCCACATCAGCTGCAGTTAGAGTATGGGTGAGCCAGGCATGAGGAGCCAATTCCTTGACGTGGCTGTTCCTAAAACACTGCCTGCTGGGGCCTTTGACCTGGTGCCTGAACCAAAGACAAGTGATCTATAAAATGGAGATGACGATGACCAGGAAAGATGGGAAAGCTAACTTCAGTTTCTCCTTCCTGAAAGAGCCCTGCCGCTGGGCCCTGCGAAACATTGGTAGGATGAACAGTGTTTCTCCCTGTGTGGAAGCAGATCTGACTTAGTTTTCAAGACTGTAGTACCTACAAGTGAAGGGTTAAGTCCCCAGCATCTGCAGCTGAAAAATACTTCGTGAAGTTCCTCATCACCTCAGAAGTGATACTTTTACTAATGGCTCAAAAACATCCCTTAAACCAGAGATGCAGGAGGAAGACATCACAGAAACTCCAGGATGAGTAATTCCAGAAAGAACTCACTTGGATGCTAACTGTGTCCACTTCTATACACACTTCCCCAGTGCAGTCCTGCTAAGTCACAGGCTACTGCCATCACCGACAGCCTCCAAGGCTGACTCTCACCAGCAGCCCTCTCCATCTTCCCTAAACTTGGCATGGTTATCAGCTGTCTTCAGCCTCACTGAGTGCAACTGCAGAGCATGCTGGGTCTCAGCAGGCTCACAGGACAACAGGAAAGACATGCAGATTGCTCCCAGTTTCCAGCTGAAATGCCTGAGCTCTACCAGACTACTGGCTACTTAAAGGAGACAGGAGGAGAAGAGAAGATAAAGTAGTTAGGAGGGAGTTGAGCCACACTTAGGCAGAAACGTTCCTAATATGGCCGCTAGAGACCCTGAAGCTTGGAAGAAAGCAATGAACCAGGACAGACATAGGAGTCACTGGTACAAAAGAAATGTCTGACCCCATGGGGCTACTAGGACAAACAGAACTGTGGGGTGGCAGCAGGCACCTAGGAAGCACCACAATCACAGCAGGGCCAGGAGACTGAAGGACTCACAAAGGAACAGGGGGGCAGAGCCTGAAGAGCAGTGTTGCCAAACTCGGAGCTCTTTCACAGAGAAGCTTGTAGTTAGTCCACAGGCCAAATGCAAACACTGGCCAGATGGACAGTGATCAGAAGGCGGAAGAGCAAGGGATGCTGGGATATGAGCAACTCAGCACACTTGAAGGCTGAGGGAAAAAAACTGAAAAAGGAACCAAGTTCAGGAAGCAGAGGGAACGCAAGGAACAAAGTCTGCAGGTGACACAAAGGATGGAACAAAGGCAGACTTCTAGAAGAGTTGTTAGGGCAGGAAGGCCACTTCAGTCTCTAAAACAGACTAAGAAGTAAATACAGCCTCTGAGGAGCTCACGCTGCTTCTGTCTCCCGGCTGCTGCAGCCGAAGGAGGACTGTACAGTGACTGAGGGTGAGGAATGAAGATAAGAAGGGCAGAGCAGTCAACACCCCCCACCCCACCCCCACCGCCAGAGGAAACGCACTTTAAAAGCCTCAGTAGCTATGTGTTTATTTACAGTCTGCTCTGCTCCACAAGGACTTTCAGGCAACAAAGGGCAGCAAGTAAGTTTCTGGTCAAATGGCCTCCAGGGCACTATCTACTGAGCTCCTGTGCTTTTTTTTTGCAACATGGTGAGAGTGCACCGGGGCACACAGGAGGGAAGAGGGCCCTCTAGCCACTCTCTTATCTCTTAATTGGACAGCCTGTAATCTGGAGGCTTCCTCATCTACAGCTGGGTGAAACTCAACCCTGGCTCTACAGGGTCTTCCTCTCTCCATCTCTGGTAAGGGAGAATATTAAAATGTCAATCTTGGAGTTTGGAAAAGCTAAGACAGGGCAGAACAAGACAAAAGCAAAGAGCTAAGTGACTTCCTGGGTGGCAATTCTCCCATTTTCCTTCCCAAGCTCTCTCCATGATAATGACAGCAGTAATTTTCAACTTTACACATAAAAGCCACCCAGGGGCCAGGGGCCAGGGGCCAGGGGCCAGGGGCCAGGGGCCAGGGTATGCTTACAGGTAGAGTTTGCCTAGCATGTCTCTATAAAGCCCTGGGCTAAATTACCAGCACTGCCAGGCACTGGTGCCCCACATCTTTAATCCCAGCACTCAAGAGGCAGAGGCAGGGGGATCTCTGTGAGTGAGAGGCCAGCCTGGTCTACAGAACAAGTTCCAGAACAGCCAGGCCTATATAGTGAGACCTTACTCCAAACCAACCCCTCAGTGATTATTTAAATCATTATAAATAATTTACAATTAATACATAGCTTAGTTAAAAACGAACCAGGGGGCTGAAAGATGGTTCAGTGGTTAAGAGCAACTGCTAGTCAGATCCCAGCACCCACACAAGGCAGCTCACAAGTGTCAAGGGATCCAACACCCTCTTCTGCTCTCCACAGGCACTTGCATGTAAATTCATAAGGTCACACAAATACAGAATCCAAAGAAGCCAAGAGCTCCCAGGAGGCTTAGATGAGGCAAGGACAGCCTGAGCCACACTATTGAGGTAGTGGCCCACCACCTCAAGAAAACAAATTACAGAGGGCTGGAGAGATGGCTCATCAGTTAAGAGCACTGATTGCTCTTCCAGAGGACCTGGGTTCAATTCCAAGCACTCACATGACAACTCACAACTGTGACTCTAAGAACTGACACTCACAGACATATATGAAGACAAAACACCAATGTACATAAAATAAGAATAAATAAATTACTAAAAAAAAAACCAAAAAACCAAAAAACAAATTAGAGCCAGGCATGGTGGCGCCTGCCTTTAATCCCAGCACTCAGGAGGCAGAGGCAGGTGGATCTCTTTGAGTTCGAGGCCTGCCTGGTCTACAAAGCGAGTCCAGGACTGTTATACAGAGAAACCCTGTCTCCAGATAAAAACCAAATTACAATCAGTAGCTCAACAGTAGAGCACACCAGGCTGTAGTTTCAGCATCCCCCCAACCACAAGAAATGAAATTAAAAATTGCTCAGTGGCCTTTGGCATGTGATTTCTTTGCCCCCCTGCAGCACTACTTTAGTGCCTCTCGCAGCTCCTCAATAAAATCATTTGAACCTCTCAAAAACAGTGCCCTGCCTGAGGCCCTGAGGAGTAACCAGGCCTAGTGTATGCCTGCATGTTGAACAAGAGCTGCATCCCTGGTGTCTTCTGCTTTGTCTTTTTTAAGAGTTTATTTTTATTTTAGGTGAATTTGTGTTTTGCCTGCATGTGACAGTGTCAGATCTTGGCGTTATAAACAGTTGTGAGCTGCCATGTGGGTGCTGGTCCTCTGAAGAGCAGTCAGTCCTCTTAATCATCTCTCCAGCCTCGACTTTCTCCTTTTAAAACAGGGTCTCGGGCCTGGAGAGATGGCTCAGAGGTTAAGAGCACTGACTGAACTTCCAGAGGTTCTGAGTTCAATTCCCAGCAACCACATGGTGGCTCACAACCATCTATAATGAGATCTGATGCCCTCTTCTGGCCTGCAGGTGTACATGCAGGCACAGCACCGTATATATAATAAATAAATAAACCTTTAAAACAAACAAACAGAGTCGGGCGTGGTGGTGCACGCCTTTAATCCCAGCGCTCGGGAGGCAGAGGCAGACGGATTGCTGTGAGTTCGAGGCCAGCCTGGGCTACAAAGGGAGTCCAGGACAGCCAAGGCTACACAGAGAAACCCTGTCTCGAAAAACCAAAAAAATAAAAAAATAAAAAAATAAAATAAAAAAAAAAATAAAACAAACAAACAAACAGGATCTCACTGAGTTGTATTTCAAGCAGGTTGTACTTGAAGTCGTGATCCTACAGCTGCAACCAGCTGGGAGTATAGGCCTGCACTACTAGACCCAGCCGTCTTGTGTTTGAAAAAGAAAATCAGAAAAAAAGGGGGAGTGGTGGTGGTGGTGCAGCATACATTTGAACAGTGTGTGTATGTGGGGGCGGGGAGGGGGGAAGAAGAGGCGTGGGGACAGAACCCAGATCCTTGCACATACTTGGCATGTGCTCTCCCACTAGGCCACATCCTACAGCTCTGAAAAAACACTGTGTAAGAACCTCACAGCTGTCAGAACGTGCAAAAATAAGGCCATGAAGTGAAGGACAACACTCAGCCCTCTGACCCACCTGCGATGGTGGAGATCTGGCTCACTGGGATGGTGGCTGCCTTCTGTAAGTCCATCTTTATCTTTTTGGCCTGCCAAAGGAGAATGGTGACATGTCAGATGGTGTTGTGAAGGGCTGAGCACATGACTTGAGGAAGAGGGAACATGAGACAGCAAATAGACTTTTTAGTACACCAGGCTGTGAGGCACATCACCAGAATTTTTGCCACCCACCCCTCCCTTACCTGACTGTCCTTGCTGCTGGTCAGGCCCTCAAAGGCCAACACACATCTGGCAGAAGCATCCTGAAGTTGCTGGTACCACTGCATGGTACTATCTTGCACCTTCACCTGCAGGTCTGAGGATAAAAGGCAGGCCTTAACGCCAGTGAACTTATGTAACATGCCGTACGAGCTAGGTCTGTCTGCTCTAAGCGCTGCTCTATGGATTGGCTGCTTTAGTGTCACCATCGCACTAGGGAGTAGGTACGAATACTATCCCCATTTAATAAGAAAAGAAACAGGAATGAACGGTTGTCTGCCAAGGTCACACTGCTACAGGAAGTACAAAGAGTCTACTATCTGGTTCAAACCCATTGCTCTGCTGATCCTCAAACACAGTAAACAAGGGTGTCTGTACATAGTACTTAAAATACTTAGCAGTGGGGATGGACAGATTGCAGAATAGCAGATACATACATTAAATAAAATCCATTAAAAAATTTTAGCCAGGCATGGTGGCCCATGCCTTTAATTCCAGCACTAAGGAGGCAGAGACAAGTGGATCTCCGAGTTCAAAGTCAACCTGGTCTACAAAGCGAGTCCAGGACAGCCAGAGCTGTCACACAGAGAAACCCTGTCTCAAAAAACCAAAACCAAAAAAAATTTTTTTTTAAAGAACAGTTGCTACTATTGTAGAGGACCAGAGTTATCTGATTCAGTTCCTGGGGACCCAATGCTCTCTTCTGGCCTCTGTGAGCACCAGGCACACATACAGTACACATACATACATGTAGGCAAAACACTCATACACACAAAAGTAAATACATCTCTGATTTTTAAAAAAATTTATTAATTATTTGTACAGTATTCTGCCGGAGTGTTTGCCTGCCTGTCAGAATAGAACACCAGACCTCATTTTAGATGATTCTAAGCCACCATGTGGTTGCTGGGAACTGAACTCAGGACCTTTGGAAGAACAGACAGTGCTCTTAACCTCTGAGCCATCTCTCCAGTCCCCAAGCAAATAAATCTTTAACAATTCTTTTAAAATAAAATACTTAGGCCAGGCATGGTGGTCACACCTTTAAGCCTAGCATGCAGGAGGCAGAGGCAGGCAGATCTCTGTGAGTCCAAAGGTAGGCTAGTCTACAAAGAGAGTTCCAGGACAACCCTAAATAAAATAAAATAAAATAAAATAAAATATTCAGCAGTAGTACTATGTGGCACAGCATACTCATGAGATGTTTTCTAGTCCCTGTGGAAAGCGGTAGAATCTGAAATTGTTCTAGATGAACTAGAACGAACTGTCCCACATTGTGTAAGTTCTGATGAACTGAGCCATCCTGTAGAGTGACACACTCATAACCTGACCCACAGTTAGAGGACAGCACCCCCACAAAACCCACCTTCACTCTGTGCCCCTGCTGGGCCTGGGCTGGGCACAGGGGGTTGCTGGGAGGGAGCCCCCGGCCCTGGCTGCACCTGTGGTCCCTGCGACTGGACCTGGGCCTCCTCTTCCTCCTGCTTCTTCTTGACTCCAGAGGCTCTGGTGACCTCCTGCTCCACATCTGAGAGGAGGTCCCGCATTTCCTGCAGGGCTCGCTCAGCCTCAGCTAGGTTCTCTGCTGTGGGATAACCACTCTGTCAGAGTGAGAGACAACATTTAACATTTACTTCCTAGGTATACCTGTGGGGCTCAGTCACACCACACACAGTTGTTGTTGTTTATTATTATTTATTTATTGTATATGAGTACTTTATCTGCAGAAGAGGGCATCAGATCACATTATAGATGGTTGTAAGCCACCATGTGGTTGCTGGGAATTGAACTCAGGACCTCTGGAAGAACAGACAGTGCTCTTAACCACTGAGCCATCTCTCCAGCCCCACAGTTGTTGTTTTAAATGAGAATTCCAATCATTGCATTTTGCCAATAAAGACTCAAGAGCCAGATGCTGGGGTGAAAACCTGCTAGCTCAGAGAAGCAAAGAAAGCGCCCAACTGATCTTCCTGCTTAGCTCACTCCCGATGGAAAAGGCCTGATAGGCTCACTAGCTCAGCTGGCAGGCCAGGAGGAAAAGGCCACAAAATCCAAGGCCAAAGGCTTACTAGTTCAAAGCTCAAAAAGGCCAAGGAGCTGAGGTGCTCAAGCGCTAAAGAGCTCCGCCTACTTCTCCACGCTGTCTTAAACACCCTCAGCTCAAAGTCCCTCCTACTTTTTATTCCCTGTCAGCTGATTTCTTGCTCTGCCTCCTGACCTAGGGTTAACTTTATTAAACCCTGTATACAGAAAGCTCTTGGATTAAAGGTGTGTGCTACGGCTGAGCCACTCTATAATCACCTGTTTGCAATAGACAGAAAGTTCTTGGAGTAAAGGTGTGTGTTAGGGCTCAACCAAGGAAAACAAAAGACAGGTTTTTATAGTTCACAGTCTCAAGGAACACAACGGGATCAAAGATCCTGCAACAGTATGTTTCTAAGCGAAACTGTTGGACCAGGGCGTATACCTAATATTTTCCTGTTCTATTAAAGCTTTACTCTCAGGGAGCTGGGAATGGTGGCTCATGCCTGCATCTAGCAGCGGAGAGGCGGAGGCAGAAGAAGACTGCTACAACTCTGAGGCCAGCCAGAGCTACAGAGTGAGACTCTGTTTAAAAGAAAAAAACAAAAAATGCCATTGAGATAGCACAGTGGGGTAAAGAAAGGTACTTGCTTAGTGACCCTCACTGACAATCTATATATGATATCTGGAATCGTGGAGGAGAAAACTGACGCCTCAAAATTGTCCTCATTTCTAGCCATGTGCACACACAAACACGCACAAAGTAACAACGACAACAAAGGTTTATCACCATCACATCCATAGCAACCAACCATGAAGTTTTTGGTGCTCTCATCAACACTGATCAGAACATAAAGCAGTAATCCTAGCACTCTAAAGGCTGATGTAGGGGCAATGCCTTAAGTTCCAAGCCAGGTTGAGCTATACAGCAAGACCCTGTAACAAACAGACAGACAGACAGACAAAAAAACAGGAGGAGAGAGAAATGGCTTAGCAGGTGGGAACACCTGCTGCTCCTGCACAGAACCTGATTTAATTCCTGGCACCCACATCAGATGGCTCACAACCACCTGTAACTACAGGTCCAGATCTGACGTCATCCTCTAGCCTCTGTGGAAACACACACACACACACACACACACACACACACACACACACAGATGCACATGCATACATAGAAATCACATCTAAAAGGACAAAGAAATAGGGATTGTGACAATAGGCTAGTTTAACATGCTGGGCTTAGCCAGGTGTGTTGATACAGATCTGCAACCCAGCACTGACAAGGCCAAGGTGGGAGCATGGTGATTCTGAGGCCAGCCTGGGCTTCACTGCCTCAGTAACAAAGAAACAGAGTTGTAATCTGTAAGGTTTCTATTAGTGGATCTGGGCGTGGTGGCACGCACCTTTAATCCCAGCACTCGGGAGGCAGAGGCAGGTGGATCGCTGTGAGTTCAAGGCCAGCCTGGTCTACAAAGTGAGTCCAGGACAGCCAGGGCTACACAGAGAAGCCCTGTCTCAAAAAACCAAAACCAAAACCAAATGAAACTTCTATTAGTGGTAACTCATTCTTAAGTATTTGAAAGTTGTGTTTCAGCTTTGGTTTTTGGTACAATTTTAGTGTGTTTAAGTGTGTGTGTGTGTGTTTACATAGGACAGCTATGGAAGTCAGACAAGCCCCACAAGCTGGCTCTTCCCTGCCACCCTGTGAGGGCGGGAACTCATGTTCACCAGGTCTCAGCACAAGGCCTCTAATTGCTGGGCATCTGGTAAAGTCCCAGTTCAGCTTTGAAAGGCACCTGTCCTGTCCTTTGTTCACTTTCTCTTGTATGAGAAAAGCAGAAAGTGAAAGCAGTTTATCCTTCGCATGATTTCAAGAGCGTTCTCTAAATCAAGGCCATTAAATTTTAGTGTGACAAATATTTCCTCGTTTGTAGTATCTAAACTTTATGTGCTCAGATAAATCAACTCTCTCCTTTGTCACTTTAGTTTTTCTTGTACTGTCATTCTAATACTAATTTCTTTTTTCCATTCTACTTAATGTTTCTTTTGTCTCTGGCTTTACATTTAAATATAAAATATGGAACGAGATGAAGATATGAAGATACATTTAATCTTTATTTTTATGCATTTATATCTCTTATTTGCTAGGTTTTCATTTTACAGGATCAGGCCCTCATCCCGCAGCCCAGCAAATGCTTTTCCAGTGGGCTACATCATCCGCTCTTTCCGCCACTGACCACATGGCTGACACTTCCTCCAATAGGCAAGCATTACTTTATTTTTATCTTTGTTTGCTTGTTTTGTTTTTTCGAGACAGGGTTTGTCTGTGCAGCCCTGGCTGTCCTGGAACTCACTCTGTAGGTCATGCTGGCCTCCGCCTCCTGTGTGCTGAGACTAAAGGTCTGCGCCATGACCGCCCACCAAAACACGTTTTGACTTTAGTCGGCTTTGTTTCTAACCCGAAGCAGGCATTCTGTAATCCCCTACCTCCAAGGTGGTGCGAATGATTCCAGAGATGAGGCCACACAGCTGGTTGCCCCGGGTCTGGAAGGCAGCCAGGTTGACATTCAGCAGGTCTCGGTGCTGACTGGAGGCATCCAGCTGCTGGTTGAGCTGCAGGACCTCCTCTTGCAGGGTGTACAGGCTACGGAGACGGACCTGGCCTTCCTCCTTCCGAAGCTGCTCCTGCTCCGCCTGCTTCACACGCTGCTGCTCCGCCTCTCGAAGCTTCAGGTTGAGAATCTACTGAAAGGACCACTGAGTGACCAGGGGGGCAGGGCTTTCCCCTTCTAGCACAGGAAATACACTCCCAGGGCAATACACAGGTTGATGGCAACTTTCAGCTTGACTGGCTTGAGAGTAACAAACCATACCTCTACGGGTTTCTTTTTCTTTCTTTTTTTTTTTAAGACTTATTTATTTAGCCAGGCATTGGTGGCGCACGCCTTTAATCCCAGCACTCTGGAGGCAGAGGCAGGTGGATTGCTGTGAGGTAGAGGTCAGCCTGGTCTACAGAGTGAGTTCTAGGACAGCCAAGGACACACAGAGAAACCCTCTCTCTCAAAAAAAAAAAAAAAAAAAAAAGGTTTATTTATTTATTATGTATATAGTGCTCTGTCTGTATGTACACCTGCCTGCCAGAAGAGGGCACCATGTGGTTGCTGAGAATTGAACTCAGGACCTCCAGAAGAGCAGACAGTGCTCTTAACTGCTGAGCCATCTCTCTAGCCCCTCTACTAGTTTCTGACTGACACTTTTAAGGAGCATTAACAAAGGGAGAGGACCTGCCTCAATGGGGGTGGTACCACCCCATAAGCTGAGCCCTTAGGCGGAGAAGGAGAAAGGGGAACGCAGAGTGCAGAGGCTTTCTGAGGCAGCTGAAACCATCCCTTTTCCCTCTGTCTTCTCAGGTCTTTGGTCAGTGATGAGCAGGGAGCCACAGCCGGCACTGTCCAGCAGCATGACCGCGGACCAGGGTTTCCAGAAGGACGGCTGCCGACAGACTGAGGAACATTCAGAGGGCTAACCGCAGACGTGAAGACAAGCGCGGGTGGCCCAGGCACTGACCTTGGCTCGGTGGCGATGCTCAGCTTTCAGCTTCTCCTGATGGCCCAGGGCTTCTCTGGTACTGATAAACAAGGCAGGGTCAGGGATGTTTCCCAAGACTGTCTGCCCTCTCCCTCTGTCACATCAGGGCCTCCTCCAAGCTGGGCACTTTTCCAGGCTAGAAGCTTCTTTGCTTATTTTACTTTCACATTTAATATTTAGGGACTGAGTTTCGACCCGTTCGCCTTGGGATTTCTCTGGGAAGCATCAGGCCAACCACATGGCCATTTGCAGCAGCCACGCAGGAAGACTCACCTCTTCTCCATCACTTCCTGTAAGTCCTGGAACTCCTTGTGCAGCTTCAGCTCCTTCAGCTCGTCAAACCTCTTCAGCTGCTCAGACGCCATCTCCGAGAGGGCTCGCACCTTCCTCTCCTGCTCCTCCTGCCACTGCCTCAGGCCCTCCTGCAAAGGATCCACACCGCTTTGGGAGTGCGGCAGCCACCCGGCTCATCTGCTCCTGCACCGCCACCCTCAGTCCTTACAGCACGGAAGACTGCAGAGTATGGAATCACGCTCGCTTCTCAAGAGCTATGGAGGAGCACTTGTCCTCAAATGGACTTTTTTTTTTTTTTGGTTTTTCGAGACAGGGTTTCTCTGTGTAGCTTTGGCTGTCCTGGACTCACTTTGTAGACCAGGCTGGCCCTGATCTCACAGCGATCTGCCTGCCTCTGCCTCCGGAGTGCTGGGATTACAGGCGTGTGCCACCATGCCTAGCCCCATCGAATGGACTTCTTTTTTGCTTTCTTTCTTTTTTCTTTTTTTGGAGGCAGGAGCTCACTCACGTTTTCCCCTTAAATGTCTACCTGCCTCCACCTCCCTAGTGCTGGGATTATGGGCACGGGCCGAGGTTCATACGCTTCCAGGGATGGTGCCCATGACTTTGTGCATGTAAGCAAGCACTCTATCAGCTGAGCTTATTTTCAGCCTTTCGTGTGTGTGTGTGTGTGTGTGTGTGTGTGTGAAGGGGCAGTAGTGGTGTGGTATGCGTACTGTATTGTGTATACAATTAAAGTATACAGGTGTGTGTGCCAAGGGACACACATGTAGAGGTCAGACCAAGATGTCAAGTGTCTTCTTCTATCACACTCTCTTAATTTGTTGTATTTTCAATTATAGACTCAGGCAAAACTTAATTTTACAAGACAGAAGTATTCCCAAAATCAAATTAATTCACTTAAATAGTGTTGTTCTTTAAGGGGCTAAAATACAACTCTTACAGTGTAAACATATCTGACACATCAGGACCATCTACAGGTTTTGGAGACTCAAATGGAATACAAGAAAGCTTAAGTAATTTTCCCAAAGTTATAATACCAGAAAATGGAGTCAGACATCACTGGAGAGCACTCACACTACCTCCCAAAGTGAGCTTTAGTGGGTGGCAGCTCACAACTAGCTCAGAGTGAGTGCCCTCCCTGGGATCCCGGGAGAGGTGGCTCTTTAGTGTCAAGCCTTTCTGGAGGCATGGTCCCACTTACTGTTCCTCTCATTCTGTGCACCAGTTCGTACATTCGGATGCAGCCTTCCACTTTGGTCGCTCGGGAGGACTGAAGTGCAATAGGTTCTGTGCGCTGGGGCTCATGTGTACTCTAAATAGAAGATGAAAAAGAAAGAAATGAGCAAGGTTCTGCAGGGTGGTGGTGGCGCACACCTTTACTCCCAGCACTCGGGAGGCAGAGGCAGGTGGATCATTGTGAGTTCGAGGCCAGCCTGGTCTACAAAGTGAGTCCAGGGCAGCCAGGGCTACACAGAGAAACCCTGTCTTAAAAAACCAAACAAGTAAATAAATAAAATAAAATAAACAAAGTTCTAAGACAGTAAGCGTGTGTTGTCTTTTATAGATAAAGGTCATGTCTTTGCTAGCTTTCTGTCACTGTAGTTTTTAGGTGCTCTAGAAAGTTATGTAAAAGGAAGACTAATTTTGCCTCCTATTCAAAGGTTTCTTTTTTTTTTTAATTTTTAGGTTTTTCGAGACAGGGTTTCTCTGTGTAGCCCTGGCTAGAGGTTTCTATACATGGTCTCTTGAGTCACTTGTTGCTTGTTTTTGGGCTGGGCTAAGGCAGGACAGGACAGGGGAAGCATGCGGTAGGGGAAGGCAGGACAGAGAGGAGAGGGCCAGGGGTTAGACTTAGCTGACAAGGACCCACTCCCTTCAACTGGTGCCACCCTGTTTCCACCCTGATAATGATTATGAACCTACTAATATATCTCTCTTAAGATAATGATCCAGCCGAGCGTGGTGGCTCACGCCTTTAATCCTAGCACAGGAGGCAGAGGCAGGTGGATCTCAGTTCGAGGCCAGCCTGGTCTATAAAGTCCAGGACAGCCAAGGTTACACAGAGAAACCCTGTCTCGAAAAACAAACCCCCAAAAAACAACAACAACAACAACAACAAAAGATAATGAACCAATAACTTCCCCAAAGCCCCACCTTTGAATGTTGCTGCATGGGGGGCAAAGTTCAACACAGGATCCTTTGAGGGCCACCGGAGGTCCAAACGCTAACACATCCAGCTTAGGACCCAATAATGAACTTCTAAACCACCAAGAGTGGAAACACTTAGTTACTGACAGAACACAGTCCAGGAATGGAGGCGGACAAGGAGAATTCGGAGTACTTGTAAGAAAAAGAGAATCTTGTGACCAGCCGGGCAGTGGTGGCGCACACCTTTAATCCCAGCACTCGGGAGGCAGAGGCAGGCGGATCGCTGTGAGTTCGAGGCCAGCCTGGTCTACAAAGTGAGTCCAGGACAGCCAAGGCTACACAGAGAAACCCTGTCTTGAAAAAAAAAAAAAAAAACCAAACAAACAAACAAAAAAAGAATCTTGTGACCTCACTTTCTTCAAAACACAGAACTGTTCTAGAAACGTGCTCTCATGCCCTTCCTATGTGTAGCAGACAGAAGTAAGTTAACTTCAGATTGTTCCTTACAGGTGGTCAGGATGTGATTGCATGACCATGGGTAGCTTGTCCTTGTGACTGAACACCTAACTCAGGTGGCTTTTCTTAACTCTTAGGCTATAAACTGTTCAATGCTCTGCATACTGTTAGCTATTGCATGAGACTGTGGTCCACCTCAGTCTTGGGCTCTGCTCTCCCAGGTTCACATTGACAACTAGAGCACTAAACAAGAAAAACTGAGTTTTTCACGACATCAATTTTGTTCCTCCCTCTCCTGGCCCTAACTGATTACATTTAATCTTCCCCAAAAGGCCAAGGAGTACAACGCTTTTCTTTCTTTTTTTTCCCCCTTTTGTCTTTTTACTTCTTTTTCTTTTTTTGGGGGGGGGGCAGAGTCTCACTGTGTAGTCTTGGTCTACATAGAATTTGTTATGTAGATAAAGTGGCCTTGAGCTCACAGCGATCCACCTGCCTCTGCCTCCCGAGTGCTGGGATTAAAGGCGTGCGCCACCACGCCTGGTGTTATACTGGTTTTCTTTAGTATTTTTTCTTGGGCTGGGGAGATAGCTTCGTGGGTAAAATGCAAGCAGGAAGCCTAAGGTCCTCTCCCCACAACCTATGTAAAGCCGGCATGGTGGCGCGTACTCATAATTCCAGCACTGGGGACGAGGAGCCAGGAGGATTTCTGGGACTACTGGCCAGTCAGTCAATCCTAAGTTATGAGGTCCAGGCAAGTGAGGGACACTGTATCAAGAAACAAGGTGCAGGCATTTGAGAACCAATACCCAAAGGTAACTTCTGACCTCCACACACATTGGAGGGTCCAGGAGGCAATATGGATATTGAACCAAGGTATCAATATCAAATCACTATGTGTGTCTTGTAGCTAATTGGCCCCCTTGTAGGGTCCAGTTTGACTCAAGGCCAGCCAGCCTGTGCTGAGGGTCCAGCTGTATATAAAAATATTCCACTACCCCTGGAATGTACTTACCCCTCCCAGCTAGCCTGCTAAATTCTGCTTTTTCAAAAGATATAAAAAGCACCTACGCCTGCTTTCCGAGGTCTGCAGCCTGAAAGAGCTTGTCAGACCTTGATGCACATCGACTCAATAAAATTCCTGTGTGTGCTGCATCGACATCGGACTCCGTTTCTCTCTGGGGACTCTGGGTAGAGACTAGAGATCTCTCTGGAGGTCTCAGGCTTACAATGTGCATACATGTACACACACACACACACACAATACTTTCCCTAGAAACAGCTGCAACAGGAAAACAATCCTGTCCCCAGGTCACTGTCATGTGATTAAATAAACACTTCAACTTTGCAACCAACAGGTCCTTTGTCTTAAGCAAGTTAAACCTTACCTTGGTTCCATTTGGTGTTGGGGGTAAGGGGGACTGTGGGGTGCTTCTGACAGGAGACTTATTGAGTGAAGGTTGGTCCAGGCCTGAAGCAGAGCCAGAGGACGGTGAATTATCAGAGGAAGAAGCATTCTGTCGCCTGTCGGGTGAGGTGTTGGGCAGGATGTGATCTACCACCCATCCAGAGTAAGAAGACAGTTTGGGAGGAGACGCGCATTCTTCCAAAACATCCTGAAGAGAAGAAGGTTAAGCCTGTGTGTGTGTCCACGCACGATAAGTAAAAGACATCACAAGCATTGTGTAATAGCTGAGGGGCTAGCAAATAACTTAACGCCGATAATACAGAAATTGCAATAACAATCAGATTAAAATACAGTAAGCCAGCAGCAGTGGTGACATATACCTTTAATTCTAGCACTTGGGAGGCAGAGGCAGGCAGGTCTCTGCAAGTTCAAGGCCAGCCTGGTCTACAGAGCCAATGCCAGAACAGCTAGGACTATACCGAGAAAACAACAACAAATACACTTGCATCTAAGTCAACCATCAAGGCCTAACAAATACTTTTTTTTTTTTTAAATGTTTTTTGATGCTTTGTCTGTATATTTATGTGAGGGTATTAGATCCTGGAGTTATAGAGAGTTGTGAGCTGACATGTGATTGCTGGGAATTGAACCCGGGTCCTCTGGAAGAGCAGTCAGTGCTCTTAACCTCTGAGCCATCGCTCCAGCCTAACTAATACTTCTTTTGCTGTACCGAATAGGAGCCGGATCTGAAGACATGCTTCCTTCAGTGCTGGGATAATGGTGCACCAGCATGCTGCAGGGCCAGTAGTCTTTTCCCTCTTCCTTTTACTTTTGAGACAAGGTATCAAACTGAGGATGACCTCGAACTGACCCTCCTGCTTCCAATCCGGAAGAGCCGAGATCAGAAGCCAAGATCAGAAGCCGAGATCATAAGCCACTGCGCCCAGCCTTAGTGGTTTGTTATTGCTGCTATTAGTTTACTGACAGTATTTTAAAATTTATTATTCTTAATAGTAGTATGTGTGTGCAGAGACTCATTGCCACAGTGTGCATGTGGAGGTCTCAGGACAACTTTGTAGAGTCAGTCCTTGTATCCACTTCTACACAGGTTCTGGGAATCAGCAGGTAGGTAAGCTTATGCAGCAACCGACTGCACCCACAGAGCCATCTCTTCAGCCTAAGGGGTTTCTTGGTAATGACCCACACCGTATTTCTTTCCAAAGTCAGATTAAAGACAGGAGTGTTGGCACATGCCTATGGTCTAACACTAGGGAGGTAGTGGCAAAGGAAGGTCAGGAGTTCAAAGCAAGCCTAGGCTACTTAAGACTTTCAACTCCCCACTCCCCAAAGCAGCAGTTCTCAAGCCATGGCTTTCGCTCCCTCTGATGTCACAAATCAGATATTCACATTATGATTTGTAACAGTAGCAAAATGACAGTTATGAAATAGCAACAAAACGATTGTCACTGCACAAAGCCCCCGCCCCCGGACGCCCCCCACAGGGTTTCTCTTGTAGTCCTGGCTCCCTGTCCTGGACTCACTTTGTAGACCAGGCTGGCCTCGAACTCATGAGATCCACGTGCCTCTGCCTCCCGAGTGCTGGGATTAAATGCCTGCGTCACCACGCCTAGCAACAAAACGATTTTATGGTTGGGGTCACCACAACATCAGGAACTCTATTAAAGGGTCACAGATTGAGGAAGACTGAGAACCACTGCCCCAAATGAAACAATGTGTAAACATACATTCGAGCAATTTTTTTTTTTTTTTTTTGTTTTCCAAGACAGGGTTTCTCTGTGTAGCCTTGGCCATCCTGGACTCACTTTGTAGACCAGGCTGGCCCTGAACTCACAGCGATCCGCCTACCTCTGCCTCCCGAGTGCTGGGATTAAAGGCGTGCGCCACTACGCCCGGCTCGAGCAAATTTTTACAAACTATTGTTAGTCTGTGCAAGGGATGGTGGGGGTGGGGTGCCACGGTGCCTGGGGGTGGAGCTTGTGACTGACGTTAGTTCTTTCCCTTCCAGTTTCACATTGGTTGGAAGTTGAATTCAGGTTTCTAGGCTCACGTAGCAAGTGCCGTTACTAGCTAGACCATCTCACTGGTTCTAAGGCAAAATATGAAAGCAATCTAAAACATCAAACAGAACGTAGCCCGTGAGAAACGTACGTGGACGCTATCAGTGCGCGCAATTCACAATTCGTTTGCAGTCCAAAGGTATCCGCACACTGGGTTTGGTTGTTCAAGCCTGTAATACGGTTTAACTCAAGACACCCACAAGGCAATGGGATGACAAAGCCCATTGAAAGGGCTTTGCAAATGACCACACCCCCTTCACAGGGCTGCCAGTCGTCTAAAATTGTGCTCAATTCACTAGTTGCACTAGAGTTGGGTCGAATTAACTGTTCTCTGAGAAACCTGGAGCTCCTGAAAGCACAGTGGCTTTCAACCTTCCTAAAGCTGCGACCTTCAATACATGTGGTGACGACCAATCAAAAATTATTTTTGAGACCGGGCTTAGTGATGCCCGCCTTTAATCTCAGCACTCGGGAGGCAGAGGCAGGCGTACAGCTGTGAGTTCGAGGCCAGACTGGTCCACAAAGGGGTTACATAGAAAACCCCTGTCTCAAAAAAAAAAAAAAAAGTGTTGCTACTTTATAATTGTAATTTCGCTACTGTTTATGAATCGTAATGCAAATAGTCTGTTTTCCCATGGTCTTAGACAATTCCTAAGGAAAGATCTGTTGGCCAACCGCCAGGGGGTCATGACCACCAGCTACCAAAGTACATGAGGAGACTGCGAGGCCGGAGCAGCTGACAAGATACGGCACCTGGGACTGGGGTCAAGGTGACGCATCGGGCAGAAGGCTCCTCGTGAAGAGAGGCGGCCATCAACTAGAACCGGCTGGACAAAGTTGTGTGCACAGGAGTCAGAAGAGCAATGCAGCCAGTCGCCATGCCGGGTCCTCCACACAAGTGTGGAGGGAGCATGTAAAACCGTGACGACGGGCGCCCTCACCTCGCAGCGCAGCAGCCACTCGCGGTGGTAGGGCAGGCGGCCTTTGCTGGAGTTGCGCAGCGCCCTCAGGGTTTCCCAGCAGCGACCATCGGACGGCATGGCGGGCTACCAGCTGACACCACGGAAAAAACAAACCCTCGAATCGGCCGCCCAGGAGGCGCCGGGTTCCGCTTCCGGGGTGCCCGCCCCACATCCGGCGCAGCCCCGCCGTAACGGTCGCAGACGGTATACGTCACTGCTCGCCGCTCACTCGTTGGCACCTGCGACTGGGCGGAGTGGGGCGGTGACCACACAAGGGCGAGCCTTGAAAGTGCTTTCTCTTATTAGAGTCTCAGCTGCTCAGGGCTGGCTTAGACGATGCTCTACACTCTTTAAGCCGTGGGAAAGAACCTCAAGAGGATAAGCAGTATTTTTCCTGGCTCTGGCGGAGAACCCTGGTTCGTTTCCCAACACCCACATGGCTGCTTAGAACTGAAATTCCATTGCCCTCTTTCTGGGCTCTTCTGACACCATGCATACATACACATGGCAAACATAGCTAGGTGGTTTTGTTGTTAGTTTTTTACGTTTATAAAATCTTTGGACTTCTGTTTTACAAAAGTTAATACAAGAGTCCCAGGAATGATCCGGGTGTAGTGTTACACACCATTAATTGCAACACTTGGAAGGCAAAACTGAATGTGAGGCTAGCCTCTTATATAGCCTGAGACCCAGGACAGCCAGGGCTACACAGAGAAGACCCTGTGGGGGGGCGGGGGGAATATCCAGGAACGGACTCCAAATCACTTTCTCACGTTCATCAGAAAGTTATACAGCTCAACCCTGTGGTGGTTACAACTAGTTTGGCAAAAGGAATTAACAGAACTACACACACACACACACAATCTTAAAAAAAAAAAAAAAAAAGACTTATTTATTATGTATACAGTGTTTCACCTGCATGTCAGAAGAAGGCATCAGATCTCATTGTAGGTGGTTGTGAACCAACATGTGGTTTCTGGGACTTGAACTCAGGACCTTTAGAAGAGCAGCCAGTGCTCTTAACCTCTGAGCCATCTCTCCAGCCCACACACATCCTTTCTTGAGAAAATGTTTAGGAGACCAGGGCATGGTGGCATATGCCTTCGATCTGAGCACATTGAGAGGCAGGGGATCTGAGGTAAAGACCAACCCGGTAGCTGCGCCATGGTGGCACACGCCTTTAATCCCAACACTTGGGAGGCAAAGGCAAGTGGATCACTGTGAATTCGAGGCCAGCCTGGTCTACAAAGTGAGTCCAGGAAAGCCAGGGTAACACACAGAAACCCTGTCTCAAAAAACAAAAAAAGACCAACCCAGCATTCATGAGTTACAGGCCACCCAGAGGTACATGGTAGGATCCTGTCAAAAAAAAAAAAAAAAAAAAAAGATATTTTGTTTTCAGCATGTAAGTGTGCATTCTTTCAAATACAGGGAAATACAAAATGGCCCCAAATCTTACCACATAGAAATACAAAATGGCCCCAAATCTTACCACATAGAGAGCAGGTAGCACTGAACACACCTATCTTGTTACTGATTGTCCTCAACCCTAAATAGTAAGGTCAGATGGAAGTGTTGCCTCCAGTCCTCGGTGCTTTATCATCTGAAAGCACCGAAGGAGCAACAGCCTAGCTGATCAGCAGTGTTCTCTCATGTGCATTTTATTAAATTAGACAAATGTTTTTATTCAGATGTGTCATGTAGTCCAGGCTGGCCTCAATGCACTATGTAGCTGTGACAACACTTCCTGCCTTTACCTCCCACGTGACTGGATGCCGATTGTGAGCCACCACACTCAGCTTAATCATTTTTAAAATGAGGATAAAAGAAATCAAAGGAGTCCTAAATAACTGATCACAAAAACTTTATTTCCTGTAAAATCACACAAAAATTTCAAAAATAAATGAATTTGAGATAGAAAGGACAAGTGGAAGGCCAGATGGACCAGAAGGTCTGTGAGATGCGGAGGACAAGTGGCCTCTAGGGAACGCAGACGTGGAAGGTTCCCATCAGCACTACAGAAAACACTGCTTCCTGCCATACCCATCAAGAAGCAAAAAGCAGCCCTGGTTTTGGCAGCACATCTACTTAAAATAGGAACCCTACAGAGATTAGCATGGCTCCTGTGCAAGGATGACGCCGCCGCCCAAGTTCATGTAGACCTCCATATTTCTCTTGCCATTAAGAGGCAGTGAGTTAAAGGGTCAACAGCACTGTGAAACAGAATACACTGTTATAAGCACACTTGCCACTGTTAGGTTTGAAATAATTCAGTGAATACATCTGCCGTAGCTATGACTCTGCCAGCTGCTATGTAATAAGGGACATTTGTAGCTACAGACTCCATAGGAGGAACAAGTGAGCTGTGACCATCTTACCTCCATGAGTCATGACTGAATGTTGTATCTTTCTGCTTTGCTTTTATTTTTATGCTGATAAAAGCAGACTCACTTGGTTACTTATATACTTGACTTCACTATTACTTGATACAAATAAAGTTTTATATTTATTCAAAAGTAAAAATAAAAAATAAATTAAAAAAATAATAAAGGAAAAAGAAAAGCAATGCAGGCACTCACAGTCCTAGGAGGACTGCTGCTTCAGTGCAGAGAAACCCAAGGCAGACACACCTCAAAAGACGGGGGCTGGAAGGAGCCTGCAGGGGACGTGTTCAAACGTTCCCTGAGGAAAGGAAGCAGACTCTGCAAAGTCACAGAAAATTTAAAATCTGGTACCTAATGTAGCAAATATAAGGCTGTGATGGTCATTTTAAAAATCCCATCAGGTTGAAGTGGAGGAACGAGCAACTAGGGTCTTCCTGCCTCATCCCTGGCTGCTCTAGGGACTCTCCTGGCATCTGAGGAGCAGACCCTGAGCACATTTCATCACTAGAAGAAAAAGCCAGAGGGCTTGCTAGCTATGGGTTGGCAACTCCTCAGTTCCCTGGTGTCAGGCAAGTGCTTCACACCCTGGACAGGTGGCCTCAGGCAGGAGGAGACCGGGAGCGGATGGGTGAGCTGGTCAGGTAGGAGGATGTATAGGGGCCGTCCCCAAACACGTTGGCATAGGAAGATTTGAGGAATTGGACATAATTCTGCATGCTGCGGTTGGTACTCTCAGACTGCTCCAGGCGGTCTTTCAGATCCTGCAGCCGGCTCTGGTATCTACGATCAGCCTGACAGAAGAAAGAGCAGAGACCAAGAATAAGGTGACAAGGCAATCAGAGACAAAGGCGTTCATTTAGGTGACATTGACAGAGGCACATAGGGCCTATGATTGAGATGGGTAGGCGGAGTTAGTTGCTTGGCTTTTGTTTTGTTTTGCTGGTTTATTTTTTTTTTTAGGGGAGGGGAGTGTTTGATTTCGGTTTTCTCTCACCCGCCCCCCTCTCTTTTTCTCTGTGTAGCCCTAACTGCCCAGGAACTTACACTGTAGACCAGGCTGGCCTAGAGTTCAGAGATCTCCCTGCCTCTGCTTCTGAGTGCTGAGATGAAAAGTATGAGCAACCATCACCTGCTTTACTGTTTTGAGGCCAGACAACTCAGCACATGGCCTTGAGTTAGCTGCAATTTTCCTGAAAAAAATCTTCCAAATACTGGGATGCTTGCACCATATTGTTTTTATTTTATTATTTGGCAAAGTCTCACTATTTAGCCATGGAGTTATAGGTGTACATAAAGACAGAACACTCATATACATAAAAATAAATATCAAAAAAAGTTATTTGAGGGGATGGAGAGGCGGCTCAGTGGTTAAGGGCACTGACTGCTCCTTCAGAGGTACTGAGTTCAATTCCCAGCAACCACATACATGGTGGCTCACAACCTGCAAGTATACATAATAAAATAAAATAAAAAATTTGTTTTTAAAGGTTATTTGATCTCTGTGAGTTCAAGGCCAGCCTGGTCTACAGAATGACCTGCATGAGAGCCAGGACTGCACAGAGAAACCCTGTCTCTAAAATAAAAAACAAAAAGTTATTTGGGAATAAAGCTAAGTATAGTATTGCTGGGTTATACTTTTATCCCCCAAAACCTTCATCATGACTTCCAGTGGTTGTACAGGTTTACGTTCCTATTGGCTATGTATAAGGGCTGAAGGGCTGCCTGCTCTCCTCACACACCTCAGCAAGACATGCTAGCATGTTTTATTTTTTAAGGCAAGGTCTCATGTAGCCTAGGCTGGCCTCAGATTTGCTCTGTAGCTGAGGATGGTGTTGAGCTTGTGATCGCTCTGCCTCTCACAGGCTGAGGTTACAAGCATGCGCCATCCTGTTATTCAGTAGATGCTAGGATTGGACCCAGCGCTTAGAACATGCAGGCACACACTCTATTCAACTGTGGTTTATCCTCAGCTATCTTTTTTTTTTTTTTTTTTTAAGATTTATTTATTTGGCGCACACCCTTAATCCCAGGCCTTGGGAGACAGAGGCAGGTGGATCGCTGTGAGCTCGAGGCCAGCCTGGCCTACAATATGAGTCCAGGACAGTCAAGGCTACACAAAGAAACCCTGTCTCGAAAAACAAAAACAAAAAAAGATTTATTTATTATGTATTCAAAGTTCTGTCTGCATGTACACAGGCAGGCCAGAAGAGGGCATCAGATCACACTATAGATGGCTGTGAGCCACCATGTGGTTGCTGGTAATTGAACTCAAGATCTCTGGAAGAGTAGACAGTGCTCTTAACCTCTGAGCCATCTCTCTACCCCACCCCCACCCCCCAGTTATCTTTTTAAAAAAAGATTTATTTGTTTACTTATTTATTTATTATATACAATGCTCTGCCTATAGGTACACCAGCAGGCCAGAAGAGGGCATTCAATCTTATTATAGATGGTTGTGAGCCACCATATGGTTGCTGGGAACTGAACTCAGGACCTCTGGAAGAACAGTGTTCTTAATTGCTGAGCCATCTCTCCAGCATTTTTTAAACATTTATTTGTGTTTTTCTCCTTTCACATTGGTCCTGAGGGTCAGACTCAGCGGGTCAGGGTTGGTGGCCTGCTCTCCTCATTTAGCCAGTTCACTTCTTCACTATAAAGCTGGGGACAGTGGTTTACGTCATTAATCCCAGCACTCAGGAGGCTGCCAAAGGCAGAACTTTTTTTGAGTCAGAGGCCATCCTGGGCTACATAATGACTTCCAGACCAGCCAAGGCTACATAGTGAGACCCTGTTTTAAAAACAAGCAAACAAAACAAAACAAAACCTAAGTTGAAGAATAACTCATTTTCTTCCCATTTAGGACAGTGTCAACTGGGCAATTGGAAGGTAGAGGCAGTCAGGTTTCTGTGAGGTCGAGGCCAGTCTGATGTACACAGTGAATTCCAGGACAGTCAGGGCCTACACAGAGAAACCCTGTCTCCAAAACAAAACACTTCATTAACTTTATTATGCTGAGGTATTTTCCTTCTAGTCAATTTTTTCACAGTGCCTTCATCATGAAGGGATGCTGAAGATCTTTTCTGAATTAGCACGATCATGTGGCTTGTCATTATGGCTATGATGTGCTGTTACAGTGTCACTGATCTGCGTGTGCTGAACTAACCAGACATTCCTACAATGAAACCAATTTGGTCATACTGTGTGATCTCAACTGTGTTCTTAACCTTTACTTCTAAGAGTCTGGAGGCCTTCTGCATCTATGTGCATCAACACAACCAGTTTGTAGTTGTCTTTTTTCATGTGTCCTTATGTGCTGTGGTGTCAAGGTAATGCTGGCTTTATAGAGCCAGCTTGGTAGTGTATGTTGACTTTATATCTTGTTACTTTGCTCTAAGTGTCTAGCAACTCTAAGAATTTTTTTTGCAATCTATTTTATGAAGAGTTTGAGAAACTTCAATGTTCGCTCTTCTTTAAAAATAGAAAGCCAGATATGATGGTGCACATCTTTCATCCTAGCACCAGGGAGGCAAAGGCCAAGTGGATCTCTGTGAGTTCAAGGCCAGCCTGGTTTAAAGAGAGCTCCAGGCTAGAGAGATAGCTCAGAGGTAAAGAATACTGCTCTTCCAAAGGTCCTGAGTTCAATTCCCAGCAGCCACATGGTGGCTCATAACCATTTATAATGAGATCTGGTGCCCTCTTCTGGTGTGCAGGTGTACATTGGGGCAAAATACTGTATAAACAACAAATAAATAAAATTATAAATAAATAGTTCCAGGACACCTAGGGCTACATATTGGGACTGTGTCTCTTGAAAAGTTTAATAGAGGCCAGGCACAGTGGTGCATGCCTTTAATCCCAGCACTCTGGGAGGCAGAGGCAGGCGGATCGCTGTGAGTTCGAGGCCAGCCTGGTCTACAAAGTGAGTCCAGGACAGCCAGGGCTATACAGAGAAACCCTGTCTCAAAAACCATCAAGTTTGAGAGAATGGTTCCATCTGAGCTTCTCTTTGTTGTGAGACTTAATTGCCAATTTTGAGATAGGGTCTCACTGTGTAGCTCTGGCTGCCCTCAAACTCACTATATAGACAACGGTGTCCTTGAGTTCAGAGATTTGCCTGCCTCTGCCTCCCACATGCTGGGATTGATGGAGTATGCCACCAGGCCCGACTTTTTGGAAGAGGTTCTCAATGACAGGGACTTACTGACGTACCACAGGCTAGCTAAAGAATGAAACAACTTGTGATTCTCCTGTTTCTCCTTTTCTGCGTTTATTTTCATTTTAATGTGTGTGTTTTGTCTGCATGTGTGTGCCTGGTGACAAGAGGGCACTGAGTCCCTGGAACTAGAAGGACAGCTGTGAGCCCCAGGTGGATGCTGGAAATGAAACTGCAAGGGCAGCCAGCGCTCCTTACAGCTGAGCCATCTTCTCCAGGCCCTAAGCCCACAGTTTCCACCTCTCACATGCTAGAATTACAGGTGGACTACCGTGTCCAGGATAAGCAGTGCTTCAGACTTGAGGCTCTGTCATTGTAGGCAAGTGAACTCTGATCCCCAGACCGGGTGGGGGATGTTAACATCACGCTGTTATTCCATCAGGACCCACCTGGCCTGTGCTAGTTGATGTCTTAAGAAACCAGGACCCCAACATTTGGCATATGTATCACTGTTACATCTTGATTTTTTGTTTTTCAAGACAGGGTTTCTATGTGTAGCCCTAGCTGTCCTGGACTACACCCTGTAGACCAGGCAGGCCTCAAATTTGCAGATCTGTCTGCCTCTGCTTCCTGAGTGCTGGGTTTAAGAGCATGCACCACCACACCGGCTTATCTTCTTGCTTAATTATTCCTTTTATTAATCTGAAGTGACTTTTAAATTTTCTTCTAATTTTGGAGTTTACTTCTCAGAGCTTAGAATACCTACACCAGCTTGGTTTGGGCTCCCACTGGCACAGCAGGTTGGTTACAAACAACCAACCCTCAAATACAGCTCTTAAGTTTGGTCTCTTGATGGCATCTCAGAATTCTCTGATATTGGGGTCATGTTTGAGGGCTTGGGGTTTTTTGAGTTTTGTTGTTGCTGTTGTTGTTAGTTTGTTGTTTTTTGAGACGGGATCTCTCTAATGTGTAGTCCTGGCTGTCCTAGACATACAATAGGGGCTACGTCCCAAGTGCAACCACCATGTCTGGCTGATCCTCTTTCTCGCTAGTGTCTGAGTGTGACCTTCTGGTGACCATGTTCTCCTCTATTCCTGGCTGCCTTTCTTTTTTTTTTTTTTTTTTTTTTTAAAGATTTATTTATTTATTATTATGTATACAGTGCTCTGCTTGCATGTACTCCTGCAAGCCAGAAGAGGGTGCCATATCACATTACAGATGGTTATGAGCCACCATGTGGTTGCTGGGAATTGAACTCAGGAGCTCTGGAAGAGCAGGCGGCGCTCTTAACCACTGAGCCATCTCTCCAGCCCCCCTGGCTGCCTTTCTTCTGCTTGGATCGCTCTGTTGGTGATGCTTCCTTCTGTTTTCTAATTCATTTTGTCACTTTCAACATTTCTGTTTTTCCTATAATCACAATTTCCTTTCTGAATTTTTATCCTTGTTGCTTTCTCATTCATATTTCCCAGACTGTAGGCTGAATTCATCTGCTTGCTTATATCCTATTTCAGGTCACTGGGCAATTCTACCACTGAGATTGTGAGGCCTTCCGTCTGGCGTGTCATCTATCTCATGGTCTTTGAGCTTCAATAGCTGAGGAATTAGTAGTCCTTCCCCCCCCACCCCCCACCCCCGCTGAGACAGGGTTTCTCTGTGTAGCCCTGGCTGTCCTGGACTCACTTTGTAGACCAGGCTGGCCTCGAGCTCACAATGATCTGCCTGCCTCTGCCTCCCGAGTCCTGGGATTAAAGGCGTGCGCCACCATGCCTGGCTAGAGTTAATATTCTTTAGGATGACCATGCTGCCTTCATTTTCACGCTTGCACAAGTGCCCACAGAAGAAGAGGGCACCAGGTCCCACAGGACAAGTTACAAGCCTTTGTGGAATGGCTGGCTTATCACACAGACGCTGGAATAGGAGCTCCAGTCCTTATGCCCAAAGAGCGTGTCTTTAACCAGTGTTAAAAGAGGGGATCAGCTCCCCTCAACTGTAATTACAGACTGAGTCACCACATGGGGGCTGGGAACCAAACCCAGGTCTTATCCAAGAGCACCAGTGCTCATGACTGCTGAGCCAGCTCTCCAGGCCCCATTTGGATGTCTTCTTACTAGACAGTCTACTCTTGAAGGCTCAGCCCTCAGCACCATGAGGCCAGGAACCACACCTGAGCTGGGATGGTGTCAGCCTCCTCTCTGCAGCAGAGGACTGCTGCTGCTCTTACTTCTCAGGGAGCCGCCTGCTCCCTCTGCACTGTCCAGGCTGCCTTTTACTTCCTTTGTGGATTTTGGAATAAAAATGATTTTCTCTACTTTGACTCTCTGCCACCCACTCATATGGAGGCAGCTCGTAGCCCACCATTTTACCCCTAACGGGAATTTGGGAATTTCACAAGTCTATGGATATGCTAAACTGTTTAGCTGTATAGGAGTGTTTTAGGTCAAAGACCATCTTGCAAATCTGAATTTAGGAAGGGATGTAGCAGGAGCCAAAGCTGAGTGGCAGCAGCTTGCCTAACACGATCAAGGCCTTGTGCTCAATTCCTAGTACTAAAAATGGGAGGAGGTCTACCCAGGGTTCCTTAAAGGGCAGCAAGGTGACCACAGATAATAACCTACGTCAGACTGAGGACAACACCAGCAGACAGCTTGGCCTGCCGCCCTAGGAAGCCCTGCCCATAGTGCAACTCACGTCATCACGGGTCCGCCGCAGCTGGCCGAGTTCTGTCTTCGTCCTGCTTAGCTGGGTCTCAAGGTCCAGGATTTTGCTCTGAGCTGCTCGCTCCTTGGAGAGCGCCTGCTCCTTAGTTTGTTCCACCTGCACACGAAGTACAGAAACAGGGCTACCTTACCTGCCAGAGAGAAGGCTTCCGGATCCACTAACCAATCATAGCCCACTGGCACACCAGCAGCAACATTTTTTCAAGAGCCTTGGAGCAGAAGCTAACTCAAGGGAAGCACTCTCTCTCTCTGTCTGTGTCTCTCTCCCTTATTATTTTTTTTATTATTATGTGCATTGATGTTTTGCCTGCATGTATTCTAGTTCCTAGGAATTGGAGCTACAGACAGTAGTGAGCTGCCATTCTTCAGATGGGAGAGTAGGCTAAGAAAGGTTGGGCACAGAGCTAACTAGCCAACAGTGGCTGACCTGCCGCCTGGCATCATCAATGGCGCTCTCCAACTGCCGCGCCAAGGCCCCGCATTCCCGCGTTTTCTCCTCCAGCCGCAGCTGAGCTTGGTGGATTGCCTCCTCCCTCTTGGCAATCACCTGTAGAAACTCGACATTCTGGGCGCTGGTGGCCTCCAGTTTCCTAGGTGAGAGCACTCCATGAGCCCCTGCAGTGACCTACCTGCCACGATCCATTGCCAGGGGGCTGCTGCCTCCCCTGACCTGAGAACCTCGTCACTTGAAGAATCTCCATGAATCTCCAAGGAGCCACAGGAAGAAACAGAAAGCACTTCAGATCAGCTCGGGGGCTGCTGGACTGTGCAACTGCAGCAGGCAGCCACAGCGAGGAGAGTGGGGGAACTGCAAGTGTAACTGAGTGCACACGGTGCCCCTTGCATACTGTCATTATCAACTCATTCCAGGAATAAGAGAGCCCGAGGGAGGCGGGATGAGAGGGACTGAGGTCAACACTGGCAGGTGTTATCAAAACCCAGCTCAGCAGAGACTTCAGCTGAGCCACACAGCACCTTAGGTGACACACTGGACAGCTGTTGCTACCCTACTTTACAGTCTCCCTGCTCTTCCAGAACACCTTCTTCTTGGAGGAACACCACAAGTCCTGTTGAACCTAGCTACATTTTGTGGGCCAGTTAGGCAGAGCAGAGGTGGGAAACTGGCCACTTGCTCCAGCCCAACTCCAGGCTGGACTGGCCTCTAGGGCAACTAAGACCCTAAGCCCTTAGTACTTAGCCCTCCAGTTTTGGTTTTTAGTTTTCTGAGACAAGGTCTTATTACACAGCCCAGGCTGGCCTCTAGCTGGAAGCAGCAATCCTCCTGCCTCAGCTTTCCAAGTACTGGGATTAGTGGTGTGCCATCACACCGAGCTCCTGGTCCTCCACTTACAGATGCTAACATGGAGGACCTTCTTCTGGAGGAAGAGTTCCCAGAATAAGGAGCAGCTTTCGTAGGCACCAACTATGTGGCAGGTAGGTCCCTGAGCTTGGCTTCCTTATAGATACCACCTGGGTAGTCCACACCTATGATCCCAGTATTCAGGGGGCAAAGGCAAGAGGATTCAGTGTCTCAAAGAGTCAAAACCAACCAACCAACCAACCAAACAAGAGGCAGGCAAAATATGGTTCAGTAGGTAAAGGTGTTTACTGTCAACCCCCAGGACCCACATGGTGGATGGAAAGAAGGTGGTGTCCTCTGACGGCCACAACCATGCAGTTGTCCATGCTGGGCACAAATCAAGATTAATTAAAAAAAAAAAAAAAGGTTTAAAAGGGATAGGACCTAGAGAGTTGGCTCGGTGGTTAAGAGCACACCCGGCTCTTGCAAAGGACCCAAGCTCAATTCCCAGCACCCACATCGGGCAGCTCACAACCGCCTGCCACTCCAGCTGCAGGGGATGTGCGTCTCCAGCCTCTGTGGGCACTTGTGCTCACATGTACACACACACTCCAGGATAGGCACAAATACATAAATTAAAAATAAACCTTTAAAACCGACTGAGCTGGCACACAGATACAACTAGCTTATGTGCGAGTTAAGAAGCATCATGTCAGGGAGGTTGAGGGAGTCCTGGTCAGCAGCACACCAGGGTTCTGGCTGCTCCGGTCAAGGCGGGCCCTGCTGGTCAGCTTGGCCTAAGCGCGCCTTGAGATAATGGTGCCTGCTGGCAGACTGTCTTTGCTCACGTGGTCACACAGCATCCCTCCAGGCTGACACCCACTTCCTGTGGCCCACAATGCTTACCACTGAAACGCAAGCAGCTCTTCTTTTGAGTTCTGCCTAGCACCTTCCAGGGCCTTGAGTCCCTCAAATACTTTGGCCCACTAAGCACAAAGCAGCTAAGTGGCAGGAAGCCTCAAGGCCTAGGAGGACGACAGACACGGGACCAAGTGCCTCTAACCTCTCCAGCTCATCCACCTTCAGACTCAGCTGTTTATTTTCCTTCTGGGAAGCCTGGTGTCTCTCTCTCGCCATCTCCAGCTTGTCCCCCTGATGTTCGATCTAAAATGACAGGAACGCAGGGTGGTTTACGAGGGAATTTCTCTAAGGGCAAGTAACGAAGGAATGCTCCCTTGTCCAGGTGATGTCTTCCACACCCAGGAAGAAGGCATGGGGCCCTCGGCAGGTGTCCCATATTCGACAAACCACCTGGAAAAAAGAAGAGAGCAGGGGCAGGAAAGACCTGCCCCACCCCCCAAACCAGGAGAACACAGGCTAAATGCTGAAGACCCACAACTGTGACTCGTTCCTGATCAGAAGAGGCGCCACAGGCCCCGCTGGGACTATAGTAGACTCCAGAAGGCGTTAACAGCAGCTCACTGTACAACCAAGCACCGAGCTTTCCCCATCACGTTGTTGGCACCACTGTTTTCATCTCAAGGGGGCAATGCAGCAGGGCAAAGGAAGCACTTTAACCCATCTGGGCCAGCAAGTCTGAGAAGTTACCCTGAGTGTTGCGCTATGTGAGAGCCTCAAGTGTGCAAGCTCAAGAGACCCTGAGCACATTCAAGTCTTGAAGCCATGAGTTCGAATCCCTGTGAGTACTGAGTACCTCTGTGACACTGGAACTCACTTATCCCCTCTGGGTCTCAGGCTGTTATTGGATAACTAACCCACACATTCAATCAGGTTCCTGGGGGATGAAATGACAGCCTGCTGGAGAGGGCAGGTGCTCAGCAGCTGATGATCAAAACAGCGGCTTCCTGTTATGGCTGCCCAAGGAAACACATCAGGAGAGGAGTGGGGTGAAGCGGTGCATGACTGCAATCGCAGCGTTTTCGGGGGGCAGAGAGAGGATTAGGAGTTTAAGGTCGTCCTTGGCTACACAGTGCAGCCTGGGCCTGAGACCCTGTTCTCAAAAGAACTAAAAGATGAAGAAGAGAGAAGAAAGAGATGAAAGAAAGATGATAGATTTTAAAAAGGGTGCGAGACCTGCCCCAGTCAGCTAAGAAATGAGTGGTATATGCTGTCTGGACAATGCAGGCAGGAGACTCATGCCAGTAACTGAGAGACTGATTGCTTCTGGACAACAGGGCTGCTCGCTTCTGTCTCTCAGAACAGAATCCCAGGTAGTGGATCTGTGGAAAACAAGGAGAAGCAGTTAAAGCTTGAGAAAGCTGAACAAAGGACAAGTGATGGCCAGGTATCTGCTGGGTCTCCTCTCTGTGGCTGTGGGCGCAAGACAGCGGCGGGACAAGCAGGGTACAAGGAAGCAGAGCACGGGTGGCCATAGCAGGAGGACCCAAAGGTTCCCAGAGTGGCGAGGCCTACAGCTACAATCATTTTGTGCAACACGAAACGTTTGGCACACCAGACTTTTATTTCACAGCACTGATGATAGCTCACTTCTTTCAGAAATCGGCAGCCAAGAAAAAGGAAGTGGTCCTCCCTTGGGGGGCGTGCAGCTCATCTCGGTAAGCGGGACCCCGCTCGGGCCAGTTCGTGGGATCCCTTCTGCCAGTCCCTTACCCGGCTGCGCAGGTCTGAAATGATGGCTGTGAGGTCGATGTTCTTCCTCTCGTAGCCCTGCAGCTGGTCTTGGCACTCAGCCAGCTTGGCCTCCGTGATCTTGAGGATGTCAGGCAGCTGTTGTAGGTCAGCCAGCTGTGACTGGAACTGCCGGCGGGCCTGCAGCAGAAGAGGAGGCCACCGTTGACAAGATCCTGACTGAGAACAGGACGGCCTTCCTCTACAGTATAGTAGGGCTGCTCCAGTCCCCGAAGACTTCGCAAAACCCACAGGCAGCAGTTGGCCAAGCAGGCTGATCTTTGTAGGGCACACTTGGACCTGCCTTGCCTCATGCAGTGGCCATTCACTTAGTCAGCACCATCAGTAGCACCAGGACTCAGCACTGCCCTGAGGGATCTCTGCAGTTACTTCATTTGAATAGTAAAGCAGGCGCAGTTGTACCCACAAAAAACCACTCAGGGTACAGGGATCAAACTTAGCTAAGACCTGGAAAAGCCAGGTTCACAGGCTGGTCTAACGCCAAAGCCTCCAGGAAGGCAGCTGTGATGATGCAAAGATCAGGGGAATTAGAAATAGCTGGCCCTGGGCTGGTGAGATGGCTCAACCGCTAAAGGCAAGGCTCACAGCAATAAATAAAAGAGGTAGCTCCAGCCTGGAGGTTTAGCGAGACTGAGGACCAGGGATGAGGAGACAGGCAGTGAGCTGCTCTAGAAACTAGTGGCAGAACCTAACTCAGACTGTCTCCACAGTTATTGCTAGGCAATCACTACCCACCACTCAGCCAACAACTCTACAAGAAAACATTTACAGATGCTGCACAAATAAAGATCCCAGGCAGAAGAAGACAGGCGTCTAATACCTAAGTGGATCTGAGTCCACTCAGATGCTCCAAACAAAGGGGGCCTTTTTCCTTGAGGAAAAGGCAACACACACACACACACACACACACACACACACACGGTTGGGTGGGTGAACCACACTAAAAAGCTTAGTACAGAGAAAAGCCAGAGAGGACAACAAAGAAAAATAGGGTGAGGTGGAAACCAAAAATCAGGTAGGGTGAAGGGCACAGGGCGGGAAGAGAGCAGGAAAGGGGCAGTACCGCCTCAATTTCTTTGTTCATCTCATCTTTAAGGATTTTATTCTCCTTGTCGCAGCGCTCTAGCTGGGCAGCCACTTCATCAGCCTCCAATCTTGTTTTCATCACCTAGGGACAAAACCACAATGGGGGCTCTTGGGCAGAGCCTCGTCCTCCCGCCTTTCCCCCGAGAGGCCTAGTGATGGGCAGCCGAGCAGAGGGGCGGGCCACCGAGAGCTCTACCTGGCTCTTATAGTTGTCGATCATCCCCTCGTAGTTCTTCACCGACGCCTTCAGCTGCTGGACCTCCAGGTGAGCCTGGTTGAGCTTGTCCTCCATAGGGGCAAAGCTAGCCTAAAGAAGGGAGGGCTTGTGAGCAACGAAGACAAGGTCGGGACCAGGGGCCTCCTGGCCCTCAGTCTGCAGCTGGACACCAGCAAAGAACACACTTCTGTACCATAGTCATTTTCATCATCGAGGGAGTCTCCTAAAGTGACCTTCCAGTGGACAAAGGTAATGACAAATAAATGGGAATTCTCATTCCCAAAGCAATACACAATCTGTAAAGGAAAGCGGGCTCAGTGCAGCCAAGTGGTAACTGGTAACACACCTGCCTAGCACGCTAGAAAGAAAATGAGTATAAAACACAGGGGTCACGTGCCAAGGCCCAGGAGTCGGCCACAGAACCATCGTCCTATAACTTGTTTCAGGAATAAACAAAGTATATGATGCTTTCAAAACTTGCTAGTTAAAGTATAACAATTCCCTATCCAAGACGGAGCGGCAGAAGTGGAGAGAGAAGAGAGAGAAAAGGAAAAAAGATAAGGCTTAAGACACTGACCTACACCTTTAATCCCAGCACTCGGGAGGCGGAGGCAGGAGGATCTCTTTGAGTTCTAGAACAGCTTGGTCTACAAAACAAGTCCAGGACAGCCAAGGTTTACAGAGAAACCCTGTCTCAAAGAAACAAAACAAAACAAAACAAAACAAAAAAGACACTGAGCTAAAGCCAGGCGAGTTGGGACACATCTTTAATCCCAGCATTGGAAGCAGAGGCAGGTGGATCTCTGCGAGTTTGAGGCCAGCCTGGTCTACAAAGAGAGTTCCAGGACAGCCAGGACTCTTACACAGAGAAACTCTGTCCCAAAAAAAACAAGCAAGCGCCGGGTGTGGTGGCGCACGCCTTTAATCCCAGCACTTGGGAGGCAGAGGCAGGTGGATCGCTGTGAGTTCGAGGCCAGCCTGGTCTACAAAGTGAGTCCAGGATGGCCAAGGCTACACAGAGAAACCCTGTCTCGAAAAACCAAACAAACAAACAAAAACAAAAACAAAAACAAGCAAGCAACAACAACAACAAAGGCACTTACCTAAAGAAAGGAAAGGGTTGGAAATACAGCCTCATGGTACAGTGCTGGCTAGCACGTGCAAGGCCCTGTCTTCTGTCCTCAGCATCACAGAAAAGGACAGGGAGATGGGGGGGGGGGGGGACAGGGGGAGCAGGAGCACCGAGCACAAAGCAGGAAACCTCAGAGTATCCGCTGGGTGAGGGAGTGAGTGGGTTCACTGCTACCGTCAGGACAGAGACCTGTGTCTGGAACTGTGGTACATGTCAAGTGCTCCCTCAACCCAAACAACACCTCAGCTTCTACGATATTTTAAGAAAAAAAAAAAAAAATGTTTTAAGCTTCTCCTATGAACTTATCTGACTGGCTAAGGGGATACTTCCACAGACAACACCTTCAATACTACATTGTATATTCTACACAGATACACTAGGCTATAACGAATACCTATTATTTGAGATATGGTCTCTAAGCTGGCCTGAAACTCACTATGTATAGTCCTCCCATGCTGGCCGTCAGCTTGTGTGTTACCACTCCTAGACCCTTGGAAATTGTTTTCAGCGCATCTAAAAATGCAGCACAGCAAAGATACTGTATCACAAAGCAGTAAAACTACGAAAGACTGATAATAACAATGTTGCAAGGGGATGCAGAACAACACAGATGCTGACAGGTCACCGGTGCAAATAATGGTACAGCCATTCTGCCACATGTTAACATCTGCTAAGGTTGAAGTCCCTGATGTCTTGGCAATCCTGTTACAAGTATAAATAACTATATGCACCCCAAGAGATGTGCACAGCACCCCACCAACAACCCGACTGTCCACTACCACTACAGATAAACACTAGTGGATCCAGCTCACAGCTCCCACCTACAGCACTGAGGAGTGAACTGCACCAGTGCACAGCCTCTAGAGTGTTGGTGAAGTCCACGCAGATGGGTTTGAGATGACCCAGTCAGCAGGGTGCTTGCAACTTTCAGAATGACTGAAAAACTGTTCACTTTATGATAATTTAAGGGTTTATATACTTCTTCATGTCAAACTTAAAATTATCTTGCCTAACAAAAACTAAAATCAGAAGTGAGGGTGAGGGATGCAGGATGGTCGCCTCTCTTCAGGTGTTAGGTTAAGTTAGGAGCCTGTTTGGAGTTTGGGTTTGTTTCAGACAGTTCTCACTCTATAAGTGAGGTTTAACTCAAATTAATAAACTTACAGTGATCCTCCTGCCTCAGTTTCCTCAGTGCTGGGATGACAATTGTGTGCCACCACATCCAGGATTTAGAGACAGCTGGGTTTACGGAATCATTGTCAATCTCAAATCTCAACTCCAAATAGCTCCTTGGGCAAATCCTGTTATGACTCTCTTTAAGCTTTGCTTGCTTTATCTTTGGACTCAGGCCCAATTTCCTTATGGTCCCAAACCGGACAACATACATTTGGAAGGCCACAGGGGAATGTGTGACATCCCCAGCAGTTCCCTGAGAGCCATGACTAGACCACAGTTCCATTCTGCCAGGAATTCACATCATGTATGCAGGCATTTCACATGAGCTACCACATGCTTGGCAGGACTCAGCTACCCACTCAGCGTGCTGCAACAATGTACACTGATTACATGTCACCCCTAGTAAGGGGCAGCAGTGGGACTAAGGCCAGAGCTGCCTGAGACCAGAGCACTCTCTGCACCCACTGAGGCCAGCCTGCCGCAGCACCCCGCTCCCAGCGTGCATCCAGACCTTGAGCCTTTCGTTCTCCAGCTTGAAGGCAGAGTACTCCGCAGTCTGCCGGTGCAGTCTCTCCACCAGGCTGTCCCGGTCTTCCCGCATCTTCTCCTCCAAGCTTTGTTGCTGGTTTACGAGATCCGTGACCCGGCTGGAAGATCAGCAGACAATCAATTCCCAGATCTTTGCAGGAGTGGAGTCCACCCCACCAGAGACCATTTCTACCTCGCGGCATGCTGCATAGCTGCTCCCCAGTCTCCAGGGCAACATGCAGCGTCCCCACAGCAGTGTCCCACCTCTACCAGTGTCTTCCAAGAACTGCCCCATGATACCTCCTCTGGAAGCTGTCTACATTTAGCCAGGATGACTGTGAAGCATGGCCAGCCTATCACTGTGCAAGGCTGAGACACGGTCCCTCCCAGCTGTCAGCACCACCAGACAGCCCTCCAATCCTTTCTTCCTGTGAGGACAGATTACTCTGAAATCTTCCCCTCTCAACTTCCCGGTTGGTAGTCTGTAACAGGTGCTCAGATAGCCCTCAACCCAGGCCTCGGCACGTGTGGCAATGTTCCTATGTGTGCACACCTGGCTAGCAAAAGTAAAACTATGATGGCTATGCAAGAGAGACTCAGGTGACAATGAAGGAGGCAACTGGCAGCTGGCTTCCTGCCTACTGCCCCTTCTTTGTTGGCACACAGCAGGGCTGTAGAGACTGCACAGCCTCACTGGAGTTCCAGGGCTTATGGGCTCACACACCTCAACCGCATACCATCACACTGCTCTTGGGGATTTTGTTTGCTGCCTTGGTTTCATTTTGCTGTTTTTCTGAGACAGAGTGTCTCAGTGTAGCCCTGCCTGTCCTGGAACTCACTCTGTAGACCAGGCTGGCCTCGAACTCACAGAGATCTGCCTTCCTCTGCCTCCTGAGTGCTGGGATAAAAGATGTGCACCACCACTTCCCAGCTGCTTGGAGGTTTTAGTTTTTATTATTTGGGGGTGGGGGTGGGAGGGCTCCTCACATACTAACCAACTGTTTCACTGAGCTATGACCCAGCTGTGCTCTCAGTGCTGTTTACACAGAGGCTGTCATGTAGCAACCACTGAGTGAGCACTGACCGGGCCTAAGCCAGTGCTCGGCACCTCCCCGGCAGAATACTCCTCACCCTCTAAAGCCGGCTTCAGATTCCCCCTCGGGATGTCACTTCTTCAACCGCCCTCTGCTCACGCATCCTTCCTTACACTGTCACCTTCTCCCACCAAACAGAGCATCCCCTGAGAACGGCGTCTGACACATGGCAGCCTGTGATGCCCAGCTGAGTTGAACGGGACACAAGCACTTCCCAAGGAAAGCTTTCCTCAAGTGGGAGGCTGCCAGCTCCCTGGGATCCTCATTTCCTTGACCAAAGAAGCTGATTCATTTGTAGACCCGGGACCTCGAATGGAGCTCAAAGCAGGTAACGCATTTTTCTTCTTCCAGCTGGAGCCCCAGATTCAGCACACAGGCTGGCAAGTCAGAGATGTACCACATATACCCTTCCACTGAAGGAACAGCGGACTACGGCAAACCAAGCGGGTCAAAGTCAGTCACCCACACCCTGGAGGCTACTGCTGCCTGTCTCCCTGCCGCACCTTTGACCTGTTGGCAGGCAGCTCTGAGTAGACCACAGAGAAGGCACAAGAACCAGCTACAGCATCCCCTGCCAAGGTCAAGCAGAACAACTATGTGCCCGTGTCCTGATACACAGATGAGGGCCAGACTTGGGCCTCTGTGCTGAGGAAGTTTATCCCCGTGAGCATACTTGTGGCTGTTTGCAGTTCAGGGGGTGGAGACCAGGGCCTCCCGAATGCTGGGCAGAGTGGTGCGGTGGTCCAGAGCTGGAGCCAGAGCCTGGCCCAGGGCTGCCACATCTTAGGACAGGTTACTCCAAGCTGCAGGGACCACAGCCTCACGAGCTTTGAGGCCTCAGGGCCCTGTGCTCCTTCCACCTGCCCCTCACGCCCCTCACACACAGTCTCCTCTCCTAACACAAAGACATACTCATTCAGGACGATGATTTCCAACTCCAGGTCGCCTTTGTCTTTGACAACCTGGTTGTAGCGGCTCCTCCATGACTCCAGAGTAGATAAAGCTTCAGCGACATAAAGGTCCTGGAACACAGGACAGCGGCTTATCAGCCCGGTGTCCACACAGGCTGAAGGGAGGCAGGGTGACCTAACAGCCCCAGCCTTCCTCTTCTGCCTCTCTCAAGGTCAGAGGATGCTGGGAATGGTACAGAAGAGCTCCCAGGCACGCAGCATCCCACTGCATCCTGTGGGCAGATCCCGAGCCATCCTTTCCTCAAGATGGATGTGCTAGACCGTCCTAGCCCTTCAGCCAGGTCCCTTTCCCCAGCCACGCCCCTCCCAGCTCATTCACCCGCCGGGGGGCCAGGCCTGTCACCTTGTCAGCGAGCTGCACGTGCAGCTGCTCGGCGTACTCCTCACTCTTCTCCGCGCGCTCCTTCTGGGCTCGGATGGCCTTCTTTAAGGTCTCTTTGTCTCGGTCTCCCTTCTGCTTCAGTTCCTTCAGCTGCTCCATGATGGCCTCCACTTCCGCCTTGTGCTGGTTCCCACTGCGCTCCAAGTTCTGGAAGGAGACAGAGGAAGGTAAGAGATGGGAAAACAGCTAAGAGGCATGGCAGAGGAGGAGAAAATGTAAGAACAGACACCAGCACCATGGTGCCACCCCTCACACCCAGGTCTCTCTGACCACAGAGAGCTTAAAAAAAAAAAAAAAAAAAAAAAAAAGATTTATTATGTATACAGTGCTCTGTATGCATTTACACCCGCAGGCCAGAAGAGGGCATCAGATCTCATTATAGATGGCTGTGAGCCACCATATGGTTGCTGGGAATTGAACCTCTGAGACATCTCTCCAGCCCCCCTACAGAAAGCTTTGTTTTGTTTTTGTTTTTCAAGATAGGGTTTCTCTTTGTAACAGCCCAGGCTGTCCTGGACTCACTTTTGTAGACCAGGCTGGCCTCAACCTCACAGCATCTGCTTGCCTCTGCCTCCCAAATGCTGGGATTAAAGGCATGCACCACCATGCCCAGCTCCCTACAGAGAGCTTTTAAAATCATCAGATACCCAAGTGACCCAGAGCAGCCAACTTGGGAACCTGGAAAGCATTTGAGACTACTGACTTCCCTTAGGTAGTCACGAGAAATCTAAGAGTGACAGCCTCTTCCTGCCCCAGCCAGGGGCCCACAGCACCTTGATCTGCATGCACAGGCGACTGTTCTCAGCTTCTTTGCACCGGAGCTGTGCCTGTAGATGCCCACGCATGGACTCCATGGACTTGGAAAGCTCAGACGCTGTCTTTGCTTGAGCCTTGGGAGACAGAGAAAGGGATGGAGCCGGCTCCCGCATGGCAGTGTGCTGAGTGGGCTCCTCCCCCGGCAGGTGCTGGCCGCAGTACCTTCTCGCATTGTATCTCCTGGAGGAGCTCTTCCACTTCCTTGTCCTTGTCTTGCAGCAGTAACAGCAGGCGCTGGGGGAGACACACAGTCACGGGCCTCCGACCACCCAACACGGGCACCCAGGCGAGGGGGAGGCACACAGTCACGGGCCTCCGACCACCCAACACGGGCACCCGGGCAAGGGGGAGACACACAGTCACGGGCCTCCGACCACCCAACACGGGCACCCGGGCGAGGGGGAGGCACACAGTCACGGGCCTCCGACCACCCAACACGGGCACCTGGGTGAGTGTCAGAGACCTGGGCTCGGAGCGCCTAGCCAATATTATTGTTTTGTTTTGTTTTGTTTTTTGAGACACGGCTTCTCTGGGTAGCCCTGACTGTCCTGGAACTTGCTCTATAGATCAGGCTAGCCTGGAACTCAGAGATCCACCTGCCTCTGCCTTCTGAGTGCTGGCATTAAAGATATGTCTCCACACCTGGCTCATAATAATTTTTAAATATGACAATGAACATATGTTTCTCAGTTTAAAAAAAAAAGTGATACTAACTGGAAAATATATAAAAGCACAAAGCTCAAAGGATCCCTAAAACATTCTTGCCCAGCGAGAGCCACACATCATTCAAAATGAATCTAAAATGCATTTTGTTCTGTAATCTACAAATCTCTCGTTTATCTAATGTGACTAACTCTTCAACATCTTTTGAAACAGCTCGGTGTGCAGAGCGTCATAGCTAGCTCAGCTCTCTAGGCTGGAGTGTGGGAGAAGCACTGCCAGTGCCCTCAACTCCCACTCCTTCCTCAAAGCTGCACTTTCGCTCCTCTTTCCTTTCCCTCTCTCCTGGCCTTACAGATGGCTTATTAAGAAAGCACTCTGAGAACATGAGGGCTACCCGAGCTGAGGAGAGGTACACACAGGTTGGCATCTTCCACAGTCATCACTAGTCAGGCAGCACGGCCTTGCCTGCCTCTGGTAGGACACAAAAGGCCACTCAATACCAGAAGCTCCAAAGCCTTGGAATTAAGCAGCCTGAGGAATTTTAAGCCCAGGCCTGCCAACAGCTCCCCAGATCCTCTGGCCACGGCCTTCCCCATTTGTCTCCTGCGCTCATGAACTAACATCCTGAGCAGCTTCCAGTTCCACGGAACACGCAGCCCTGGGGAAGAACCCTGAAATGGGGGTTGCGAAACAAAAAGGTATGGACTATTATTTTTCCTTTTGAGACAAGGTCTCTATTCTGTAGCCCCGGCTGGCCTCAAACTCACAGAGATCATCCTGCCTCTGCCTCCAGAGTGCTGGGATTAGAAGTGTGCGCTACCACATCTGGCAGTGTGCACTGTTTGACTGCTGGGAATCCAAAAAAACAAACCCAGGTTTAAGAGGGCCAGGAAACTAATGCTGAGTCATGCTGGTGTCTCACTGTGTGCAGCAAAGTGCATGTCAACCTATTGTATAGATCACAAAATACCACCCAGAGAAAATGCCAGAACATGGCCCCAGCCCTGCTCTGGATTTAGCATCTCCATGCATGGACCCCTCTGGACCCCGACTGTTGCCTGGCTGCAGTTACCGCTTTCTCTGAGTCCGCCTCCGCCAGCCGTTTCAGTAATGTACCTTGTTGCTCCATTAGTCTGTCGGAATCCTTCAGAATGGTTAGAAAAGAACCAAGGTTTAGATAAATACAGTGACGATGTCTCACTAACGCTTTTATTTTCCCCAAACTATATTTCTAATCACACTAGTATATATTAACCCAGTCTTGTTATAAGGTCATGACTGTTAGTAAAAGCTCAATACACACTGCCACATCCACCCTCCAGATCTCTAGACCACTAGTTTGATGGTGGGCCTTCCCAACCCTTTTCTATACATTATATTTAAGTTACTATTTTTTGGCCGTCCCAGAACTTGGTCTGTACACCAGGCTGTCCTCAAACTCCGAGACCCACCTGCCTCTGCCTCCTGAGTGCTGGGATCACAGGCGTGTGCCACCACACCTGGCTTGTGTGATTCATTTTACTTTTAATTTTCTTTTTAAAAATTAGATTTTTTTTTCACCCTCTTATGGATATAGGTGTTTTGCCCACTTGTGTATCTGTGTACCACATATGTGCAGGGCCCATAAGCCAGAAGAGAGCATCAGACCCCATGGGACTGGAGTTATAGGTGGTTGTGAGTGACCATATGTGTGCTGGGAATTAAATCCAGCAGCTCTGGGTCAGGCGTGGTTGCGCACGCCTTTCATCCCAGCACTTGGGAGGCGGAGACAGGCAGATCGCTGTGAGTTTGAGGCCAGCCTGATCTACAAAGCAAGTCTAGGACAGCCAAGACTACACAGAAAAACCCTGTCTTAAAAAACAAAAAACAAACAAAAATCCAGGACCTCTGGAAGAGCCATCCCTGCAGCCTCAGTGTGTATGACTATTTAACCTGCCTATGTGTGTGTGTACCAAATGCGTGCGTGGTGCCCGTGGAGTCAGAGGACGGCATCAGGACCCATGAAACTTGTTATAGATGGTTGAGAGCCACCACATGCATGCAGAGAACAAACTCAGGTCCCCTGCAAGAGCCATGAGTGCTTTAAAATCACTGAGCCGCTGCAACAGCCCCTTCACTTTATTCTAGGGTTTTGTCTGTTTTCTTATGTATATGAATGTTTGCCTGCACATATGTCTGGTCATCACATGCATGTAGTACCTACAGAGGCCAGAAGAGGATATCACATGGCTGTGAGCCACCATATGGGTACTGGGAACCAAACAGATCCTCTGGAAGGGCAGCAGTTGTGCTTAAACATTGAGCCATGTCTCAGCCCTCTCTACATTACACTAGGCGCACCTACAGACATTTTCACCTTTTCTTAAGGGAGTAGGCAGGGACTAACATGCAGTTTCTAAAGAATGGTATAATTGGGACTGGAGAGATGGCTCAGAGGTTAAGAGCACTGACTGTTCTCCAGAGGTCCTGAGTTCAATTCCCAGCAACCACATGGTAGCTCACAACCATCTATAACACAATCTGAAGCCCTCCTCTGGCCTGCAAGCAGATATGCAGATAGTGCGCGCGCACGCATGCACACACATATATCATAAAAAATATATATATGAAAAAAAAATGGCTGGAGAGATGGCTCAGAAGTTAAGAGTACTGACAATTCTTACAGAGATCCAGAGTTCAATTCCCAGCAACCACATGGTGGCTCACAACCATCTATAATGTGATCTGATGCCCTCTTCTGGCATGCGGGCAGAGAAATGTATACATAATAAAAAATAAACCTTTAAAAAAAGAAGGCTGGGTGGTGGTGGCTTATGCCTTTAATTCCAGCACTGGGGAGGCAGAGGCAGATGGAGTGCAGTGAGTTCAAGGCCAGCCTGGTCTACAAAGCAAGTCTAGGACAGCCAAGACTACACAGAGAAACCCAGTCTCAAAAAACAAACAAACAAACAAAAAAAACCGATGTAATTTACAAGGCAGTGGTGGTGTACTCCTTTAATTCCAGCACTCAGGAGGTAGAGTCAGGTGGATCTCTGGGAGTTTGAGGCTAGCCTGGTCTACAGAACAAGTTCTAGAACAGCCAAGGCTACACAGAGAGACCCAGTGTTAAAAACAAAGCAAAGCAAAACAAACAAACAAATAAAAAAACCAAATACCCTCAAATGACGTCTGTGTTATTGTACGAGGCCAGGACACAGCCATGGTATCATTTATGTGTTACAACCTGACTTTTTTGTTTGGATTTGTTTGTTTGTTTTGAGACACTGTCTCACTCTGTAGCCCAGGCTTGCCTAGGACTCACTATGTAGCTCAGGCTGGCCAAAACTCTTCGATCTTTCTTCCTCAACCTGAATGCTGAGATTACTAGGTATGCACCACCATGCCAGCCTTGCAATTTCTCTTTTAGATTTTATTTTACGCATATGACTGTTTTGCCTACATAAATACACGTGTGCTTAATTCCTGTGGAAGTCAGGAGGTGGCATCAGATTCCTTAGAACTTGAGTTATAGATGGTTGCTAGTCACCACATGAGTGCTAAGAACCAAATGTCTTTGGCTACAAATAGTGCTCTTAATCTCTGAGCCATCTCTCCAGCCTCACCTTGTTTTGTTTTGTTTTTAAAGAAAGCTTTCTGGAGACATACATAATTTGAATGCTATACAGTTAATATCATAAAGTGTAGATTACAGTGACTGGTGCTTAATGGCACTGCACTGGGTACGCACAGGCCATTTGCCCAAACAGAACTCATCTGCTCCCATAACACAAAAAGTGAGTGAATTCCCTGTGCTGGCCATTTCCCAACACATACCTCACCTACCCTACACCTGCAACATGTACTGTTCCTACTGGTCAATTACACCAGCCCTCCCAGCCTTTTACATCACTTCTGGGGATTTGAACTCATGTCCTCATACTTCTATGGCATGTATTTTCACCATCTGAGCTACCTCCCTGGCCCACTTTGTCTCTTAACCTTCCATTACACGAACTCCTCGTACAGTTTGGGCAATGAGACTGTTCTTGGCTTTAGACTCTCAGACAATGAGGCACAGACACTGCTGGCATGGAGAGTGGTTTCTTGGTGTGACACCAGGAAGAGGGACGCAGCAATTCGCATGTCCCCTGCAGGAGCTGAGTGCTCACTGCCCTGCTCTTGCTAGTCCTCGGTAGGCAAGATCTTTGCCAGCAACAGGTGTGCTGTTTTAACTTACACTTCCCTCATCACCAGGGAGGCTCTGCATCTTAGACTGCTTCCCCCTGACCATTTTCTCACTTCCTGCCTCTCTGTGACTGCCCCCAGTCTGCTTCCTGCCACCCAAATAAAGCATCCCTTGAAGGAGGCTCACACTTGTTCCCGCTGATTTCCCAGGTCCCCCATGCCGTTCCTAATACCCAGGAATTGACGAGGGAGAGACAGCGCTGAGCACTTGGGAGACTCATGGAGCGAGGACGGCCTGAGCCACACAGTGAGAACAGGCCTCAGGAGGAGGAGGGAGGTGAGAGCAAAGCGAAGGCCTGCCGCTGCTGCCTCCAAACATGCCTCTCAGCTCCCCTGTACCAATGCCTTCCCTAACCTCACCTGCTCCAGGTGGCGCTCTCCCACTTCACAGCTGAGGGCGGGCTCTGAGGCCACACAGCTGCAAAGGGCAGTTGGGCCCTGAAGTGGACCCAGAATACAAAGACAGAACCAGACCCTGAGCACTTGCCCCAGAGGCAGGCCCTGAGCCCCACAGAACAGAGCTGGCATGCCCTGAGTTAAGAACTCAAGGTGGGGGTTGAAGAGATGGCTTAGAGGCCAAGAGCACCACCTGCTCTTCCAAAGTTCCGATGTTCAATTCCCAGCAGCCACATGGTGGCTCACAACCATCTATAATGAGATCTGGTGCCCTCTTCTGGTATGCAGGGGTACATGCAGACAGAACACTGTATAAATAATAAATCCTTTAAAATGTGAATATTCTTTGTATAATTAAAAAATAAAAATAACAAAGGACTCAGGGTGCTGAGTAGCCCTATTCAATATGAGACAGACTCCAGGATAATAGAGATTACATCATCATAAAAGGAGAAAACTAGGGGGCTGGAGAGATGGCTCAGCAGTTAAGAGCACTGACTGCCCTTCCAGAGGTCCTGAGTTCAATTCCCAGTAACCACATGGTGGCATACAACCATCTATAGTGTGATCTGATGCCCTCTTCTGGCATGCAGGTGTACAAGCAGGCAGAGCAATGTATACATAATAAATAAATAAATCTTAAAAAAAAAAAAAAAAAAGGAGAAAACTAAACCTGCTGTGCACACTTGAAATCCTGACAATCAGAAGGTGAAGGCAGCCATGAAAAATTGGAAGCCAGGGCTAGAGACGTGGCTCAAAGCCTTAGTGCTTGCTGCTCTTCCAGAGGCCCCGCTCCCCTGTGGCAGCTTACAACTGTATTCCAGCTCCAGGGGATCCTAAGCTACTCACCTTTGGCCTCTTAGGGTACTGCACTCACATGCACCCACCCAACCCCACACATACACAGCCACTCACACCCACAACCAACCGCCCCCCCCCCCCAACACCACACACAATTAGAAAAATCTTGAGCCGGGCATGGTGGTGCCTTTAATCCCAGCACTCAGGAGGCAGAGACAGGCAGATCTCTGAGTTTGAGGCCAGCCTGGTCTACAAAGCAAGTTCCAGGACAGCCAGGGCCACATAGAGAAACTCTGTCTCAAAAAATATCAATAAATAAATAAATGGAAAAAAGTAAAAAGAAATAGTAAATCTTAAAAAAAGAAAAAAGATTGAAGGTCAGGGACTGGAGAGATGGCCTGGCCGTTAATAGACAAGGATTCTGATAGCCGGGCGTGGTGGTGCACCCCTTTAATCCCAGCACTCAGGAGGCAGAGGCAGGCAGATCACTGTGAGTTCAAGGACAGCCTGCCAAGGCTGCACAGAGAAACCCTGAGAGAGAGGAGAGAGGAGAGAGAGAGAGAGAGAGAGAGAGAGAGAGAGAGAGAGAGAGAGAGAAGGAGGGAGGGGAGGGTCCCAGAACCCACTTGGAAACTGTAAACTGTCCTTAACTCCCGAGAAGGAGGGAGGGGAGGGTCCCAGAACCCACTTGGAAACTGTAAACTGTCCTTAACTCCCAAGTCCAGAAGACCCGATGCCTTCTTCTAGCCTTTGAAGGAGGTACCAGGCATGCATGTGATGCACAAACATAAATGCAAAAAAGAAAAGTGAAGGCTAGCCTGGGTTACACAGAGAGCAAAGTCTACAGAAGACCCATCTCAAATCAAAACCAGAGCCAAGGGCTTGGCTTGTCACCCGGCTTTTAAGACAGAAACAAAACGTTCAAGAATGCAAGGTTACACTTTAGCTCCCCATTGAGACCCTACCACAAACACAAAACCAAATAAAAGCTGAGTGTCATGGCATCTACTTGTAATCAGGAGTTCAAGGCTAGCCTGGGTCTCCACTGTAAATCCCAGGCCAGCAAGGGCTACTGAGTGAACATCTCGTATTAAACAAAACAAAACAAACACAAAGAAAACCCTCCCCCTGATCCTCACAAAAGAGAACAAAATCAAAGTGGCCATTGTGAGGCTTTCTAAAAGTGCCACGCCCTTCCCAGGACAATTTACTAGGCACCTGTCACAAGCCAGAAAGGATGTCAGTCCGTCAGTTCTCATACATAAGTTGTCATGTTTGTACAACCCCAAGTGGAGGGTGTCCCCCACTTTATGGGGAGAACTGAGGAATGAATTACCTGCCTGAGATTTCCAAGTTGAAATTAAACAAGTATAACAATTTTAGAGAAAATGACAGCTATAACTAGCATTACTAAAAACATAGTGTAGTACACTATTTATTTATTTAGAATTTGGCTGTAACTAGCAACATTAATAGAAATATCCTATAGAATATCTATCTGTTTATTAGAAACAAGCTCTAGTCACTGGAAGTCACTGTGCAGCCCAGACTGACACACCCTTGGCAGGCCTCACAGCTCCCAGGCCTGTGCTGGCATGTCCATCCAAGGACCGTTCAAGCACAGCAGGGTGACAGACATGAGCACAATGTGACAATTCAAGTGTCCTCAGCAGCAGCGATCCCTTATGATGAGAACAGAGCAACAAACACCCAAGCCCTAAGGAGAAAAGCGATGTCATTAAAGTAATAGTGGGATATGGTGGCTGACACCTGCAATCCCAGCACTTGCGAAGCTGAAGCAGGGGGATTGCTGTGGGCTTGAGGCCACAGACTGAGTTCCACGCAAGCCTGGGCTAAGGAATGACACCTTTGTTTCAACCAACATGATGTACAGACACACATGCAGGGAAAATACTCATATACATAAAAGAAAATAAAAATAAAATCAAAACTATAGCTTCCCTTTGAGGAGAAAATTATCACAAATGGAGACGCAAGGGACAACACATTGGAAGCTGGGCAGTGAGTACAACATTTTTTTTTTTAATTTATTTATTTATTATGTATACAGCATTCTGCCTGCAGGCCAGAAGAGATGGTTGTGAGCCACCATGTGGTTGCTGGGAATTGAACTCATGAACTTTGGAAGAGCAGGCAGTGCTCTTAACCTCTGAGCCATCTCTCCAGCCCCAAGCACAACATTTTTATTAGTTGTTATGTGTGCCTCTCTGTGTGTGTGTGTGCACATGCATGCTTGTGTTGTGTTTGTGCATGTGTGAGAGCATAAAACAAACAGAAACCATCTGATACACTCTTTCAGGAATGTTCACTGGGCTGGGGATGTAGCTCAGCATGGAGCTCTTGTCTAACATGCACGTGCGCTGTCTCAATGCCCAGAACCATGGGAAAACACAAATGTCTGCTAACCTGGCAGTGTTCATAACCCCAAGAGCCAACCCTATTGGAAAGCCACCAATGAACGAGTATGGACACAGACGCATATGGACTGCCCACCATCATCCTGTGAACATGGGGGTGGCTGCCATTTGTGACAGCATGGCTGAACCTGGGGAACACAATATTAAACAAGGCAGACAGACAGACGAAGGCACCATCACCTCATGCACTTATAATACATAGTCTGCAAGAGTTTAAACACAGGAGCAGAGATGGGTAGTGAGTGACCAGACGGAGGAGGTGAAACTGGTAAGATACTGAGCAAAGACTCAAAATTTCAGTTACAAGGCTGGAGAGATAGCTCGCGCGCGTGCGCACACACGCGCGCGCGCACGCGCACACACACACACAAAGTTAATCTTTAAAAAAAATTTCAACTACAAAATAGTACATTTAAGAGACCCACCATGCAACATAATGACTCTTGTAATATGGTATTAAAAATGTTGAAAGCACTGTTACTATAAAACGGTTTTAAGTGTTGTTACCACAAATGTGAAATGTATGTCCTACATATATTATCTTTTTTTTTTTTTCAATTTAGTTGATTTTATTTTATGTGCACTGGTACGGGGGCAAGGGTGTCAGATCCCTTGGAACTGGAATTACAGACAGTTGTGAGCTGCCATGTGGGTACTGGGAATTGAACCGAGGTCCTCTGGAAGAGCAGACAGAGCTCTTAACCACTGAGCCATCTCTCCAGCCCCTTTTTTGGTTTTTTGAGACAGGGTTTCTCTGTGTCCTGGACTCGCTTTGTAGACCAGGCTGGCCTCGAACTCACAGTGATCCACCTGCCTCTGCCTCCCGAGTGTGCTAGGATTGAAGGCGTACGCCACCACCGCCCGGCCCTACATATATTATCTTGATTCGATAAAGTACATCTATCACAAAACAGCATGCTGAAGCCAGAAATGACAGCTCAGATCTGGACTTCCAGCACTTAGGAAGTACAGGATGGAAGACAACCTTGAGACCCAGGCCAGCTACAAAAGGGGACACCACCTCCACCCCAAAACACTGTTGCCCTCCTGTTTGTCTTCTACTCTTTTTCTATGTTTAAACCAGGCACGGTAATCCCAACACCCCGGGAGGCAGAGACAGGTGGATCTCTGTGAGTTCGAGGCCAGCCTGGTCTACAAAATGAGTCCAGGCCAGCCAGGGCTACACAGAGAAACCCTGTCTCGAAAACCAAAGAGTCTGTGTGTAAGAGATGTTAAAGGTGGCAGACACCTTTAGTCCTGGCGCTCAGGAGGCAGAGACAGAAGGATGATCCCTGAGTTCAAGGCCAGCCACCTGGTTTACAATCGAGTTCCAGCACCAGCAGAGCCAGGTGTCGGGCTCTTCCACCTCTCAGCACTGGGGAGGGGACATGAGGGGATCAAAGATCTAGGTTGTCCTCAGCTAGAGAGTAAGTCTAGAGGAGCCTGTGCCTCAAGACTCTCCTCAGAAAAAAAATAAAGATGAGGCCTGCAAGACAGACGGTTCAGCAGGTGAGGGTGCTTACTGTGTAAGCCCAGTGGCCTGAGTTCGATCCCTGGACCCTACATAAAGGGAGAAAAACCAACTCCACAAAATTATCCTCTGATCTCCATTTGCCATGGTATGTGTGTACATATACATGCACACATGCCATGTGCACACGCGCCCTATTTTCCTGTGGCACTAAGGGTTTAATCAAGAGGCCTGCATGTGAGAGGCAAGGCCTTCAACACTGGGCAACATCCCCCAGCATTTTACCTGCCCCTGCTCTTTTTTTTTTTCCCAAGACAGGGGTTTCTCTGTGTAGCCTTGGCTATCCTAGACTCACTTTGTAGACCAAGCTGGCCTCCAACTCACAGTGATCCACCTGCCTCTGCCTCCTGAGTGCTGGGATTAAAGGAATGTGCCACCATGCCTGGCTTCCCCCCTCACCCCCCCATGCCTCCCATTTTTTCTCTGCCCTTTTGAAATCTTCATTTGCAACATGGCCTCACTGTGTAGTCTAAGTGCGTGTCAGGGCTACAGGTGCCCCTCAGACACTCACGGCTAACACCACATGCACGGTCCACCATACTTGCACAGTGTATACTTGGAATAACTAGGAAAAACCAAGTGATACCATCAATTTGCGGGCACCAGCCATTATGCATTTTCTGCCTACCATAAACTGCAGCCTCCAGCATTTTGAAAGCTGAGATAGAAAGACTGTGTGCTTCAAGTCAGCTTGGGCTACAACATTATGACCCGAGGAAGAGAGAGAGTAGGGAAGAGAAAGGAAAAAAAGAAGAAGAGAAGAGGAAACTTCAGGTCTAGGACTCCAGCTCCCAACACCGCTGAGGTCCTTCTGCTGCCTGGCCTGGCCTCAGCAGCAGCTATGCCAGTACCCGACACTTGCCGAGGCTCTCTCTGGTCTGCTCAGCCAGGGCTTACAGAGACAAGCAAGCAGGGCTCAAGGACAGGGCAGGCAGGATAAAGAAGACACACTGAGGATGCGGCAGGTCAGAGCCTCACCTCTTTGCAGTGCTGTTCCCTCAACAGGTCTCGGAGGGTGCGGTTGGTTTCCTCAAATGTGCTTAGCTTCTGCAGGAGAAGTTCCTTCTGCCTCGTTAAGGTGTTGATGTCGGTGCAAGTCATCTGTTTCTCCTGGAGAGAAGCACGTGTTACCCAGAGCAGGGGAGGTAGGCCCCCATGCACGCCACACAACAGGCCCATGAGGACTTCCAAGAGCTGGAGGTGCCAGGGAGCCCAGACAAGAGGAGCTGAGCCACAGGCATCAAGGGCAAGTCTCCTGGGAATGAGCCTGGGGCAGGAGAGAGGTGGAAGGAGGAATGGGGATGCCTCGGAATGAGCCTGGGGCAGGGGAGAGGCGGAAGGAGGAATGGGGATGCCTGGGAATGAGCCTGGGGCAGGGGAGAGGTGGAAGGAGGAGTGGGGATGCCTGGGAATGAGCCTGGGGCAGGGGAGAGGCGGAAGGAGGAATGGGGATGCCTGGGAATGAGCCTGGGGCAGGGGAGAGGCGGAAGGAGGAATGGGGATGCCTCGGAATGAGCCTGGGGCAGGGGAGAGGCGGAAGGAGGAGTGGGGATGCCTGGGAATGAGCCTGGGGCAGGGGAGAGGCGGAAGGAGGAGTGGGGATGCCTGGGAATGAGCCTGGGGCAGGGGAGAGGCGGAAGGAGGAATGGGGATGCCTGGGAATGAGCCTGGGGCAGGGGAGAGGCGGAAGGAGGAATGGGGATGCTCCCAGTGAATGAGCATGGTAAGGTCAGGCGTCCTGCAGAAGGCCAGATAGATGGCAACATCTGGTGGCTGACACTTGCAGGAATCAACCACATGCCTTGAACTCACTGTGATCCCAAGTGGCCCATGATTTAGTCTCTTCAGATGCTCTGATCAACAGAGATCATCTTCGAGGACCAAGGCCCAGGAAGTGAGAGTGGGGGGGTTGGGACTGAGCAGTTAGGTGTGCCCTCCCCCAACCTGGAGATGTCATAAAGTCAGCTGATGACTGCGTAAAGCCCCCGGCCCCTCCCCCCACCCCCACCCCACACCTTCCTAGGGCTCCACCTACGGTTTTCAGCTTCCCGATGGTATCCTTTAAGGCCATGACTTGCTTGGCAGCAGCTGCTCCATCCATTTCAGCCTCCACCAGCTTGGACATGAGGCATTCCTTCTCCTGCTGCAGGTGTTTCTTCTGAAGCCTGGGGCCAGAAAAACAGGTCTCCTGAGCGCTCGCAGGGCCCAGCCTGCCCAGAGCTCTGAAGTCCACCTCACAATGGCCTGAGAGACTCCTTTCCTGCCAGCAAACAATGGTGAAGTGGTGCAGAGAGCCCTTCCTGCCCGGGTTGGCATCTAGGATAACGCCCCAGAGTCATGCCTGCTTCGGTACAGAACAGAGCCTCTACCCAGCACACATCAGGGCGCAGCCTACGTAGGGCTGTGACTCTCGACTGCCTCTGCGCATCCCTTCCCATCACACAGTCACACTGGCTGCCTCAGTCTGGGTCTCATGTAGCTACGGCTGCCTTTTGAACTTGCTATGTCAAAGGGACTGGCCTTGAATTCCCAATCCTTCTGGATCTATCTGCTGGTACTGGAACTAGAGGCAGGTGCTCGGCTTCTAAAAGCGTTCCCCCCCCACCCCCCCACATCCTCAAAGTGTTACCCTACGGGCTATGGGGAGTGTGGTTCAGAGGTAAAGCACTGAACATGCTCAGGACTTGGGTTCTGTATCTACAAGTGAAAAAAAAAATATCCCAACTGCAACCTCTTGTCCTCTGCAGCTAGGCTCGACCTATTCTCTGTTGCTCAGAGAACAACACCCACCCCGGGCCTCCCCACAAAATCTTCCCAGCATTTCATCTTCCAGTGCCGACCTGCCTAACCCCACAGTCCTGTCTCCCCGACAGCCCATTTAAAGCAGTTCTCTGGCCACTATTCACAGCACCACACGGCCCCATCCTCCAGCGACAGACAGCCGCCCACAGGTGCTAGCAGAGCCGCCTGCCAGGGCCCCTTACATAGTGAAGTCCTTCTCCTCCTTGATGCGTTCGATGTTGTGTCTGAGCACCGTGTTCTCGTGCTCTGTCTCTGCCAGCTCGTGAGCCACCTCCTCCAGCTCCTCCTTCCGCTCCTCCAGGAACCTTTTGGCCATTTGACGTTCGCCTTTCTGCATCTTGACCTTGGGAAAGGGACATAGGCAAGGGCCACTGAAAAGATGGCTCTTCTCCGAGAGCACATTGCTAGTACACCCAACCCTTTAAGAAGAGCGAGGCGGTTGTGCCTGAGGCCTTCTGAGCATTCTTGGCGAACAGTCACGCAAGCACTGACTCTCCTCGGCACACGCTCCACCTAGTCTACACCTGAAGAACCCGAGAACAAGGAAACTGAGTGATGCGTGCTGGCCAACGGTGCGGCCAGGCAGCACAATAGTTCACTTGGCATGCCACAAAAGATGTCACAAAAAAAGCACAGTGGGCTACGGAGGTAGGAAGGTCTGTTAGCCAGGCAGGCCCCCTCTCGGTTCTCCAAGAAGGTCTCAGGACCTCCAGCAGGGCAGGGGGTTAAAGTCACAGGCCCCTTAGCAGTCAGGACCTCCAGGCATGGTTTATTTCCAGCTCCACTCCCGTCTCCCTCCCCACGTGTCACGACCACATATGAAGACAGATGTCCTGTTCCTGTTCCACTGTGCTAAGCAGCAAAGGCTGTGCACTCTCTTTATACACTTCATCAGGGCAGAAGCACGAAGCCAGAGAGGGACACACTCCCATAATGGCAGCTCAAGTCTGAGGCCAGCCAGAGCTACATAGTAAGACTGTGCATCATAAAACAAACAAAAAGAGGCTAACACCACCAGCTTCCCCGATTATAGGAGCCAAATCTGAGTACCCACTGAGGGTACCAGAAGAGTACTCAGACAGGTCTCCTAGCATGGCGGAAACTGAAGCTGCCTGTTGGCTGCTCCAAAGAGACACCCTGGGAAGGCTTGCTGAGGTCAGGACACCCACAGACAGGCAGCCTGAGGGAGGCACCCACAGGGTAACCCGTTTGTTCTCAATGTACCAGCTGCCTGGCCGAGCAGCTCCCTTACCTCAGATTTGAGACAACCGACCGCGTTCATTAGACTGTCAATCTTCTTATCGTAACGGTTCATTTTACAGTGACCTGAATCGTCGTCTTCTGTAGAAAGGTCACTTAAACGCATCACCGAGACCAGCTTTTCTGAAGATGGTGGTGTGATCTCCAGACAGTGAGGTGGATTCTGATGCGGAGGAGGGAGAGACACAGCAGCTCTAAGGACAAGCCTCTGACACAATTCCACTGTAGTTATTTGCTCACTAGAGGCTTGTTGACTGCTAAATGGCAGGCAGAGCCAACACAAGCCAATGGCAACCCCACAGATCCTGACCAGGAACCAACCGCTCCAGACCCTCCTGAGGGGACTTTTACCTACCCAAGTCTAAATGATGCTTTTGAAGACTTTCTAACATTGGAAGAAAAGGCGTGAGTTAGAATGTTAAGTTATAGAGGCCAGGTTTGTGTGCTGTGTGCCTGAATAGTCCCAGCTACTTGGGAGGCTGAGACTTCTGAAGAAGAATTCAAGACCAGACCGGGCAACATAAAAAGACACTCTACCTTTAAAAAGAGAGAAAGAGAAAGGGAGGGAGACACAGGCCACATAGTGGTGCACATCTTTACTCCCAGCACTCGGGAGGCAGAGGGAGGTGGATCTCTGAGTTCAAGGCCTGGCCTATAACAAGTTACAGGTTAGCTATGCAATGAGACCTTTTCTCAAAAATTTTTTTAAAAAAGGGGGACAGAATTAGATCTTTCTCCCAAAGACAAATAATGGGAAGGGGGTCAGACAAGGGCTAGGAACTAGCGCAGGGATCGGTGCACGCTCAGCTAGGGCTCTGAGTTCGATCCCCAGCACCACCACCAACAGTTCAAACAACACTTCAGGAGGGGATGGAGAGGTTGCTCAGTGGTTAAGAACACTTGTTGCTCTTATAGGACCCAGATTTGATTCCTAGCCTACACAGGGTGGTTCACAACTGCTTGTGACTCCAGTTCTAGGAGATCTGATTTCTTTCCTGAGATCCATGGGCACTGCTTGCTTCTGGAACTGGAATTCTGGCTAATTGTGAGCTACCATGTAGGTTTTGGGAACTGAACCCAGGGCCTCTGCAAGAACAGTAGATGAGAGGAAGGAGAGATGGCTTGGAGGTTAAGAGCACTGTCTGTTCTTCCAAAGGTCCTGAGTTCACTTTCCAGCAACCACATGGTGGCTCACAACCATCTAATCCAGGGGATCTGATGCCCTCTTCTGACCTCTGTGACACCAAGGACACACATGGTGCACAGACATACATGCAAGCAAAACACTCATACATGTAAAATAAAACCTTAAACAAAAACAAAATAACCTCAGGCATTATAGAAGCCTCTGGTCTCTATTTCTGGCTCTACCGCAAATGTAGACCTCCTGAGACCATTTCCAGGCAAAACCAGGAAGGGGACGGAGGCAGGCCCAAGACAGGCAGGAAGAGCAGCTGCAGTCTGAACTCCCGGGAGAGCCCGGGACAAGCCACCTCTCTGGGGAATCTCTAGGTTAAGCTTTGAGGCCAGGGAGCAGGACAATTCCTCCCAGCAACCCACAGCAACAGAAAGTCATTTCCACAGTGCACAGTGCACACGTGCACACGTGCAGATCAGAGGACAGCTATCTGAGGTTGGCTCCCAACATCTACACCTCCATGGTTTGTGAAGTTAGCTCAGGTCACCAGGCTTGCATGACAGTTACACTGAGCCATTGCACCAGCCGCTCACAGCAACGTTCCTTTCCTTCCACCACGTGGGTCCCAGGGACTAAACTCAGAGCATCAGACTTGGCTGTAAGTGCTTTTACCCACAGAGCTCCTTGTTCCCCATCCCCTTTTCTTTGTTGGGATTGCTTTTCCAAGACAGGGTCTCTCTGTGTAGCCCTGCTTGCTGTCCTGGAACTCACTCTGTAGAGCAGGCTGGCCTCAAACTCACAGAGATCCACCTGCCTCTGCCTCCTGAGTGCCGGGATTAAAGGCTCTTGCTGTATTTTTCAAATAAAGCCTCACACTGCAACCTAGGCTGGCCTCGAACTCCAGCCTCAGCTTATCCAGTGTGTGATCCACCAAACCACCATTTGGCTGACAATGAGGGAGGCTCAGAATGCCCTCAAGCTCATAGCAACAGCCTGTCCCATACTTCTGAGATTACAGGTGTGAGCCACAAAGCCTGACGGGCCTTAATTTTTTTCCTTTTGACAAAGGGTCTGTGTAGGCTCAGTTGGCCTCACACACAGCAATCTTCTTGCCTCAGCCTCCTTAATGCTTGGTAGTAGGCTCAAACATCTTGTGTCCCCGCCCCCCCCCCTTTGTTTTTTTAAGATCTATTTATTTTATGTATGAGTTATTTATCTACCTGTATATCTACAGGCCAGAGGAGGGCATCAGATCACATTAGGTAGTTGTGAGCCACCATGTGGTTGCTGGGAATTGAACTCAGGACCTCTGGGAGAGCAGTCAGTGCTCTTAACCACTGAATCATCTCTCCAGCTCCCACTTTTTTTTTTTTCCATTTTTCAAAGCAGGGTTTCTCTGTACAGTCCTTACTGTCCTGGAACTTGCTCTGTAGCCCAGCTGGCCATGACTATCACTGCCAGCCAAGTGCTGGGATTAAAGGCAAGAGCCACCAGTGCTCGGCTAAAAGGGTTTTTGGTTTTATGATGTCCATTGGTGTTTTTTCTGTATGCATACATGTGTAAGGATGTCAGGAGCCCTGGAACTGGAGTTAGAAATAGGTGTGAGACACCATATAGGTGCTGGTTATTGAACCCAGGTCCTCTGGAAGAACAGCAAATGCTCTTAACTGCTGAGCCACCGCTCCAGCACCAGTATTTTTAATAATACATCATATATGTGCTGGGCATGGTGGCACCTCAGCACTCAGCAGACAGAGACAAGTGGATCTCTGATCCACATAGTAAGTTCCAGGAGAGCCAGGACTAAGAGGCCCTGTCTTGAAAGCAAAAGAAAACAGTAACAACAAAAATAGTGTAGTAAAAAAAAAAAAAAAAAAAAAATAGTGTAGTATATGATGATTAAAAGAAAATTTGCCAGGCAGGGCAGGTGCATCACTGAGTTCTATAAAGAATGCCAGACCAAGCCGGGCGTGGTGGCTCATGCCTATAATCCCAGCACTCCAGAGGCAGAGGCAGGTGGATCGCTGTGAGTTCGAGGCCAGCCTGGTCTACAAAGCGGGTCCAGGACAGCCAAGGCCACACAGAGAGACCCTGTCTCAAGGGAAAAAAAAAAAAAAAAAAAAAGAATGCCAGGCCAACCAGAGCTACATAGTGCAAAGATACGGATAAAGATGGGGGGGGGGGGGGGGGGGGGGAAGGAGAGGGAGAAATCTGAATAGAACACAAAAAATAAAACAGCAATAAGAACCTGGAGTCAATCCTCAGGACGAAAAGTTAAAAGTACAGTATAATAAACCATAGAAGGTGGGAGCCGGACATGGTGGCAGGTGCTGTGATCTCAGCACACTGGAGGCAGGAAGATCAGGAGTTCTAGCCCAGTCTCAGCCATACAGAGACGCCAAGGGGAGCTGAGGCAACATGAGGCTGTCTCATAAAACAAAACAGAAGGAAGTATGCCATCCTGTGAGGGCAGCGCTGCTTATCACAGCTTATGCATCCTCCTGGCACATAGAAGTCAGGAGTTGCATGCACATAAAATGGACACTGCTTCTACACAAATAGGGCCAAACTCCATGCACATGGTGGAAGGCCAGAGCCAACTCCCCAGGCTTATCCTCTGACCTGCATGCATGGACACACGCAAATAAATAAATGTAGTTTTTAAAAACTATCTAGAGATAGGCACCCAGGCAGTGGTGGTACATGCCTTTAATCCCAGCACTTGGGAGGCAGAGGCAGGCAGATCTTTGAGTTCATTGCCAGCCTGGTCTACAAAGTGAGTCTAGGACAGCAAGGGCTACACAGAGAAACCCTGCTTCAGGAAAAAAAAAAAAAAAAAAAAAAAAAAGGTGGCAGGGGAAGCAAGCTGGAGAGATGGCTCAGAGATTAAGAGCACTGAATGCTCTTCCAAAGGTCCCAAGGTAGCTCACGACCATCTGTAATGAGATCTGGTGCTTTCTTGCGGGCAGAATATTGTATAAATAATAAATACGTCTTAAAGGAAAAAAAAAAAAAAAAACAAAGAAAGAAAAAGTCATCTAGAGATAGGCTGAAGAGGTAGCATGGTGGGTAGAGTGTTTGTTGAGCATGTGTGAAGAAAAGCTCTGGGTTCACTCTCCAGGACTTCCCCATAAAACCAGGTGCACTGGTGTACACCTACAGCTCCAGCGCCTCAAGAGTAGAAGCAGGAAGGTCAAAAGTTCAAAATCAGGGCTGGAAGCCAGGTGTGGTGGCGCAGGCCTTTAATCCCAGCACTCGGGAGGGAGAGGCAGGTGGATCGCTGTTGAGTTCGAGGCCAGCCTGGTCTACAAAGTGAGTCCAGGACAGCCAGGGCTACAAGAAAAACCCTGTCTCAAAAAAACAAAAAAACAAAAACAAAAACAAAACCCAAAGCTTGCCATACAAACACCAAGACCTGAGTTCAACATGCAGAACTCAGTAAAAAAAAAACAAAAAACAAAAAACAAAAAACAAAAACAAAAACAAAACCCAGGCTCAGTGGTACATGCCTTTGCCTGCAGCTCTGGGGAGAGAGAAACCGGAAGATCCCCGGGGCTTGATGTACAGCCAGTCTCACATACACGGCAAGTTTCAGGTTCAGGAAGACCCTGTCCCGAAAAACAAGTTGAGGAACGACACTGCAGGCTGTCCTCTCATCGCCATGTGAACACGCATCTGAACATGCATGTGCACACACCTTTTTAGTTTTTAAAAAGGGCAGGAACTGGGTGTGGTGGAGAAGGCAGAGGGCAGGTGGATCTCTGGGAGTTCAAGGCCAACATGGTTTACATTTTGAGTTCCAGGACAGCCAGAGAACTATACAATAGAGACCCTAACTCAAAAAAATAAATAAAATAAAAAAGGGGGGTGGGGAAGGTGGGACTGGGAATGCTGGGCACAGTGGCAGAGGCAGGCAGAGCTCCATTAATTTGAGGACAGTCTGATCTACACAGTGAGTCTGAGGCCAGACAGGATAAACTGTAAAACCTTTTCTCAAAAAGTAAAACCAGCACCTGGCACGGTGGCTCACGCCTTTAATCCCAGCACTCAGGAGGCAGAGGCAGGTGGATCGCTGTGAATTTGAGGCCAGCCTGGTCTCCAAAGTAAGTCCAGGACAGCCAGAGCTACAGAGAGAAACTCTGTCTCAAAAAACAAAAACAAAAAAAATTTAAGAAAGAAGATCTGGGCTGGAGAGATGGCTCAGCGGTTAACAGAGGTCATAAATTCAATTCCCAGCAACCACATGGTGGCTCACAACCATCTATAATGTGATCTGATGCCCTCCTCTGGCCTGCAGATGTACCTGCAGGCAGAGCACTGTATACATAATAATAACAAAAAAAAAGAATACTATTTTTTAAAAATGACAAAGAAAGAAGATCTGCTGGAAATTAGCTGCCAGTGCCCACATGCAGCGATCCACAACAACTGCCCATAACTTCAACTCCAGGGCAACCCAAAGCCTCTGAGAACCTCAGGCACCAGCTCTCAGGAGTATGCACCCACAAACACATGTAATTAAAAGTAAGTCAATCTGCTGGGAGGTGGTGGCGCAAGCCTTTAATCCCAGAAATCTGGAAGCAGAGGCAGATATATCTCTGTGAGTTTGAGGCCAGCCTGGTCTACAGAGTGAGTTCCAAGACACTCAGAACTACACAGAGTAACTCTACCTCAAAAGACCAAAATAAACACACACACAAATGGGTAAGTAAACAAATAAAAAATGAATCTTCGAATTGGGCGTGGTAGTGTATGTGTTTAGTCCCTAGCACTCAGAGAGGCAGAGGCAGGTAGATTGCTCTGAGTTCAAGGCCAGCCTAGTCTATAAAGCGAGTCCAGGACAGCCAGGACTACAGAGAGAAACCCTGTCTTGAAAAACTTAAGAGAATCTTGGAGCTGGAGAAACGGTTCAGTTATTAAGAACACTAGCTGTTCTTCCAGAGGGCTCAGGTTTGATTCCAGCACCCACATGCTAGCTCACAACCTTCTGTAACTCCGGTTCCAGGGGACATGTTGCCCTTTACAGGCCTCCATGGGTACTAGGCACACAAGTGGGACAAACATACATGTAATCAATTATGCACATAAAATACAATTTTTAAAAAAATAGCCCCAAAGTCATCCTCAACTCCACAGCAAGTTTGAAACTAGCCTAAGCTACACGAGACCTGTCTCAACAACTAAAACACCCTTAAGAGTTCTTGCCATTGGGAGCTGGAGAGATAGCTCAGAGGGTAAGAACACCATCTGCCCTTCCAACAAAGGTTAGGAGTTTAATTCCCAGCAACCACAGGGTGGCTCACAACCATCTGTAATGAGATCTGGTGCCCTCTTGTGGTGGGCAGCTATACATGCAGAAAGAATACTGTATAAATAAATCTTTTTTTAAAAAGGAGTTCTTGCCATGTGCATGATGATGTGGAATAACTGTAATCTTTTACACTCCTCAATGTTTAAAACTTTTTATGTTTGCTGTGTCTGTTTTTTAGATTTACTTATTTTCTTCTTTTTTTTTTAATTTTTAACTTTCCGGAGACAGCGTTTCTCTGTGTAGCCCTGGCTGTCCTGTAACGAGGGTGGCTGCAAACTCACAGTGATCCACTACCTGCCTCTGCCTCTTGAGTACTGGGATTAAAGGGTGCGTGCATGCGTGCGTGCGTGCGTGTGTGTGTGCGCACGCGTCACCACCACCCAGCAGATTTACTTATTTTAAATTTATGTGTATGCACGTTTTGCCTGCTTGTATACGTGCACATCATGCATGCGCCTTGCACATGCACAAGCCAAAAGAGGGTGCCACGTGAAACAGCTGGGAACTGACTTCCCTGGAGTCTTACTGAGAGAGCAGCACAGCTGGAGTCAGGGCACGTGGTCCACCATGTGGGTGCTGAGATTGAACCCAGGTCTTCTGCAAGAGCAGTCAGTGATCTTAACCCCTGAGCATCTGTCTAGCGCTTTAAAATCCTTTCAATTCAATAAAAATGATACCTGTTTTTGTCCAAATTTATTTTTTATTTTGAGACAGGCCTCACTACATCCTAACTGGCTGCTGGGTACAGTGGCGCACACCTGTAACCTGAGCACCTGGGAGGCAGAGGCAAGCAGATCTCTGTGAGTTTGAAACCAGCCTGGTCTACAAAGTGAGTCTAGGAAATCCAGGGCTATCACACAGAGAAACCCGGTCTCAAACAAAACAAGCAACCCCAGCTAGCCTCTAACTCCTAGCAATCCTCCTGCTTCAGCCTCCTAAAAGCTGGGGTTAAAGGCATTCACCGCCCTATCTGGCACTGCTCTGTAAATAAATTTTTCAAATTTACTTTTCAATGGTTACCATAGAGGTAGTAAAATAATGGACCATTTCTTTTTTTAATCTCAACCTTCTTTTGGGGGAACAATACCCTTTAGGGGAGCAATATGGGGAAACTGAACCCAGGGCCTCACACATGCTAAGCATGCATATTCTACCAGTGAGTTACACATCCAGCCAGAAGCCCATCGTCATTGTGTTTTTCTACTGTTGCTAACACTTTCTGTGCATTCCTGAGGAGACCCGAATCCTTAGTCTACTTAAGAACAAACTGACAAATCAAAGAGTCAAATCCACGTGGTATGATTACGAATGTCAATATTACATGCATTTTTTGGGTTTCTCGTTTTCAGAGTAACAAACTCTAAGAAAAAGACTGACTCTTAAACCACCAGGCTGAGCGTGCTTTGTTTTGTGTGAGTCAAGGTAACACTGTGTAGCCCTGGCTGTCCTGGAACTCACTATGCAGACCAGGCTGGCCTCCCGAGTGCTGTGTGCTGGGATTAGAGGTACTAGCACCACGCCTGGACTGCCGAGCACTATTTTGAAGCCTTTACTTCTACTGATAACAAGAAGTTTGTTCAGAGCACAGTCACGAGCTTCTTAGCCTTCTCGTCACTGAGTTCTTCCCTGCAATGCACGTAAAAGGAAGGGCAAAGAACATGTCACACCAGGCTTGTAGCTAGAAACTCTGGGTTGACAACGCCTGGTGCAAGGCTCCAGAAATGTACTGTGTATGACTCACTGGCTGGCTGAGGGGAAATGAGTAGGTGGATGGGCTGAGTGCAGGGATGGGATGACTGGTGGATGGGTGGCTTGAGCAGGTGCACAGATAAACACTGCTAAGCGGTGAGACACACATTCTCTGGCTACTAATACTGAAGGCAGTTCATTTGGTCCAAAAGCAGTGTGGATGCAACACTTGCCTCATCTATATGGGCACATTTTCTTGGCTGTTCTATAGGCTGGTATATACACACACACACACATACCCAACCACTTCAGTGTTAATTATGCTACAGTTACTATGAGAGACATAAATCTATGTGGCAAAGCAGAGGCTGAATTCAGTCTCCATGAGACAGAGTCCTAACTTCAGTGCTGCTGCTGCTCCAAGACTCCGGGGAAGTCAGTTCCAGCTGTTTCGTCTCTATACTAGAACAGGAGGACCTACCACACAGCAGTGCTGCCAGGACCCAAGCGGTGCCATATGCTCTCAGGGTTAACAAGGCACTCAGTAAGTGAAGCTTACTGGGCCTTCTGCAACCATACCAATCTGAGGCCAGCTAGAATCTGACTGACCAGTCCAAGAAGATAAGCCTGAGCAAGGCTGAGCCTACCTCCCACTTGCATCCCACATGCCGGGCAGATGATTTTCCAGGGGGCATCCAAGGTACCTTGGTTTTCACCCGGACACTCCGCCGCACATTCACGGTGTCCCCTTTCATTCCGCGCTTATGAGATTTCTGTGGAAAGGGACAAAGCTAGAGTCACCTCCAGGCTCAGCTGACCACAGTGCCACTCTGGTGACAAACACCACCTCTGCCGGGGTGCCTCTTCTGAGTAACTCGACTACTACGGCTGCTGCTCAAGAACAGAGGCCTACCTTCTAACCAGGCAAGTGGCCTCCAGAAAAGAATGTGTCTCCCAAACCTTTGGAATCAGAAGTGCGAGGAGGCTGGGCCGGGAGATGAAGCCCTGATCCGCAGCTGTGACCTCGCCCCACTGACATGCTCCTACCTGGCTGCTGGCTGCTGATGGTTTCGGGAGTTTTTTTATGTGGACATGGACAGGAGTGTTCTCATCCACGTGAACATGTAAGGGGGGAGTTGAAGATCGGTCCTTCATGGTTCACTTCTGCCAGGCAGGGGAGGGCAACACAAAAAGGGTTGATCTGTGGATGAGTAAACTGGGCATAAAAACAGAGCTCAGAGGCTTCTGGGGGACATGGGAAAGCTTAGCCACCACGTGAGCAGGACGGCTACCGACTACTGGCATGCAGGCAGGAAGCAAGGCAGGAGTACAGGCAGACTCCGCAGAGGTCCCAGTTGAACGCCTCCAGGTCCACTCAGGACAGGGTTCTCTAAAAGCCCAAAAGCAAGCCGCAGGGTCCTCAGAGCTGCAGCTCCACCCAAGCCCGCTGGGCTGGGGCAGCTCCTCCTTGGACTTAAGTGTGGGTGGGATGCAAAGCTCTTACCTTCCAAGCAGGCATGCAAATTAGTATGGGAAACACACAAAAGGGTTAAGGTATAGAATAAGCCAGGCCACATGCAAGGAAGATACTAGGGCACACACGGCTAGGAGGAATGCCAAGAATGAGAAGGCTGTAGAGACTAAGTGAGAGAAAACATAACCAGGGCTGGGCCCAGGTGCAGGGGTCTCGCCCACCAGTCACTCCTGCCCCATCTCCTCTCATTCTTTCTGTCCCTTTTTCCTTTTTGAAATGTCTTTCTTAAGCTGTTGGAATTTCCCTGGAAGGCCGTCAAGACAGCCTCCTCATACCTGGCACCCTTATCAGCGAGCAGGCCATGCTTAGCCGCTCCGGGCAGAGCACCTGGGCAGCCCCCGGCAAAGGCTTGCAGCAGCACTTCTGACTGTACTGTTCTAAAGGTCACCTACCGTCACAGTTACACTGGGTGCGCCACAAGGTGTTCGCAAGACCTTTTTCTGTGTGAGACTCGTTACTCCGTTCTTCCCACACGATGGAAACCTGCACCCGGGCATAAGAACCAGATTATGAGCAGAAAACCAGGGTCCTCCTATTCCTCAGCTCTTAGGAGATGACACTGCATTGAGTTGACAGCCAGGAGAAGCAGTCGTGAATCCCTCGGCTCCCTGTAGATGAGCACAAGGCACACATGGTGTGCCCAGCAGGAGGATGAAAACAAGGTGAAGGGTGTCTGCAGGCTGCCCTTTTAACCCGCCAACGCATCACATGTATTGTGACCTTGTGCTGAAAAGCCTACCTGTCATCCTATCAGGTAACATGGTCCCCAGGATCATGGTCCCCAGTTTCCTCGGGGGATCTCTTATGAGAAAGGTTAACCCGAGAGACCTCTAAGAGCACTGGGCTCAGGAGCAAAGTCACGATGACTCAAGCGTATAGAACAAAGCATCACACGTTTGCCTGAGCACACGAAGAGCCCACTTCACAACACAGCCCACCCACTACCCCTCAAGAGTCTGGCTTGTACATATGCAGCCCAACATGAGATGTGCAAAGCCAGCAAATGACGTGCTCCAGAACTCGCAGTCCAGCCAAGAATCCCAGGCTGGGAAAAAGACTGGAAAGATCAAATCTAACCTATTCCACTGGCTCCTTATGGTCCCCAAGTAGCCTTTTGCCAACCTCGCAAATTCTTGGGGGAAATACTGAAGTGGAGAAACCACCACACTGTCGTGTGCATTTTGCTCGGTTCACTTACAAATAATTATTTACGAGCAGGGCTATCATTTGGAAGAATGTCCAAACTAGAAACTCAGGTTTTCCTACCTACTTGTAACATTTTTGCTCACTTAAGACACACTAGAGTGGCATGGGGGAAATGCTTTTAAGCCACTACATAGGGTGGTAGAGGCAGAAAAATCAGGAATTCGAAGACAACCTTGGCTACCCTAGTGAATCTGAGGCCAAGCTGCAGTCAGAGCGTAACAGTCAGTTAAAAGCGATCTTATTTGCTACTGGGAGCTGTAGCATCTTGGGAGTGAAGGAGTGGGCAGAACTGGGGTGCCAGCCCGTGTATCCTTACTCCTCCCCGTTCAAAGTCACTTTTAAGTGTTTTTGTTCCAGACTTTCAGTTACCAGGTAAACTAAAAAGAGAAGTTTCCATTGAGCCTGGCCTGGGGAGCCCTGACCACCTTTCCCTACCCTACTGTAAAGGCGCCCCCCACATTGGCTGTACCTGGGGGAGCCGCCTGAGGATGAGGCAGACATGGCTAAGCATCAAAGCCGCAAAGTTGGGCAATTGGGTCGGCAGGCTCTGTTCAGGGGTACCCAGAGGGGCTTGCCAATGAGAATCTCAGGGGCCGGGCATCAAACGTCCTCTCTCTGAGGGGAGGAGGGTGGAAGCTTTGGGGGTGGCAGTTGGATGAAAACTTGGGAGGCGCTCCTCTACCGTCCAAGTCGCACAGCAACTGTCCTGCCAAAGTGGGGAAGGGGAGACAGGAGAGGCTGAGCGACCTGCGGGGTGCCGAGTGCACTGCCAGGAGGCAGGTGGAGGGCGAGGTGGGACCAGCATGCCCAGGCCCCACCCAGGAGGGAGCGCGGGCCAAGGGCTACTAGGGATTAAACCTGAGGCCTGGCTGGCGTGCGAAGAAGGTGAGAACCGCTAGGCCCCAAGTGGGCCCCCCAGGGGCGGGAACCCGCGCAGGGACCAGGTGGGATATTCGGGGCGGTGCCCGGGCAACTGTCTCCTAGGTGAAGGGGCGTTCCCGGCAGAATAGCTACCGGGGAGAACCAATAGGTGGAGGGGGGAGGAGCGGCGACCTGGGCCGGGCGACCTGGGCAGCCGGACAGCTCCAGGGCCAGCCGCATCCCCGGGGCTGGCCGAGAGGATCCCCGGAGGCCTGCCCACTCCAAGCGCGCGTAACTGCTGCGACCCAGCCCGCAGAGAGCAGGGGTGGCCTCCGGGGAGGATGGGGCGCACGGCGACCCACCAGCAGGCAAGAGGGGACGGGGTTCTGCCCATAGAAGGGCGCAGCCCTGCCGGAGGGCAGCAGAGGAGGGAAAGAGCCCTGGCGACGGCCCGGAGAGGACGGAGGCGGCCGGCCCGCCCGTTAGCGGGAGGAGGACGTGCCCGCGCCCAACGAGGGGCGGGGCGGGCCGGGTTCGGACGCAGGAAGGAGCGCGCCTAGACGCGGGACGGTGCCGGGCCGAGCCAACCCCGGGCCGGGAGCGCGGGGCTTGAAGCTGCTGCGCTCTGCACCCCGCCCCGCCGCGCGGCCTCTCACCAAGAGCGACAGGGCTGCGCCCAGAACCGTCTCCTTATGAAGTCGTTGAAGTCGGAGGCCAGGGTCGTGCCATGGAGACGCCGCGGCGGATGCAGTCCGGCTCCGGCGGCGGCTCCTCCCCGCTTCCGCCTCCTTTTCCGACACCCGGTCGGCAGCTCGCCCATTGGCCAGTTCAAACCCCCCCTGGAGCCTCTCGGGTGTCGCCATTTAGGCCCAGCCCCTAGCGTCACAGAGATGCCCCGCCCCACGGGGGACGCTCCGCCCACTTCCGGGCCACGCGACCGGTCCGCCGCCCCGTCGCCAGGGAGACACGCGACGCCTCTCGCTCAGACTAGCCTGGTCTTGCTACCCCCTCCACCGTTCGAGGCACTGCGTCCCCCTCCGCCATTTTTGCCCTTGTCCTCTTGGCTTCTGAGCCCTAACGCGCTCCCCTTGAAAGAGTAGGAAGTTGGACGGAGAGGGGGAAATCTCTGAACACGCGACAGGCCGGGGCTTCTGGAAAGCCATCCCGTGCCTAGTCCGCTCAGTGGAGACAACCTGTGCACACTGCCCTGACTGCGCCCCTCTCCCACAGCGCCCAAACAGCAGGAAGAGGCCGCACTCCCCACGCCCGTCTCTGCCCTCCGGCACACCGTACACCGCTTCTATACGGACCTACTCTGCTGTGGTTCTCTCTGCTGAGCCGCCATCTTCTCAACCAACTATGCTTCCCTGTTAGCCAATCATGGGGGGCCTGTCACGTGGCTCACATTGCCGCCCTGGATTCTGGGAGACTTTTAACAACCTCAGGGCCCCCCCGGGTAGACCTCATTCCCTTGACACCTTTCTCTTAAGTACAGTAGCCGTGCTCCCACCAGCTCCTCCCTGGAGTGTGAACCTTTACTTTCCCACCTTCGCCTTCTGTGGTCTTCTCATGTCATATCTGTTTTTCAACCCTTGATGGTTCATGTGGGGGACAACCCCGGCTAACCTGGGGACTTGCTGCCTTTGAGCAGAGATTCCCCCTCCCCTTGCCTCTGCCTCCCGAGTGCTGGGATTAAAGGCCTGCACCGCTAAGGCCCGGCCTCTTTTTTTTTTTTTTTTTTTTTTTTTTTTTTTTTTAATGCCTGTAATTTCAATACTGAAGAGACTGAGGCAGGAAGATTGCTATGAGTTGAAGATCTGTCTCGATGCCTCAGTCATCATTTATCCCTAACGGCCTGAGGTTCTGTTATGACCAAATCTACTGCTGGGGATAAGGGCTCAGTGGTAGAGCCCTTGTCCGACATGAGCAAGACTCTAGATTCAATTTTCAACGCCGCATAAAGTTCATAAACTCCACAGATAGTTGTCTCACGCCGTGCGTCAATTATTCTATCTCTAGACAATTGCCAACAGTACCTTTTCCAAGCTTTTTTTTTTTTTCGTCTTCTGCATTGTGTACACCAAGCTCCCTACTTTCACAGAGGAAAAGCTGCCACAAGAAATGCCCTTACATCCCTATGCTTTCTCATCCTTAGCTTCCCTTAAATTCTCCCTTCAGATGTATGAGGGCTTCTTGCTGCCTAAGATGAACCTCCTGCTCCAAGGCCCAGGTCAAACATGTCTGGAAAGTGTGTCTTTTGTAAGATGAAGATGGTAATACACATCTACACTGATATAATGCAGTGCTCTTTTGCTACCCCCAAATTGGAGTTGTTGCTCATGTCTTAGCATGCCCTCACTTGCTGAACTGGTTAAGTCCATTAATATCATGCTATGCTAATATATTAATTATAAAAATATATTACTTTTAATACTAGTGATAACATTGTTTGATATTAGCATTAATATATTGCTACATTCAAGGGGCATTAAGACCTGCCATTCAGCTGGGCGTGGTGGCGCACGCCTTTAATCCCAGCACTTGGGAGGCAGAGGCAGGCGGATCGCTGTAAGTTCGAGGCCAGCCTGGTCTACAAAGCGAGTCCAGGACAGCCAAGGTTACACAGAGAAACCCTGTCTCGAAAAAACTAAAAAAAAAAAAAAAAAAAAGACCTGCCATTCAGCCAAGCGGTGGTGGCGCACGCCTTTAATCCCAGGAGGCAGAGGCAGGTGGATCGCTGTGAGTTCAAGGCCAGCCTGGTCTACAATGCGAGTCCAGGACAGCCAAGGCTACACAGAGAAACCCTGTATCGAAAAAAAAAAAAAAAGACCTGCCATTCAATCTCAAAGGAGTGCATCCTAATGAAACCCACCTTTTCTGTTGTCTCTTCCTTACCATCTTAACAGCCCTGGCAGCTGGCAGTGCAGGTATTTGTGGGTTTTGTAAAAAAGGGCCTAAGAATGGGCAGCATTGAAAAGCCATTTTTCCACTTAATCCCAGCACTTGGGAGGCAGAGGCAGGCCTCTCTGAGTTCCAGGCCAGCCTGGTCTACAGAGTTAGTTCTAGGACAGCCAGGGCTGCACAGAGAAACCCTGTCTCAAAAAGCCAAAGAAAAGGAAAAAGTAGTTTTCCCAACATACAAACTATAAAGAGGGAACAGTCCTTAGGTTCTGGAGATTGTGAGGTTCGGGAGGGGGAGGTGCTGCTAATGAAGGCTCAAGGACCCGTGTAGTAAGAGAAGTGAGCTACGGAAGGAAAGGGAAGGCTTGTTTTCGTTTGTTTGTTGTTGTCGTTGTTTTTTTTTTTTTTTTTTTTTTTTTTTTTTTTGGTTTTTTGAGACAGGGTTTCTCTGTGTAGCCTTGGCCATCCTGGACTCACTTGTAGACCAGGCTGGCCTCGAACTCCATTGATCCGCTGCCTCTGCCTCCCGAGTGCTGGGATTAAAGGCGTGCGCCACCACGCCCGGCTTGTCGTTGTTTTTAATGTGTACTTACAGCACCTGGAAAGATGGCTCAGCAGTTAAAAGCACTGGCTGCTCCTGCAGAGGAGCTGGGTTCAGTTCCCAGTTCCCAGCTCCCACAGCATGGCCGACAACTATCTGTAATGCCAGTTCTGGGTGATCCGACGCTGCTGCTGACTTCTACTGGGAACCGGTCATGCAGGTGGTGGGAATACATACACACATGCAGACAAAACACTTGTAAAAAAAAATAAACGAAAAACAAAGTGTACATACAACCAAAGAACGTGCTAATATTACTTTGAATTGCAGGAAAACTCACCTGATTGCTAACCGCTCTGAGATCCTGGGTGCTAGCTTTCAAAGAGCTGCTGTAATAGAGGACAGACAGGTTTATGGGTGGGGGAGGGAGGAGGGGAAGATGGGAGGAACAGGGCCACGGATCTTCTTAGGGCAGGCAGGAGATAGTTTCCAGAGGTGATGCTACTGGCAAAGCTGAGGCCTTGAGAGCTGTGTGCCAAGTGTGTCTGACAAGGTGAAGGAGGGATTCTAAGCAGAGACCAATAGGTATACAGTTAGCTCATCCAGGCCTGGGCACACACAAAGCAGTCTACAAGCAACACCATGGAGTGTTCAGTCCTCTAATGTCTTATGGTCATGGTGGTGAGGCATTCTACCCTGGTCAGCAGAACTAGGCCAGAAAGGACCTAACAGACCACACTTTGGTTTTGGTTCTGAGCCCTGGAGAGCCATGGAAGGATTTGAGTAAAAAGAGTATAGGGGGCTGGACAGATGGCTCAGAGGTTAGGAGCACTGGATGCTCTTCCAAAGGACCTGAGTTCGATTCTCAGCAACCACATGATGGCTCACAACCATCTATAGTGAGATCTGGTGCCCTTTTCTGGCGTGCAGGCATACATGCAGGCGAAACAGTCTACATAATTTTTTTTTTTTTTTTAAAGAAATAACAGCACAGAAATCTCCAATTTGGCCATAAACAACAAAAACAGGGACAATGGCATACATGGTGGTCCCAGCACTCAAAAGACACATGCAAATCTCTGTGAGTCCAGGCCAGCCAGAGCTACATAATGAAACTCTATCTTAATAAGACAGAAAAGAAAAATGAGGTTCTGCTGTGGTTGCATGAAAATGGGAGAGATGAGAGGTTCGTGGGGTGGCTAGAGGGAGGGCTCGGTAGTAACATGTGCTCCTTCTGCAGAGGACCCAAGTTCAACATCTACTTCAAACTAGGAAGCTTACAGTTCAGGGGATCTGACGCCCCCTTCTGGCCTCTGCAGGTACCTGCACTCATGTGCACAAACCCATACAGACACACAAAATTAATTTTTTTTTACATTGTAGCTGGGGGCACTGGTGTATGCCTGTAATCCTAGCACTCAGAGAGGCAGAGGCAGATGGATCACTGTGAGTTTGAAGTCAGCCTGCTCTACAAAACGAGTCATGGCAACACAGGGAAACCTGTCTTGAAAAGGAAAAAAAAATTTTTTTTAAACACAAGGTATGTTGGCACTCAGGCAGATCTCTATGAGTTTGAGGTCAGCCTGGTCTACAGATCAAGTTCCAGGACAGCCAGGGCTACACACAGAAACCCTGTCTCAAAAAACAAATAATGAAATAAAAATAAAACCCATATTCAAAGTTTAGGGTCAACAGGAAAATGATCCATCATACAACTTTCTGTATATTTTCCTTCTCTGTGAATTTCAAGGAGTCTTTGTGAACTCCAGGCCCCAGCCACACAACTTTGTACTAAGGGATGTCTTACAGTCTTCTGACTGAGGCCTCTCCAGTTCCCCAAGGGCCTGATTAGGTTGTTTCCATCCAAGAACACCTGCTCCAGGGCCCTGATGCAACTGCCACACAGCCTTGCCCTGGGGAGAGGGAATCAGGCTACAGGGTGGATCTGGCTTTTTCTTCCCGGTGCCCTCAAGTCTTCATGAAGGACCTGAAAGACAAAACTCTCCCAGGCTTTCAAGGTGTGGCCCTCTTGGATCCTCTGATCCGTCCCTCGCTGCTCTTAAACCTTGGATGGACGTTGAGCTCATGGATGAGACTATAGTCAGACTGTGGTTCATGAACAAACAGCAGCAGCAGCAGCACTAGGGAGCTTGTTAAAAACACATATCAGGGGGCTGGAGAGATGGTTCAGAGGTTAAGGGTACTACTGACTGCTCTTCCAGAGGTCCTGAGTTCAATTCCCAGCAACCACATGGTGGCTCACAACCCTCTATAATGAGATCTGGTGCCCTCTTCTGGCCTGTGGGTGTACATGCAGGCAGAACTCTATATACATAATAAATAACTAGATCTTTAAAAAAAGAAAAAATGCAGGCAGATCGCTGTGAGTTCGAGGCCAGCCTGGTCTACAAAGCGAGTCCAGGACAGCCAAGGCTACACAGAGAAACCCTGTCTCAAAAAACCAAAAAAAAAATAAAAATAAAATAAAATAAAATAAAAAGAAAGAAAGAAAGAAAGAAAGAAAGAAAAAAAAAGAAAGAAAAAATGCTCACTGTAGATCACAGCTATCCAGAGGTCAAGGTTTTGTCCCGGAGTCCTTGGAGCCATGGCAAGTCCTGGCCCTCTCCCTCAGGATAGAGCCCACTGGAGCCCAACCTCTGAGGGGACCATGGGAACTCTGCCAGGGCTGGGTGCTCTCATAATTTGTGTTCCAGGACTGCGGAGGGAGGTGCATGGGAAAGAAGCTCCTGTGAGGGAGGGAGCCTGTCTGCACCGGTGGAGGCTAAGGCAGCCATGGTCAAGACAAGGGACCCCCTCTTCCTCACTCTTCCAGCCATCTAAGCAGAGCGCCCAACAGCTGCTAGGCCCAGAAACCCGGTCCTTTGTGACTAGGGGAGGGAAGGAAGTCCCCCCACTTCCCAAATAGAAGGGCAGAAGCCCCTACTATCTCTGCTGCCTCCGCTGGAGGTCCACAGTGTCTGGATTGACCCTAAGTTCCCCATACTCCCTTCTCCATTATGGGTCTGGAAGAAGCAAAGAGCATTCTGACCCACAAGGTAAGCACCCAGCCACTTGGTACCTGCTGGGGGTACTACTCCTTAGGGCCAGAGCAGAACCCTGGGTCTCCAGAGGAAGTGCCTGGCTTCTCACAGAACTGGGCTTGCAGTCACAGAACACAAATCCAAGGGGCGGGAGTGAGAGTGATGCCTGGCCGGCCATGATGAGCAAAGGCTGATGGTGACACTGGTACCCATTCTACTTAGGAGCTATACCCTCAAGCCTAGCGTGGTGGCGCACACCTGTAATCCCAGCACTCAGGAGGCAGAGGCCAGTGGATCTCTGCGAGTTCGAGGCCAGCCTGGTCTAGAGTGAGCCCAGGACAGTTAGGGCTACACAGAGAACCCCTGTCTTGAAGAAACAAAACAAAACAAAAAAAAAGCTATCCTCTCCATCTATCAAAGGGGAGATGGATGCCCAGCAAGAAAGCAACCTCCTGCCAGCCTGACCCCTCCTCCATGGCCCTCCCTCTCTGTCTCTAGTTCAGAGGGTGCCATGCCCAGGCCTGGTGAGATGCAAAGAGGCTCAAATGTCAGTGAAGTTTAAAGTCCTAATGCAGAGGGCTTTTATTGAAGGCCTACTGTGTGCCAAGCACCTTCCTGTACTTTCCACCAGCCAGGGAGGAGGGTGCTAATGAGCCCCAGATGTGAAGCCAGGGAGGGAGCCGAGGTGGAGGTAGATGGAGGCAAAGTGGCCCCAGCAGCCAAGGCCTCAGAGAGTGCAGGATTCTGGGGTCTGGCCTCCCTGTTCCTGAGCACGCTGGGCCGTGGATCTGCATGCGGAGTGGAGAGTCTCTGTCTTCTCACTTGGTGACCTTCGGGGAACGGATTCTGTCTCTGAGTGCTTCTCCCAGGCTGGAACCGGTCCAGGCGGGTAGAAGAATGGCTGAGCCCAAGGTAACAGTCAGGTGTCTGCTGTCTCTGTAGCTCCTGTCGACAGACCCCTCTCTGCTCTTGTTGCTCCTTTGGAGTTCCCGCTTGGACCTTGTGGGCTAGGGGGCAAGGAGAGAGAAAAGGGAAGTCAGACATAAAGATGCCAACAGCTGTGGAGAGAGACAGACACACTGCAAGATGAAAGGCTGGTGTGGTGGCGCACGCCTTTAATCCCAGCAGAGGCAGGTCTCACAGAGATCTGCCTGCAGAAACCAGCCTGGTCTACAAAGGGAATCCGGGACAGCCAAAGCTGTTACAGAAAGAAACCCTGCCTCAAAAAACCAAAACCAAGACCAGGCGTGGTGGCGCACGCCTTTATTCCCAGCACTCGGGAGGCAGAGGCAGGCAGATCGCTGTGAGTTCGAAGCCAGCCTGGTCTACAAAGCTAACACAGAAAGACCCTGTCTTAAAAAACCAAACCAAACCAAACAAACAAAAAAGACAAAGACAAGATGGAGACAAAACTAGAGAAATCAGTGAGAAAGAGATCCAGAGGAGAGGGTGGGGACAGGTGGAGGGAGGAGGAGGAGGGAGCTGAGAAGGTGGAGAAAGCCCAGGCCATGGATGGGTCATCTTCCAGGCCCAGCCTCACCTAGAGCTCATCCCTGGGGTGAGGGTGGAGGCTGTGTCCACTGCTGCCAGCCAGGTGCAGGTGGGGGCCACGAAGGGCCTTTTGAGAGCCAGTCCAGCTAATGAGGCAGCCACTGTCATCATCCCAGAGGGAGGATGTCTCAGTGTCACTGAGCCATTCGGCCTCTCCCAAATAGTGGGTGGGGGAGGCAAGCAGAGGCCTGGCTGAGAAGGCTTGGAGGTCTCGAGGCCAGAAGTGTGCTTTGTACTGGTTGCTGTGAAGTGAGAGAAGAAAGCTTAGGTGGGCAGCAGACCCATCTTCTTCCAGACACCATGATGCTAACCCAGAACCGGGGCCCTGACTGTCTGCAGCACCTCTGACCTGCCCACTAGCCCTCACAGCTACTTGGGAAGCGGCCCCTTTAATATCCCATGATGTCACCTGCAGGTGTTACATGCAGGCAACACTATACATAATAAATAAATCTTTTTTAGTTGGGTGTAGTAGCACACGCCTTTAATCCCAGCACTCAGGAGGCAGAAGCAGGCAGATTGCTGTGAGTTCGAGGCCAGCCTGATCTACAAAGAGAGTCCAGGACAGCCAGAGCTGTTATACAGAGAAACCCTGTCTCGAAAAACAAAACAAACAAAAATAAATAAATTAATTAAGTATACAATGTTCTGTCTGCTGTGTGCCTGCAGGCCAGAAAAGGGCACCGGATCTCATTATGGATGGTTGTGTGTGGTTGCTGGGAATTGAACTCAAGACCTCTGGAAGAGCAGCCAGTACTCTTAACTTCTGAGCCATCTCTCCAGCTCTCTTATTTTAAATTTTTAATTATGTGTATCTGTGAGAGAGTATGTGTATGTACGTGTAAGTATCCAAAGAGGTCAGAAGAGGGTGTCAGGTCCCCCAGAGCTGGAGTTACAGGCAGTAGAGAGCTTTTTTTTTTTTTCTTGGTTGGTTGGTTGGCTTTCTTGAGACGGTGTCTCTCTGTGTTAGCCTTGGCTGTCCTGGACTTGCTCCGTAGACCAGGCTGGCCTCAAACTCACAGCGATCTGCCTGCCTCTGCCTCCCGAATGCTAGGATTAAAGGCTTGTGCTACCATGCCTGGTTTAGCTTTTTTTTTTTAAAAATTAAAAATAAATCTAAAAATAAACCCTGCGTGGACATGGAGAGCATGGCGTTACATCTAGCTGTGCTTGGTACCTGAGCAACCACTTAGGCCATGTGGGTGAACCCTGACCATCTCCCCCTCTCCAGCTGCCTAGTAAGTGGGCCCCTGGCTTGAGTGACCCTGCACTACCCCACCCAGACCTCACTTTGGATGCTGATCGAACATGACAGGCAGGAACTCATCCACAGGTAGCATGCGCTGCAGAGGCTGGGAGGCTAACAGTTTGCGAGCGCCTGCCAGGCTCAAGGTGTATGCTAGCGTCCAGTAGGAGTACCCGGCCACCACCAGACCAGGTAGACCCTCCACAGCCACCTCCTCCTCAGGGTTCACCTGCTTCCGGCCAAGGTAGCTGCAAATGACACCAAAGGTGGCAGGAATCACTACAGAGCCTGGGGTATCCTGGCCCCTCCCCAGTTACAGTGAGGCCAGGCTCAGCAGGGAGGGCTAGCTAGGATCCCGGCATAAGCAGCAGACCCCAGAGACACAGTCTCTCTCCCTTGCCCCTGAGAGGCAGTCTGCCTACATCAAGTCCCATGAAAGCTTCTGAGTCACCACATCATCCATCAGCCGTTCCAGTCGCCTCCGGAAGTTGTCCGCAAAGCGCACGTCATCCTCCAACACCACAACCCGGGCCAGGCCCCTGGCAACCACCTGTAGCATACGTGAGAGGGGAGAGGGCTCGGCGGAGTCGTGTTGTCCTGTTCCTACCGGCCTAGAGCCAGACCAGCAGATTCCTCTTGGCTATGTGCCACACACCAAGTCCTGGCGATATCCTGTAGCACCCCCTAAAGCCTACTGGGCCTCCCACTGTCCAGGGAGTGAAATCCATCTTGCTCTGGCACTCAAGGCCCTGACTTTGGCACGCCCCAGTCTAGCCTACCGAGTGAATTGTGGGGATGGCCATGATTTGTTGCTATAGTTACTGAATACAAACCTCTCCCAGGGCCAGTGCAACTGCTCAGCCTCAGAGAAGCCCAGGTTCCTGCCTTTGTCATCTGAAGCTAGGTTGGATCGGATGTGTGTGTGTGTGTGTGTGTGTGAGAGAGACAGAGAGAGACAGAGAGAGAGAGAGAGAGAGAGAGAGAGAGAGAGAGAGAGAGAGAGAGGCCACAAAATTACTCCTAAAATTGCAGAGCAAAGCTACTTCTTGTAACTATGAAAAATAAGGGAAGAATGTAGCATCCACTGGGTAAATGGCCAACTGAGTCATCCTCTCAATTTGTTCACAGATGGCAAATAGAAACAAGATCCTTGGCAATGGAAGAAAAGAAAAGTACATGCAGCCAGGCATGGTGGCGCATGCCTTTAATCCCAGCATTCAGGAGGCAGAGGCAGGTGGATCTCTGTGAGTTCGAGGCCAGTCTGGTCTACAAAGTGAGTCCAGGACAGCCAAGGCTACACAGAGAGACCCTGTCTCAAAAAGAGATAGGAGGGGAGGAAGAGAGGAAAAGAGGGAGGGAGAGAAAGAGGGAGGGAGAGAGGGAAAGAGGGAGGGTGGTTTTCAGGAATAAGGCATGTGGTGTGTGGACCTTATTTTTTGAGGTACAGTCACTCACTAAACTGGGACCTTTCCATTTCATATAGACTGGCTTTCCAGGCAAACCCTCAGGCTCTGTCCCCCAGCACTGGGGTTACAGATGTGATCTGCTATATCCAGCGTTTTTTTGTGGGTACTGTAATCTGGAGTTCCAGGCCAGCCAGAGCAGGCAAGGAGGGAAGGAGGGAGGTGGGTACCCAGCAACCGCTTTACCACTGAGCCATCTCCCCACCCACAGGATCTCTCTTGCGGGAATGTCCCCTGTGTCACCAGAGAAGAGTGTTCCACAGAGACAACAGGATATAAACAGTCTCACCCACCACTCAGGGGTGCCCGGTTCAAGGGACCTTCTTTTCAGATGTGTTCATTCATTCACCCTTGCACACAGCATGCCCAAGACAGCCTCAGACACATAGACTGCTGTCCCTGAAGGGCATGCGTCTCCAGAGGGCAGGCATCCTCACCTCTTCCCAGATGGAGTAGTGGCTGAGGAAGCAGCCCACCTCACCCTTGGTCAGTGTGCGGCCTGAGTAGGGGTCCTGGTAGCCAGGGAGCAGGTCCACACCAAGGTGCTTAAGGATGCTGCTGTTGAGCGTCCTATGAGAAACAAGCATAAAGTGGCTGACAAGTGCCAACCAGAGCCTCCTTCCAGAGCCGCCTGACCTATATGTGCTGGAGAGAGTCACACAGGAGCCTGGTTTCAAGGAGGGAGGACCCAGCTTTGGAAGCCCTTCATGTGGCCTAAAGCTGTCATGAGAACTCCAACCTCAGGAGAATGGGTTTATGGAATCTATCTGAGGGGGAGGGGGAGAGCAAGGGGGAGGCACCACATGACTAGGTGACCTGTTAGAGACTTCCTAGACCCAGGCTCAGTAAAGGGAGGCAGAAGCAGGCAGATCTTTGTGAGTTCGAGGCCAGCCTGGTCTACAGAGTGAGTTCCAGGACAGCCAGAGCAGGGAAGGAAGGAAAGAGGGAGGCACCTGTGTGATCCCAGCTCTTGGGGGCAGAAGCAGGAGGATATGGAATTCAAGATCATTCTTTTTTAGACAGCAAATTCAAGGCCAAATAGCCACATGAAAACCTGTCTCAAAAAGTCAAGCCGAGGACCAAGCCAAGGATATAGTGCTTGACTCGAAACCCTAAGAATGTGAATTTAATCCCCAGATCCCACAGTGGAAGGAGAAAGTGACTCCCAAACCTTGCCCTCTGATCTCCACGTATGTGTGCCCTTGTATACACATAACACACATAAATAAATAAATAAATAAATAAATAAATAAATAAGTAAATAAACTTGAAAATTATCTCAATAAACTCCAAGAGAATAACGGGGGAATATGATCAAAATATATTATATATCTAAAATTGTGATTGATATATATATATATGTCTACCTATCTATATATTGAACAAAATATGTTTTATAAAATTATATATATTTGTGAACAAAAAAGGGGGTTTAAAGCAAACAGCTGCTGTCATATGAGCCATGTGACCCTGTGGCAGGAAAGGCTTGGCTTCTGGGTCCCTGTGGAATAAGCCAGACTTCACCCGCACTCCACCCTCTGGGGCCTCAGGGGCCTAACCCGATCATGGAGAACATCTCCGAGGCCACTTTATAGGTCTTGGGTCCTGGCTAAGTGCTCACTGGACCCTCAAAGATCACAAAAGCCAAGCATGCTTATGTATCACTTAGAAGTGAGGAAAAGAGATGGGACAGTTTGTCAAGAGTTGATATAGTTGGCATGTGACAGCCCTCAACCCAGGCCCCAGGGTCCTTTGCGCTGCACCCTTCCACCTCGGGTAGGCTGAGGGACGGTGTCTTGTCCTGTGGGCCTGCTCTGGCATTCCTGAGCCAGCAGGCCCTATGTGGCTACCTCTGCATCTTTAAGAACCTGCTTGTCCACTTCTAGGGTCTCCTAGGGGTCTCACGGTCCCCAAGCCACATCCCTGGGAGCCTCACCTGCCATCCACAGCATCTACCACCCGAGCAGAGATCTCCATCTCCCAGAGAGAAGTCAGCATTCGAGCCCGGCGCTGGGGTCTGCGAGCCAGGCTGATGACAAAGACCTGGAGGAAACTGAGGTGAGCCTAAGGAGGGGTTGCTTATCCACCCCACCCCAGTTCCATAGGTTAGAGACTTACTTCATCAAACCCTACTTTGCTGGGCTTCTTTGGGGGTCGAGACACGTGAGCTGAGGCCAGCATGGGGGGCCCATACACTGCAAAAGGAAGCAACCCCCAAGCCCCTAGGCATGAGTCCCTCCTGGCTCCTGGTCACAGACGCCCTGGAGCCCAGCCCCAGCTTCACTCTGCCACTCTAGGAGAACAGTTGGCAGGGCAGGCTCCCTGAGCTCCTGCCCCATTGTACAGATCAGAAGCCTGAGGTGCCACTAGAAAAAGGGCTTGCTCATTCAGGGTGCTGGCGCTTGCCTTTAATCCCAGCACTCGCGAGGCAGACGCCAGTGGATCTTTGTGAGTTTGAGGCCAGCCTGGACTATGAACTATTACACAGAGAAACCCTGTCTCAAAACACATACACACACACACACACAAAACAAACAAAACCAAAGGGCTTGCTCACTGTCATAACGTAAGTTGAGAGCAAGGTTGGCACCCAAATCGTACTGCCTGCGGGAAGGTGGGGGACCACAGTCCTTACCGAGTGCTTCCAAAATCAGGTGGATGAAATTGGTCTTCTCTTCCTCCAGCCCCTGGTGGGGCTTCGCTACCACACTCATGTACCCGTAACGGTGGTCATTGCACACGTGCACCGAGACTCCTGCGGAGAGGCCACGTGAGTTACTGGGTTCTCAGTTGATATGGTCAGGGACCCAAGTCTTCTCTGGGACTGAGCTGTGCCACAGTGCTGAGGGCACTGGGCCGCATCTCTAGAAGTTTCGCCTTACTTGTCCACATCACCGGCACCAGCACCTCATGGACAAACAATCAGGACCCTTCTCATTCAGCAGCTCCCTAAGGGCACACTGCTTAACTTGAGAGGCTTCAATGGACACTGCAAACCCTCAGGAAAGTTCTCCCCTCACCAGAGAGTCTTCACAGCCCCAGGCAAGCCTCAGTCTGAGTCCAAATCCCAGCGCTGCAGCCTGCTCAAGTAGGGTGTCCCACATCATGGCTGTGTAATGTCATCGTTAGCTCTTGCTTCGGGTTGTTGGGGGCGGGGGTTGGTAGGAGAAAGGGGGATTGAGATAGGGTCTCATTTTGTAGCCCTGGCTAGCCTGGAACTCCTCATGTAGACCAGGCTGGCCTTGAATTGACAGAGGTCTGGAGTGCTGGGATTAAAGGCACATGCTACCCTGTCCAGTGTTCTTGGGATTGGATTTATCTCACGCCTGAACACTCCCTTTCTAAGTAACTTTCTTAACAATAATTATGGGGTGAGGGAGAGATGGCTTGGCAGCTAAAAGCACTTGCTGCTCTTGCAGAGGACCTGAGTTCAGGTCCGCCAAGACCTGGAAGTCTGGTTCCAGGAGATCCAGCATCCTCTTCTGCCTCCTCAGGCACTGAACCCATGTGACACACATACATACACATAGCGGACAAACATTCATATGCATAATAAATATAAGTAATTATAGGTGTAGTGGCGCACACCTTTAACCCCAATACTCAGGAGACAGAGGCAGGTGGATCTCTGAGTTCAAGGCCAGCCTGGTCTATACAATAAGTTTCAGGCTAGCCAGGGATACATAGCGAGTCCTTGTCTGAAATGACTACTGGCAAGTTTGAGGTGGGGCTCAGTGTCCTTCGCATACACCAAAACAAACAAACAAACAAACAAAAAAAAACCAATAAGAGCACTCGGGAGGCAGAGGCAGGCGGATCGCTGTGAGTTTGAGGCCAGCCTGGTCTACATGGTGAGTCCAGGATGGCCAAGGCTACACAGAGAAACCCTGTCTCGAAAAACCAAAAAACAAACAAACAAACCAATAAGGTTTAAAAACAACAAGGTTGGAGGTGTACTCTAGGGGTACAGGGTACAGCTCTTGCCTGTGTTCTGTCCCTAACACCACAAATAAACAAACAACACACACACACACACACACACACACACACACACACACACACACACATGTGCAGGCATTCAAGACAGGGTTTCTCTGTGTGGCACTGGTTGTCCTGGAACTCACTCTATAGACCCAACTGGCCTCAAACTCAGAGATCCATCTACCTCTGCCTCCCAAGTGGCGGGACTAAAAGTGTGCACCACCACTGTTGGACACAAATATATAAACTAAAAGAAAAATATTTTTACAAAATCAACAACAGGGCTGAGGGGATGGCTCAGTACTTGTGGACCTAAGTTTGGATCTAACATACATGTCAAACATCAACAATGACAAACAAATGAAAAACAAAGAAACAACAACAACAAAAAAAGCCCCTGGGTGTGTGCATGCCTGTAAGCCTAGCTGGGGTTGGGAAATAAGCAAGAGGATTGTTGGGGCTTAATAGCCAACAGCTTAGCTACAGGCTCTGTGCGAGATCCTGTGTCAAAGAAGTAAGAAAGGGAGAGGGATGGAGCAGGACACACCCACAACTCCAGTGTGATCTCACCAAGAAAATCTGATCACATGACCCTGGGGAGGCAACACAGCACTGGAAGGCTAAAGACCAGGTGTGTGATCACCTGGTTCTGTCTTCCTGTCCTGCCTCACCTGCACTCAGCTCCCGCCACTTGCCTTCTTATGTTCCTTCCTACCACGGGGGAAGGCCTCTCTGCTTGAAAATACTTCTTCTTAGCGCCAGGCGTGGTGGCGCACGCCTTTACTCTCAGCACTTGGGAGGCAGATGCAGGTGGATCTCTGTGAGTTCAAGGCCAGCCTGGTCTACAAAGTGAGTCCAAGACAGCCAGGACTACATAGAGAAACCCTGTCTCGGGGGGAAAAAAAAAAAGAAAAAAAAGAAAATACTTTTTCTTGGCGATTGAGAACTGGTTCAGTGGTAAGAGCTCTTGCTGTTCTTGCAAAGGACCCAGGCCTAATTCCCAGGACCCACATGGAGGTTCACCACTTTCTTAGGCACCAAACATTCGCATGGTACACAGGGAAAACATTCATACAACACAAAATAAAATAAACATGGGGCTGGAAAGATGGTTTGGCAGTTAAGAGCACTGTCTGTTCTTCCAGAGGTCCTGAGTTCAATTCCCAGCAACCAATGGTGGCTCACAACCATCTGTAATATGATCTGATGCCCTCTTCCGGCCTGTAGGTGTACATGCAGATAAAGTACTCATACATAAAAATCAATCAATCAAATAAATAAATCTTTGTTTTTTGAGACAGGGTTTCTCTCTGTAGCCCTGGCTGTCCTGGACTTGCTTTGTAGACCAGGCTGGCCTCGAACTCACAAAGATCTGCCTGCCTCTGCCTCCCAAGTGCTGGGATTAAAGGTGTGTGCCACCATGCCCAGCTGAAATAAAAAAAAAAAAAGAATATGAAGAAAATACCTTTTCTAGCTGGACGTGGTAGCACACACCCTTAATCCCAGCACTCAAGAGGCAGAGGCCTGGTCTGCAAAGCAAGTCCAGGACAGCCAAGGCTACATAGAGAAACCCTGTCTCAAAAAACAGACAAACATGGTGGCACACGCCTTTAATCCCAGCACTTGGGAGGCAGAGGCAGGCAGATCGCTTTGAGTTCAAAGCCAGCCTGGTCTACAAAGTGAGTCCAGGACAGCCAAGGCTACACAGAGAAACCCTGTCTCAAAAAAACAAAAAACAGAAAACAAACAAAAATCCCAGACAAACAAACAAAAAGCACTTTTCTTGCTGTTGGCATTGTTGCTACCTGCCCAAATTGCCTCCTTTATGACGTCTTCTCTGACTAAATTAACTCTACCCTGAGCTCCCAGAACAGCTCTAATCAAGGTCTCCTTCCTGTCAGTGATGACTAGATACTGATTTGTGAGGTCCTCTGACTAACTAGACTGCAGACTCCAAGGAGGGCAGGGACTGCCTGATGACCACTATCTCCCTGGTGCCTGTCACATAGTGGGGTGTCCAAAAACATCTGCCCAAGGAAGCAATGCCTGAAAGTGCCAAATAGGGACAGCTGGGTGCCTAGCTCCTCCACTAGGCGGTGGATTTAAAAAAGACTACCAGCCAGGGCTACACAGAGAAACGCCGTCTCAAAAAAAGAAAGAAAGAAAGAAAGAAAGGCTATGACCGAAGGGACCAACAAGAGTTGACAGGATGAACTGTGGCGTGGGGAAGGGCATACTAAAGGAGAGATGGGGGAGCCAGCAGGTGCAAAGGCCCAGGGGCTCGTCCAAGGAGTGCTGAAGGAGGCTGGTCCTCACCAGCAGCCTGGCAGGCGTAGGCGAAGACAATGATGTCATCAAAAGGCCAAGTATAGTTGGGATGAGGCGGGTAGAAGGCAAGCTCGGCTGTTTCCTCAGTCTGCAGGGACAGCAGGAAGGTGGAATGGACCATAGGGACCTGGAAGCAGCCCTGGCGCTGGCGGTTCTTAGTGGGGAAGTATTCGGGTGTGCGACGATAGTAGCCCTGAAGGAGAGAGTGTTGTGGGCTGAGGCCAAGCCTCTCCTGGCCCAAAGGCCCTGAAGCCTCAGACGCTATGCTCTCCAGTCCATCTTCCTTGGGACCCTGGGCCTCCTGAGTCCCTCACACCCCGACCCGGCCTCACCTGTGGAGTGATCCCGCACCAAAAGTTGGAATAATAGGTCTGTGAGTCCAGCATCGGAGCCACCACCGGCAGCCGCCGATCTATGAGAAGCCGCAGCGTCTGGTTGTTGGTAAGAATGTTGTCTGTGTCTGCGAACTTTGGGGAAGGAAGATGTCACCGGGAGTCCTGTCTGAGCCTCAGGATCAAAGAGTTCACTGAGCGGGAACTGCTTCGGAGTGTCCCCGCAGAGAGCTAACCAGGGCCAAAGAGGTGGCCAGAGAGCTAACGGCACTTGCTGCCGAGCCTGACACCCTGACTTCAGTCTCTGGAACCCACACAGCAGACAGAACCAACGCTGGAAAGCAGCCCTCTGACATCTACACACATGCCATGGCATGTGCACATGTACATACATACACATAGGATACAGATAAATGGGGGCACGTGGGGGTCCTAACCAGCACAGTCGTTAGGTAATTTCCAACGAGGGGTCGTTCTGAGATGTCTGCTTAGAGCGTAGATCCAGCTGGGTGTGATGGCACATGCCTTTAATCCCAGCACTTGGGAGGCAGAGGCAGGTGGATCTCTGAGTTCGAAGCCAGCCTGGTTTATGGAGAATGTTCCAGGACAGCCAGGACTACACAGAGAAACCCTGTCTTGAAGAACCCAATAGACAAACAAACAAATAAAACAAAACAAAAACAAATATTTTTTAAAAATCTATTCTGGGGCTGGAGAGGTGGCTCAGTGGTTAAGAGCACCATCTGCTCTTCCAGGGGTCTTGAGTTCAATTCCCAGCAAACATGTGGTGGCTCACAACCATCTATAATATGATCTGATGCCCTCTTCTGGCCTGCAGGTGTACATGCAAGCAGAGCACTGTATACATAACAACAAAACAAATAGATCTTTTCTTTTGGCTTTTTGAAACAGGGTTTTTCTGTGTAGCTTTGGCTTTCCTGGATTTGCTTTGTAGACCAAGCTGGCCTCAAACTCACAGCGATCCACCTGCCTCTGCCTCCTGAGTGCTGAGATTAAAGGCGTGTGCCACCACGCCCAGCAAAAAAGATCTTTTCTGAACTCTAGTCCAGGGATCCAGGCTTAGTTTACAATCTAGGCAAAAGCTTAGGAATCTAGGTACCACATAGAACCTAAGATCTACCCCCAGGATCAGGCTTAGTATCTAGTATGGGCTTAAATTCAGGGGTCCCAGCTCAGTCTCCAAAAGATCCAGACTATAGGTGATTTGTTTGTAACCAAGGCTTCTGTTGGGGGCGGGTACTAAGCCCCCAAGTTTCCTCACCAGGATGTAGTCCGCTCCCCAACCCCTGGCAAAGGTCAGCGCTTCCTGCCTCAGCTCCATCAAAACCTGATGCCTTTCTTTGGTCCAGTGCTTGGGACCCTGTTCATCTGGGTAGGACCTGGGGGGAGAGGGGAGGAGCATGAGATGTCCTCTTGAGAGAGAAGGCTCTCCTTCTCTGCGGGGAAGTGGACACAGCTGCTTTAGGGGCTGTGGCACTGGGTCACTGCACCCTTGCCCTCACGTTACTACCTGGCCTCTTCCTCAGGCTTCCAGACCACAGCCGCATAGTCAGGGCCCACCGCAGCCAGCCACTCCCGCAGCATCTCCGCCGTGTTGTCCACGTTGTGATCTGTGGCACACCTGTGAGCGCAGCGGAGCATGACTGACAGAGCACAGCACAGAAGGGCTGGGCCCCCACCAACCTGACCATGGGACTCCCTCAAGTCTGGACAGTCTTGAGAGCAATGGAGGAGAGGTCTGCTACAAATGGAGGTGCTTGAGGATGTGCTGTGTGACCTCAGGCAAGTCCCGTGCCTCTCTGTGCTTCACATCCACCCGTCTAACTGTACTGGGAGATTGAACCTAGAGATTTGCACATGCCAAGCAAGATCTTGACCACTGAACCACGCCCCCACCCCCACCCCCGCCAGCCTGAATGCACAGGGAAAGATGGAGAGTCCCATAGGACCACTCCATGCTCCGAGCACCCCTTCCACTTGCTGCCTCTGCTGCTGAAGGCACTCTAGTTAAGGAGATGGGAGGCTAAGCCAAAAGCCCAGGTTTTAAACAACGCTGCTCCTTTAAGCCGGTTTCCCAAAAATGAAGACTAACTACTACGTGTCAAGTCCCACAGGGGTGGAAACTAACCTGTGGTGACTGTGGGCAGCCTCCCCAGGCCACAGCTCCCCCCCTGCCCCCCCCTGCCCCCGCAGCCCATCTCTGCTGTGTTGTGAGGAGCAGTTTGTCTCTGGCCTCAGCCTGGGCTCCCTCTGGTTTTGGCTTTTTAGGACAGGGTGCTGCACTCTCTGATCTCAGCGTTCTATGGGGCCGCACCCTTGGCCGTCAGACGCAGCCAGTCCCTGTACCCTGGGAGGCTGGCAGGACCACTGTGGCGTGTACTCAGCCTGACACCCCTGCCCAGCATGCAGCCTGGAGCTAAGGGCTCCCCCAACCTGCTCCCTAGGAACCTCAAGTCTGATCCTTTCTCCGTGGGGCCCCAAGGGATGCCGGAGGTTCCCGCCTGTTCTACTCCACTTCAAGCAGACCACAAGTTTTGTGCAGCAATGTACTGCGAACTCCAAGGGCTCGGTCAGAAAGAAGAGGCCTAAAACCCAGGGGAAGTTCGGGTATCCCGGGTAGCCGGGGTATCCCTGGACAAGTAGACAGCCTAGTGGAAGGGTGAGTGTCCCCGGGCTGACCCCAGAGGTCTGCTCTTGCCCATCAGAAGCTTAGGAACCCTGCTGAGGGGTTTGAGGCATGTCTAGGAGGGAGGGAGGAGCTTGTCCGGGTAGTGTCTGGGCAAGAGCGAAGAAGCTTCCTGGTCAAAAGCCGTCCAGAGTCCTGGGGCTTGATGCCCACATGTGCCCACCCTTGGATCTCTCACCAGAGGGCCAGCCTGGCCCGGGGATAGTCCAGGCGCTCCAGCGCGCCCAGGTAGTGGGGCAGAGAGTGTTCAGCATTGCGGGCCAGGATGGCAAGGACCACCGTGGGCAGCGTCTGCTCCGTGACACCCGCAGCCCGGAGCCGTGGCCACAGCAGGAACAGCAGAGGTAGGAGCTGTGCAACTCGCATGGCGGGACTCCCTGGCTGTGAAGGCCTCGGGGTCTCCCACTGCGGCAGGGAGGGGGCGGGACGGGAGGGACACGGAGGCGGGGTCTTGGAGGGGCGTGGCCACTGCCGTGGGGCCCCTGTGCCCCTCGTGGGCGCCTGCACGCTCTGCAGTCCTCTTCTTTGCCCAGGCTCTAGATGTCTAGAGTCAGACACCTGCTCCGGACGCATCCCTGGGGGCTGCCCTCACTGTGCGGACCTCAAAAGGCGACGGCACGGAAGGGAAGATCCGGGGGCCAGGGTGGACCGCTTGCACCCTGGATGTTCATCTCACTCCTAGAATACTGACACCCTGGATTCCCGGCTGCCTGCCCCTCAGCATTGGACCCACCTCTCGCGGGGGAACCCCGGTTCCCACCCCACTGCTCCGACTGAGGTGCCCTCTGGCGGCCGCAGGCAGGAACTCCACATACCCTCCAGATGACGCGAAGAGCTGGAGAGGAAGCTCCTGCTTGGGGCGGGAACCGGGCGCTGCTGATCTGAGCTGGTCCTCGCATCACCTCCACGCTCTGGCCCTTAAAGAAAGCAATGCCCACTCAGACTGAGGGTAGGTTTTGGAGGTCACCACAAAACCCCTGATGGTGATCCAGCCCTCCTCCAAAATAGGAGATACTGCCTCCTCTTGGACAAAGAGGATCTTGGGACCCTGTTGGGATGAAAGGAAATCTCCAATTTCTCTCTCTCTCTCTCTCTCTCTCTCTCTCTCTCTCTCTCTCTCTCTCTCTCTCTCTTTCTCTCTCTCTCTCGTTGTTTTTTGTTTTTTGAGACAGTGTAACCTTGGCTGTCTTGGACTCGCTTTGTAGACCAGGCTGGCCTCGAACTCACAGCAATCCGCCTGCCTCTGGCTCCCTAGGGCTGGGATTAAAGGCATGCGCCAGAGGGAAAGGGGCTATTTCCAGGCCGATGGTCCTGCAATGAGAAGGGCCGTGGAAACATGCTGGAGGGAAGCCAGAGCCCTCTATCTTGCTCGGTAGTCTCTGGCAGAGCGGCTTCCAGTCCCCATTTAAAGGATTCTCCCTAAAGCTGTCACATCCTACATATGTAGAGCCCTGCCCAGTCTATGAGTGCTGGGGTGCTGTGTCAGGATGCTTGTGACATCCCCGCCGCACAACACTCAGAGACTGACACCTAATCACCAATGTCATGGTACTAAGAAGAGAGAGGAGTTCCTGGAGAGATGGCTCAAGGGTTAAAAGCACTGACTGCTCTTACAGAGGACCAATTCCCAGCACCCATTTGTCAGCTAACAACCACCTTTAATTCTACTTCCAAGGGATCCAATGTCTTCTGGCTTCCTCAGGCACCAGGCATGCAGATAGTGTACAGACTTACTAGTTAAAAAGCACTGGCGCTTCAATTCCCAGAACCCACAATGGTGGCTCACAACCATCTATCATGTGCTCTAATGCCCTCTTCTGGCGTGCAGGTGTACATGCAGATAGAGCACTCATAAGTAAGTAAATCAATCTTTAAAAAATTAATTGAGGAATTACAAATTTAAAAGAAGAGGGAGAGGTTGAGTCTGGTGGGTCACACTTGTAATTCCAGCACTTATGAACCTAAGGCAGGAGGATGGCCAGCCTGGGCTACAGTGAGCTATCATCTCAAAAACAATCAATCAACAAAAAGTGGTGGCTCACGCCTTTAATCCCAGCACTCGGGAGGCAGAGGCAGGCGGATCTCTGAGTTCAAGGCCAGCCTGGTCTACAAAGAGAGTCCAGGACAACCAGGAATACACAAAGAAACCCTATCTCAAAAAGCCAAAATACAAACATAAACAATAAAATACAAAGTGGGGCTGAAAAAATGGCTCAGCAAGCTAGGCGTGGTGGCGCACTCCTTTAATCCCAGGACTTGGGAGGCAGAGGCAGGCGGATCTCTTTGAGGTCAGCCTGGTCTACAAAGTGAGTCCAGGACAGTCAAAGCTACACAGAGAAACTCTGTTTTGAAAAACAAACAAACAGGGCTGGAGAGATGGCTCAGAGGTTAAGAGCACTGGCTGTTCTTCCATAGGTCCTGAGTTCGATTCCCAGCAACCACATGGTGGTTCATAACCATTTGTAATGAGATCTGGTGCCCTCTGAATACTGTATAAGTAATGAATAAATAAATATTTTTTAAAAAGAAAAACAAACAAACAAAGGCTCAGCAGTTAAGAGCACTGACTTTCTTGCAGAGAACCTGGGTTTAGTTCCCAGCACGGCATGGAGGCCTGTAATCATCTCTAATTCTAGCTCCAGGGGATCTAACGCCCTCTTCTGACCTCCACAGGTAAGAGTCAAACATGTCAAGTAAGAGAAATCTTAAAAAAAAAAAAAAAAAAAAAAAAAAAGAGGGGCTGGAGAGATGGCTCAGAGGTTAAGAATACTGTCTGTTCTTCCAGAGGTCCTGAGTTCAATTCCCAGCATCCACATGGTGGCTCACAACCATCTATAAATCTGATGCCCTCTTCTGGCAGGCAGGTATACATGCAGGCAGAGTACTGTATACATAATACAAATAAATCTTTTTTAAAAAGAAATCTTTTTTTTTTAAAGACATTTTGAATAAATGAGCACATCATAGCCTGAACTTCCCTCCCTTATGTTGTCCTTTTTTTTTTTTTTTTAAAGATTTATTTATTTATTATGTATACAATGTTCTGTCTGCATGTACAGAGGGCGCCAGATCTCATTACAGATGGTTGTGAGCCACCATGTGGTTGCTGGGAATTGAACTCAGGACCTTTGGAAGAGCAGGCAGTGCTCTTACCCTTTGAGCCATCTCTCCAGCCCCCTTAAAAAGAAATCTTTTTTGGTTTTGTTTTTGCTTTGTTTGTTCGAGACAAGGTTTCTCTCTGCAGTTCTGGCTGTCCTGAAACTTGCTCTGTAGACCAGGCTGGCCTCAAACTCAGGGATCTGCCTGCTTCTGCCTTGTGAGTGCTGGGATTAAAGGGGTGAGATACCACCATCGGGTCTCCAAAACCATGAGCACAAGCTTTCTGGATCTCGGCATAGTGGAGCATCCCTGCATCTCTGAGCGGGGTGGCCAGAGGCAGGGGTATCCCGAGTTCTAAGACATCCTGCAACTATGCAGCAAGACCACCTTGGGTCAGGTATGGTGGTGCACATCCATAATTCTAACACACAGGTTGCCTCAGGAAAACAAAGGAGGAGGAGTGGGAGATGGCTCAGTGGGTAAAGTGCCTGCTAGGCAATCCTAAGGACCTGAGTTCAGATCCCCAGAGCGCAAGTAAAAGCCAAGCACGAGGATATGTGTCAGTAACCCAGACCTGGGGGGCTCAGAGGGATCCATGAAGACCCGGGTTTTGGTAGCCAGCTCGTCTAGCCAAGTTGCTAACTCCAGGTTCAATAAGGCATCAATCTCATGCTGGGCGCAGTGGCATGTGCCTCTAATCCCAGCACTTGGGAGACAGAGACAGGCAGATCTCTCTGTAAGTTCGAGGCCTGCCTTGGACTACAAAGTGAGTCCAGGACAGCCAAGGCTACACAGAAAAACCCTGTCTTGAAAAGCCAAAAATAAAAATAAAAATAAAAAAGCCACAACAAGGGCTGGAGAAATGGCTCAGAGGTTAAGAGCACTGGCTGCTCTTCCAAAGGTCATGAGTTCAATTCCCAGCAACCACATGGTGGCTCACAACTATCTCTTCTGGCCTGCAGGCAGAATGCTGTATACACAATAAATAATAAATCTTTAAAAAGAAAAAGCCACAACAATACTGATAATGTGGACAGAAACCAAGGAAGACACTAATACTTACACACATCTCTCACACATCCAAATAAATGTAGGAAAAGAAAAGAAGGCAGAGGGAGAGAGAAGAGGAGGGGGTAAGAAGGAAGGCACTTGTGAGAGGTAAACAGCTGACAGGCTAAGGAGAGGGTTTTAGATTCATCCCTGGCCTAGATTTTCTCTTCCCAGGCACAATGACAATTCCAGTTGCTTCCTTCTTCCCTTCCCTCCGCTCCCCCCACCCACCCCCTGCCTTCCTCCGCCCTCCCCTCCTTCCCCACATGCCACCAGTCCTCCAGTCTGTCACTGCTCCTGTCCCATCTTCCCCATCACTCCTGCCTAGAAAACTGCTAGAGCCCAGCAAATAACCAGGTTCCCACTCAGCCCTGCAACCCTGTTCCCAGTTCTCCGTTCCCCTGCCTTCTGTCCTCTGTGTCCCTGACCAAGGAGCTTCAAGCCAGGTTTTGTAGAAAAGAGGTAGCTGTGGCCTGGCAACTCTCCTCATAGTTCCCAAAGGTCCCAGCCCCCTCCTCCCAACAGAAGACCCCAGCCTCCATACCATCCCTTTCCTGTACCCACAACCTCTTCCTGAGTCTTCCTTCCAAATTCCAAGGGACTTCAATCACTCCCAACATAAAATAAGAAAACAGCAAGATGTCTGCAAGGCCTGCGCAGCAGCCTAGTCTCTCTCCCTCTCAACTCCAGGATGGAAAAATCTTTCCTTTCCTTTCACTACTTGACCCGCAAAGGCTGCCAGAGACCAGCATTCCCCAACCACTCCCCGAAGCGGACTCTTCCTTCCCCCAAAAGCGCTGGTCCAACAGGAGCAGCAGCTGACAGACACACCCTCTTTCTGAACCCCTAACCTGTACTATTCCCCACTTGTGTCCAGACTCCACCTTCCCAAAATAGAACGCAGTCTTATGCTAAACTTAAGTCCCAACCCTGTCCCTTTAGGGAAGGGCATCTCTGTATGCTGAGTCCCTGGAAGCAGACACCCGCTGGAGGGTCTCTGTCCCTGACTATCTCCTGCACATGGCCACCTTCCCTCTGCATGCACTGGCACCACTCACATGGACACTGCACCTCTCAACGCCACCATGACCAGTTCTCTCTGGCACTTACCCTGTCCACAGGCTGTTCTAAAATGCCAGCTGGTGTGACAGTGGATAGAGATAAGCCCAGCACTTGGGAGGCAAGCGCAGGGAGCAGGAGTTCAAGGGCAGCTTAAGCTACAGTGGCACGAGATCTTGTCTCAGAGAAACAGCCCCAGCCCAAACCTAGGGCTCTAGCTCCGGAACCTTGTTTTGATCACAACTTAGGAAGGAAGTTAGACAGGTCAACATGGTGTCTGGCGCGCGCCTGTTCCTCGTGGATGGCTGGGGCTGCTGAGGTGGCTCAGTGGGTAAAGGTGCCACCAAGCATGACAACCTGGGTTTGATTCCCAGGAACCACACACACTCTGCATGGACTTGCACGGTAATGCACATAACCAATCAATAAATGTAATAACAAAATCATTTAAACAAACAAACAAAACGCCAGGCATTGGGCCGGGCATGGTGGCACATGCTTTTAATCCCAGCACTCGGGAGACAGAGGCAGGAGGATCGCTGTTAGTTCAAGGACAGCCTGGTGTACAAAGTGAGTCCAGGACAGCCAAGGCTAACACACAGAGACCCTGTCTCAAAAAAACAAAAACAAAAACACACAAAAAGCAAGGCATTGGTGGCACATGCCTTTAACCTCAGCACTCAGGAGGCAGAGGCAGGTGGATCTCTGTGAATTCAACCTGGTCTATAGAGCTAGTTCTAGGTATACCCAGGGCTACACAGAGACACCCTGTCTCAAAAAAACCAAACCAATCTCTGTGAGTTCGAGGCCAGCCTGATCTACAAAAGCAAGTCCAGGACAATCAAGGCTACACAGAGAGAACCTGTCTTGAAAAACCAAAAACCAACCAACCAAACAAACAAAAAAACCCAAACCAACAGGGGAATGGAGAGATGGCTTAGCAGATAAGAGCAGAGTTCGATCCCCAGCAACCACATGGTGGCTCACAATCATCTATCCTGCATGCCTTTAATGCCTTTAAGCATTCAGGAAGTAGAGGTAGGTGGATCGCTGTGAGTTCAAGGCCAGCCTGGTCTACAAAGTGAGTCCAGAACATCCAAGGCTACACAGAGAAGCCTGGTCTCAGAAAAAATCTTTCTGGGCTGGAGAGCTGGCTCAGTGGTTAAACTCCCATCTTCTGGCTTTGCATTTACTCCACACATGGCACATATATATATATATATAAAATAAAAGTAACTAAATATAAAAAAAAAAATCACTCTGAAAAGCCAGACATGCTGTCTCAAGCCTACAATCCTAGAACCTGGGAGGCTGTGACAAAAGGACTGTTGTGAGTTTGAGGCTAGCGTGGGCTACATATAAGTTCTAGGATTGTATCCAAAGAAAAAGGGAAGAAGGAGGGAGAGAAGAAGGGAAGAGGGATGTGGACTGATCTGCCTTGGTTTGTAACTCAATAGCAGAGTGCTTGCCAAAGGCCTGGGTTCAGTCTCTAGTCGGAGGGTGAGAAGACAGGTCAAGTGTGATGGCGACAGGATCGATCAATAGTTCATGGCCAACCTTAGCAACACAAGAAGTTCCAAGTCAGCCTAGGCTACCCGAGGCCTTGTCTTTAAAAAAGGAAGAAAAAAAAAAAAAAAAACTAGGCATGGCGGTACACACTTGTTTTCCTTGCAGCTGACTTGGGAGGCAGAGCCAGGATAGCTACAAGTTCAAGAGCAGCCTGGTCTACAGGTTATCAAGTGCTGGGCCAGCCAAAGACACGTGGTAAATCCCTGTCTCAAACAAAATGGTTACATGGTAGTGCATGCCCATAATCCTAGCAGTCCAAAGGCAGAGGCTGGAGAACTGCTGAGGCCAGCCTGGTCTACACGGTGAGTCCAGGACAGGCAAGATAACATAGAGAGACCCTGTCATCAAAATGCCAAGAAACTAGGGCCAAGGAGATGGCTCGGCTGGTAAAGGTGTATGTCACCAAGCCTGATGACCTGAACTTGAGTCCCATGATCCATGACAGACGTAGAGGAGCGACAGGCACAAACTGTCCTGTGACCTCCACATCATTGTGTGAGCACACTCCCAGCTCACGCGCGCGCGCGCGCGCACACTCACACACACACACACACACACACACACATGCATGCACACACGCACTGAAATTCTTTTGAAATTACTATAAATAAATAAACGCCTTTAACCCCAGTATTTGGGAGGCAGATCTCTGTGAGTTCAAGGCCAGCCTGGTCTACCTATTGAGTTCCAGGACAGCCAGGTACATAATGAGACCCCGTTTCAAAAAAAAAAAAAGTAGCTGGGAGCGGTGACACATGCCTTTAATACCAACACGCAGGAGGCAGAGGCAGGGGGACCACTGTGAGTTTGAGGCCAGTCTGGTCTACAAAGTGAGTCCAGGACAGGCAAGATAACATAGAGAGACCCTGTCTCACAAAACCAAAACCAAGGGCTGGGCGTGGTGGCACATGCCTCTAATCCCAGCACTCAGGAAGCAGAGGCAGGCAGATCGCCATTGTACAAAGCGAGTCCAGGACAGCCAAAGCTACATAGAGAAACCCTGTCTTGGAAAACCAAACCAAACCAAACCCAAAATCCGCCCCCTCCATCCCCCGGCCCTGTCCTTGGACATACAGTGAGACC